>NC_141693.1:1250061743-1250551743 GCF_964263255.1 Lissotriton vulgaris | reverse complement strand
TCTCTCAGGGTGAGCCAGGACGGGTTCCCCAGCGGTCGAAGCGTGGAGATACTCCTCCGGGAGTCGATTCCTAGCGCTATATAAACCCGCAATTAAATCTATCTATCGACCTCACTCTATCTATCGCCCTCACTCTAGTCCTCACTCTATCTATCTATCGCCCTCACTCTATCTATCGCTCTCACTCTATCTATCGCCCTCACTCTATCTATCGCCCTCACTCTATCTATCTATCTATCTATCTATCTATCTATCTATCTATCTATCTATCTATCTATCGCCCTCACTCTATCTATCGCCCTCACTCTATCTATCGCCCTCACTCTATCTATCGTCCTCACTCTATCTATCTATCGCCCTCACTCTATCTATCTATCTATCTATCTATCTATCTATCTATCTATCGCCCCCACACTATCTATCTGTCTATCTATCTATCTATAGCCCTCACTCTGTCTATCTATTGTCCTCAATCTATCTGTCTATCTATCAACCTCACTCTATCTATCGCCCTCACTCTAGTCCTCACTCTATCTATCTGTCGCCCTCACTCTATCTATCTATCGCCCTCACTCTATCTATTGCCCTCACTCTATCTATCGCCTTCACTCTATCTATCTATCTATCTATCTATCTATCTATCTATCTATCTATCTATCTATCTATCTATCTATCTATCTATCTATCTATCACCCTCACTCTATCTATCTCTCGCTCTCACTCTATCTAACGCCCTCACTCTATCTGTCTATCTATCTATCGCCCTCACTCTGTCTATCTATCACACTCACTCTATCGCCCTCACTCTATCTGTTTAACTATCGCACTCACTCTATCTATCCATCTATTGATCGCCTTCACTCTATCTATCTGTCTATCTATCGTCCTCACTCTATCTATCTATTTATTGCCCTCACTCTATCTATCTATCGCCCTCACTCTATCTATCACCCTCTCTCTATCTATCGCCCTCACTCTATCTATCTATCGCCCTCACTCTATCTATCTGTCACTCTCACTCTATCTATCTATGGCCCTCGCTCTATCTATCTGTCTATCTGTCTATCTATCTATCTATCTATCTATCTATCTATCTATCTATCTATCTATCTATCTTTCTATCTATCTATCTATCTATCTATCTATCTATGTATCTATCTATCTATCTATCTATCTATCTATCTATCTATCTATCTATCTATCTATCTATCTATCGGCCTCAGTCCATCTATCTATCTATCGCCCTCACTCTATCTATCCATCTATCTATTGCCCTCACTCTATCTATCTATCTATCGCCCTCACTCTATCTATCTATCTATCACCCTCACTCTATCTATCTATCGCATCACTCAGCACCACCACAACATCACTCAGGGGCACCATAACATCACTATGCGCTACCACTGCATAACTGAATGCCACAGCATCACTCGTCGCCACCACAACATCACTCATCACCACCACAGCATCAATCTGTGCAACCATTCAACAACAACTGGTTTAAATATGTTCTCTCATTGTTTCAAGCTTTATTACAAATGTCACAAAAAGATGTTAATATTTCACTACTGTTCTTGGATTTTCGTCACAATAAAATACACTGAACATAATCTTCACAAAAGTTATTTACAAAAGTTTAAGCTATTGCCATTATAAATTACAATAACTTTTATTTAAGTATTAATTATTAAAAACAATAAAAAGCCATTGTTATTTGTAATATCAATACATCTAAGTCACGTAAATACAACACATATTGTATTACAAATGCTATAGTTGTCACATTTGTGAAAGTTAAAACTGTTGGCATTGTAAATGACAGAACTATTAATTTCGCTATTTTCAAAACCAACACATAAATAAAAAATGTGTCATTTACAATACCAATAGCTCAAAGTTTCCTAATGCGAGACCTATTACATTGCAAATGCTTGTTAATCACTGCCAAGGGCTCAACATTAAAATAGTCTTTTGAATTCTGGGACCCATTGGACAGTTTTTAAATTCACACACAACTCACCTTCACTGCACATTCACAGCACAAATCTTGCTCTGCTGTAACCAGGCGTCGAAGCACACCCTAGTTACACTCAGTACCCTGGATGGGACCCGATGATGAAGCATGCCACCAACTAGGTTGGTGGGTGAGGGTCTACATAAAAAAACAAATGTTTTTTCCTTCAAACAAAAACACACTAGGAGCTTCTACTCTGTAGCTAGTTCCCTTTGATTTATATACATTTCAAGATAGAGCACACGCCAATTTCACATAGATAATGAAGCGTAATAGCACAGATTTACAAGCCTTTATTGGAACCGGAACCACAATGTCAGTTTCAGTGATGTTGTGTTGGCAATATGGACTTCTCCTAAAGTGCAAGTCCTCATTCAGCCACTTACCGTGGCTTAACAATGCCTTGAAAATAAGGAATCCTCTCATGTTGTGCTCACTGTGAAAGGGGGGGCAATGTGTCCAGTAGTGTGTAGTGCACTGCAATTAGCATAGTCAGATGCTGTACCACCATTTCAAGGGTGGCATCACTAGGAGGCAATGCCAAAAGTAACTGCTGGTAATTTTGGGGATAACACTGTCACTACAGTGAGAAATGCATTATTTTCCTTGTGTTTCCTGTTTAACTGTGTTCTGCCTTGTGCAGCGCACATTTGATCAACAAATTGACAACATTCTGTATGTGCAGGAAGGGGAGCCTCCCTGCACATACACATCCAAATTCACAAATGCTGACACACGTGTACTATGTAGCAAGGGTGCCTGCGTCTGTGCATGGCAGCTGGACCCTGCGCCAGGCTCATGTGAAATGCAGGTAGTGACGTAATCTTGGGAACACAACGCATACATCTATTTTCATGATGGATAAGCGTCGCAATGTCAAAGTTTGCTTAAGCCCAAGTTTCTCTATTGTGCTGTAAATGTTCTCTGGTCAGATCATTTTTTAGTTAATTTCTCTATTAAAACATGTGTAGCTGATACTCCCAGGCCAGACCTTCCCCATAAAGCTAGCAGGAACTGGAAACGTCTAGATCTAGACAGATTAAATTTTCTTCTGGCCAACTCCACCCCGTCAGTTTCCAACATAACGATCAAAGAGCTACCCGCCATTAGATCATGGCTAACTACAGCTCTGGATTCCTGCCTCCCTACCCAAAAAAATAAATCTCAAATTCATCACCCCCCGGCTCCCTGGTTTAATGACTCCTTACGCCTTGAAATATCCAACTGCAAAAAGCTAGAACGTATTTGGCGTGCTAAGTATAACCCTGAGCACAAAGTTAACTACAGGTCCGCTCTTAAATCCTACCACGCGGCATGTGACATCGCTAGAGCTAACTTTGCCAACAACACCATACTTACGGCTCAAAACAGGCCTAAGGCCCTGTTTAAAATTGTTAAGGAGCTCTCAGGTGCTTCCTCAGTTCCTAAAGATCCCTGTCTAGACACTGCACAGTGTAATGCTCTAGCCAACTTTTTCCGTGAAAAGATAGATAACATCTATGCCATTTTTAATTCCACTCCTGTCACCTCTACTCACGTCGCTCAAAATCCCGACAACCCTCCCCTGGATACCCCTCCCTGTTCCCTGCCTACCACTTCCCAACTGCTTTCTTGGGATCCCATTTCCCCCGCACTTCTAAAAAAGTACCTCCAGGACATCAAATCTGGCTCTCCCCTCGACCCTCTCCCCCCTCAAGTTCTGTGCTCCCTCGACCCAGTTCCACTCCACATTATTTTGGATGTCCTCAACGCCTCCTTGGTAGAAGCGACTGTCCCTAATGAATGGAAGCACGCTATGGTGGTACCATTATTAAAGAAGGCCAACGCTGACCCCAACAATCCTTCCAACTTTCGCCCTATTTCATTGCTTTCTTGCTTCTCCAAGATTTTGGAGAAACATGTTAATTCTTTACTTAGCTCTTTTGTTGAATCCACCAATTTTCTTCATGGTTCTCAATCCGGGTTCAGGGCTGGTTTCTCCACGGAAACTACTCTCCTTGGCGTGTCAGAAACCATCAGACGCCAAGTGGATAATGGCGAGACGGTGGCACTCATCTTGCTTGACTTGAGTGCCGCTTTTGACACCGTCTCCCATTCCATCTTATTATCCACCCTGGAGGCAGTTGGTGTCGGTGGTACCGCCCTGGCCTGGATTGCTAACTTTTTGTTTGATCGCACATTTCAGGTTTTTTCCTCCTCTTCTGCATCATCCACCCTCCCTTCCTCTCACGGTGTTCCCCAGGGTTCTATCCTTAGTCCCCTTTTCTTCAACCTGTACGTAAGGCCTCTTGCGTTCCTGGCTGAACAGGCTGGCCTCACAATTTATTCCTACGCTGATGACACTCAAGTCATCTATTCCCTATCTACTAATAAAAGCCTCCCTTCCTCCTCTCTCCAAATTGGACTGAAGCATATATCGGACTGGATGTTGAAGCACAAACTGAAGCTTAACGGGGATAAAACAGAGCTGCTCCTGTTTGGCCCCGACACCTCTCTCTGGGGCCCACACCATTGGCCTCCGGAGATGGGTCCTCTACCCACTCCATCAGTGTCTGCTCGCAATCTCGGTGTGATCTTCGACAACCAACTTACTTTCAAACATCATGTTGTGAAAGTTGCAGCCACCTGCACTACCATCATCAGGTGGCTGAGAAAGACCACATGGATGCTGCCCACAGACACCTTGAGGACCGTCGTCCAGGCCCTTGTCATCTCACGCCTGGACTATGGGAACATCCTGCTCTTAGGTGCTGCCAAAGAGGTAACCAGAAAATACCAGGTGGTTCAGAATATGGCAGTCCGCCTGATTTGTCACCTTCCTGCCAGATCCTCGGTCACTCACCACAGGCGGAACCTGCACTGGTTGCGCATTGAAAGCAGAGTGCACTTTAAAGCACTCTGCTACATGTATAAAATCATGATTGATAGAGCCCCGCGCTATCTTGCTGCTCTAGTTCAGCAATATGTTCCCCCCCGCACACTCAGGTCCTCATCGCATAACAAATTTAAAATTCCGCGCATCAACAGAGCCAAAATGGGTGGCCGCTCGTTTGCTCTGTTGGCCCCATCCTTATGGAATTCTCTTCCTCAATCCTTGCGCACGGAATCGTGCTGTCTGAAATTCCGTAAGGGAATAAAAACCTGGCTTTTTAACAACTAATGTTCCTCCCTCCCTTCACCGATCAGTTTGCTCTAGCGCCGGGAAACCTCCGGGTAGCTGCGCGCTTAATAAATGTAATAATAAAATAAAATAAATAAATGTGCAACAATGTGGTGCATAACTCTGTGAGTCGCACATAAGATGATAAACTTTTTAAAAGAGTATCCCTGCCCTAGGGCATAACTCTTAATTGCCATCCTGAAAACCATTCAGAAAAGGGGGTGGTGATGAACAGAGTGTCTGAATTAAGCAGACCACTCTTACCCAGTCCAAAGATCGGGGCTTGATCCATCACCGTTATTTATCTCACTGCACCATCCCAGCTCAGACACTCTGTTCATCACCACCCCCTTTTCTGAATCGTTTTTGTCCACCATAAGCGTGGAAGGGTATACTCAGATGTGAGTCCCTTGCTCATTGCACCATCAGGATTCAAGCAAGCTGGGCCGAAGACGGCTGAAATGCCAGAAACCGGTCCCCGGAAGCTTGTTTCCTTCCCAGTATAAGAATTGGCTTGGTAGTTTGGTCTGCCCTGTTCCCATGATGCACTGGGCCAGGGTCAGACTAATTTGCATATAGCCAAGTTCTGAGCTGGGATGGTGCAGTGAGCTAAAAAACGGTGATGGATCAAGCCCTGATCTTTGGACTGGGTAAGAGTGGTCTGCTTTATTCAGACACTCTGTTCATCACCACCCCCTTTTCTGAATCGTTTTTGTCCACCATAAGCGTGGAAGGGTATACTCAGATGTGAGTCCCTTGCTCATTGCACCATCAGGATTCAAGCAAGCCGGGCCGAAGACGGCTGAAATGCCAGAAACCGGTCCCCGGAAGCTTGTTTCCTTCCCAGTATAAGAATTGGCTTGGTAGTTTGGTCTGCCCTGTTCCCATGATGCACTGGGCCAGGGTCAGACTAATTTGCATATAGCCAAGTTCTCAGCTGGGATGGTGCAGTGAGCTAAAAAACGGTGATGGATCAAGCCCTGATCTTTGGACTGGGTATGAGTGGTCTGCTTAATTCAGACACTCTGTTCATCACCACCCCCTTTTCTGAATCGTTTTTGTCCATCATAAGCATGGAAGGGTATACTCAGATGTGAGTCCCTTGCTCATTGCACCATCAGGTTTCAAGCAAGCCGTTCCGAAGACGGCTGAAATGCCAGAAACCGGTCCCCGGAAGCTTGTTTTCTTCCCAGTATAAGAATTGGCTTGGTAGTTTGGTCTGCCCTGTTCCCATGATGCACTGGGCCAGGGTCAGACTAATTTGCATATAGCCAAGTTCTGAGCTGGGATGGTGCAGTGAGCTAAAAAACGGTGATGGATCAAGCCCTGATCTTTGGACTGGGTAAGAGTGGTCTGCTTTATTCAGACACTCTGTTCATCACCACCCCCTTTTCTGAATTGTTTTTGTCCACCATAAGCGTGGAAGGGTATACTCAGATGTGAGTCCCTTGCTCATTGCACCATCAGGGTTCAAGCAAGCCGGGCCGAAGACGGCTGAAATGCCAGAATCCGGTCCCTGGAAGCTTGTTTCCTTCCCAGTATAAGAATTGGCTTGGTAGTTTGGTCTGCCCTGTTCCCATGATGCACTGGGCCAGGGTTAAGCATGGGCGAATTTTGCGGATCTCGCGTTCGCGAATTTTGCGGATTTGCGAACTCGCAATCCGCAAAATCCGCGAATTCCCGCGAATTTGCGGATTTTTTTTTTTTTGTGTTCGCCCGTGTTTCTGCCAGTTCGCGAGGGTTTTTACAATTTCGCAATTTGCGAACTTACCTGTCGGGTCGCAAGTTTTGCGAACTTGTTGTTTCTACGTGTCCAGCCTGTTTGGGACACTCTTCTTCATCACTGCCACTCTCTGTCACCACTGCCACTCTCTGACTACTCATGCCACCCTCTGGCCCACCCATGCCACCCTCTGTTTCATCACCACACCCTCTGGTTGTCCAGTGTACATTATTTTCGGCAAAGCAAAGCACACCTTCCCTGCCTCAAGTGACCTGAATTAATTTGGGGCTGATTAATGTGTCACAGAATATTTTTTTAGCTGGCACCTGCTTCCTTAGTGCGCCCTGATTAGTGATCTTTTGCACTTGCTAAGTGCTTTCATTGTTGCAAAATTAGTTACAACACCTGCCCTGCCCCAACTGACAATAATGAATTAGGGGCTGATTAATGGATTTTAACTTCCAGCCTGGCTCCTGCTTGTCTCCCTTAGCTGTAATTCAGGACCTTTGTGGCATATGTGTAACTATTCTGAGGTTCAGAGCAGGGTCACATAATAGTTGCAACTGGCAACTGAACTCTGGAGGGGCCCCTCAGGAAGCACTACAGGAAATGGCTACTAATGATGAGCCTGAACTTTTGAACCTGGCAAGTAGTTTCAGTTTTGCTAAGATCGTATTTCTGCAATTTAGCACTTATTCGCGGGGCGCGAAGTTGTACTGGGAAGCCGCGAACTCACGCGAACAGTGCGAGCAGTGCGAGCAAAATCCGCTGCTCGCGGATTTGCGGATTTTGCGGAAGATTCGCGAATCTCGCGGATTGCGGATTTCCCGAAAATCCGCAAAATCCGCGAGCGGAACGGATTTTCCGCCCATACCTAGCCAGGGTCAGACTAATTTGCATATAGCCAAGTTCTGAGCTGGGATGGTGCAGTGAGCTAAAAAACGGTGATGGATCAAGCCCTGATCTTTGGACTGGGTAATAGTGGTCTGCTTAATTCAGACACTCTGTTCATCACCACCCCCTTTTCTGAATCGTTTTTGTCCACCATAAGCGTGGAAGGGTATACTCAGATGTGAGTCCCTTGCTCATTGCACCATCAGGATTCAAGCAAGTCGGGCCGAAGACGGCTGAAATGCCAGAAACCGGTCCCCGGAAGCTTGTTTCCTTCCCAGTATAAGAATTGGCTTGGTAGTTTGGTCTGCCCTGTTCCCATGATGCACTGGGCCAGGGTCAGACTAATTTGCATATAGCCAAGTTCTGAGCTGGGATGGTGCAGTGAGCTAAAAAATGGTGATGGATCAAGCCCTGATCTTTGGACTGGGTAAGAGTGGTCTGCTTAATTCAGACACTCTGTTCATCACCACCCCCTTTTCTGAATTGTTTTTGTCCACCATAAGCGTAGAAGGGTATACTCAGATGTGAGTCCCTTGCTCATTGCACCATCAGGATTCAAGCAAGCCGGGCCGAAGACGGCTGAAATGCCAGAAACCGGTCCCCGGAAGCTTGTTTCCTTCCCAGTATAAGAATTGGCTTGGTAGTTTGGTCTGCCCTGTTCCCATGATGCACTGGGCCAGGGTCAGACTAATTTGCATATAGCCAAGTTCTGAGCTGGGATGGTGCAGTGAGCTAAAAAACGGTGATGGATCAAGCCCTGATCTTTGGACTGGGTAAGAGTGGTCTGCTTAATTCAAACACTCTGTTCATCTCCACCCCCTTTTCTGAATCCTGAAAACCATGCAAGTTTACTGAGGACAAAACAACTGTATCCTGACACTATCCGTCCACCAAAATAACATGCCATGACCTCATGTACACATTCCAATGATTGTTGTGTGATTGAAGAAATTGTATACAAGGTCAAAAGCACCACTCCATCAATTCACTTCTGACGTAAGTGCAACCACAATTCAAAACCAGTAATTATTTATTACAATTTTACAAAATTATCTATTACAAGTTTACAAAATTACCTACTCTAAACTAACACTAATCACTACTGTTAGACCTGTCAGCTTTCGGATGGTCTCCCCCTATTTTTTTTTGTTTTCCCTTTCTGCCTCACATTTCCTTTTCCACCAATTCTTTTTGTGTGGCCTTAGGTCTCTGAGAGCCCCACCACTACTAATCAGTGCTGAGGCACAGGTGCGCCTTCCTAAAATGGTGGGTAGAGAGAGTTCCTAAGATGGACGCCTGCTAGAAATTACCTCAGGCTCTGGCCCATAGGATAACATTTAGGGGTTCCTGAACGCTCCGGTCCACTCTAGTGACCTGGGCCCTGGCTATATAAGGGAGGACACTGGGCGTCCATTTTGTTATTACTGGGCTGGCTGGAGTGCTGATTACAGAGTTAGGGGGATTGTGTCCTAGGCTAAACTGACTGCTCCTAGGGGCTGCGAGTTAGTTGTGGGTGCTGCCCTCCTTCGTGTTGATCTGGCCCTGCCTGTGAGAAGAATTACGAACACCACGTCCCAGTGTGGCCACCCATTAAGAAGACTAATTTATTTCAACAGCTGGTGAGAGTGACCTTACCCCAGCCCCAGAAACCTTGGAGGGTGGTGCTGTGGGCTATTAAGGCCATGCAGTATAAGGGACTTATACCACGACCCCTAAACGGAAGCGGGGACTTAATTTCTGCCCTTGCTTGCTGTTTGGCGTTAGTGAAGAGCGCTGGTCTTGACTGCAATGAATACTGCCTAGTTCTCCCAGTGCTGCATCTGGCGCCCCCCCCCCTCTTTCTTTGCATCCTCTCTGAGGCGCTGTGTGCCGAGGCTGCCAGCTGACTCTGCGCCGCTGGCCTGGGTGTGGAGAAAGGCCGAGTGGTTCCCGCGCCAGGCGTGAGGAGAAGAGGAGCGACGCCGGCTCGGAGAAAGACGCTGGGCAGGGTCGCTTAGCAACCGGACTCCCGCCTAGCGCGTTTCCTCTCTCCGTCGAGCCGGAACTCCTCGCTGAAGCAGAAGCTACCATGACCCTCTGAGAGGCCGAGTTGACCCACAGTTGACTCCCCGGTGCGTCGGGAGTGAGCGCGCAAGGAAGGCCTTGCGCTTCAAGGCCTCTGGGGTGTTTACCTGGCTGATCAGCTGTGTCCCCTGCCCCGCCTCAGGCGAAGTGCCAAGTCCTGAGCGGGAGGAAGGGGGAAAATCGGGCCGCAGACTTGCTTACAGGATAGTGGAACACAGGCACCGGAGGGGCGCAGAGGTATCTGGGGACCACGCAGTGGAGAGTGGGGCCGAAGGAGGGGAACTATACGAGAATGGGGTGCCAAGAACTAAGCCCCTAATGAAATGAAATGAAAATTAAATTTATATAGCGCGTAACTACCATGAGGCCTCGCAGCGCTTTAGCTAGAACCATTCAGGCGGCACCCTAAGGTAAACCACTCTCTGATAACAACGTGACTAATCAAAATTAAAAGAGTGGGTTCCAGACTTCCATTCCCCTTTGGAAGTAAAACCTCCCAAAACATTTTTCTTGCGCAGGAGTGAAGAAGAGACAGCGCACTTTGAATAAGAAACCGGTGTGATTCTATTCCAAAAGCCTTTACCAGCTTAATTGAAATTATTGCAAAAACCTGCTAAAATAGAATTTCATTTATTTATGCTTGCTCCAAGTGGATACTCATATTTATTACAGTAACATTCAATGTACTTACCTGACTGATTTAACTGGCAACCTGTTTCAATTGGTCTACATGTGATATACTTACCTGCTGAATGCATAGCTATATGTATTTAGAAACCTGGTGCTTTGACTACTGTGAGAAATTACAATGTACTGTCTAGTTAATGCAATTAATTCTAGAAATGAAATGCCCGAATTCCTAATTTATTAAACATTGGAACCCTCATTCCTCCTTTTACAATACAAAAAGATAAAGTCAGCCTCTTTTCTATTTAACTAATATGGTGTGGTGTCATTTTTTGGTGGGTTTGCACTGGGGTGTTTTAGTGAGTGTTGCGCAAATACATCACACTTGCCTCCGGGAATTAGTCCTCCTACTCTGCGCCATGCTACCCTAAGTGGGCCGGAAGTCCCGGTTCCAACAACTACAACTAACCTTATCTGAACTAACTGGTACTAACTAAATATTACTATCTACCTTAACTAATACTAAACATGCAACAACATATCTGAGACATCAACCCCCACCCCCTCTTTAAGCACATCAGCAGATAGGACAAATACATCTTAGCTAAACATTAACATATATTCTACACAAATATATATTTTTTGGACTTTTTGTATTTCATACAACAATACATACATCAACCCCCACACCCAAAGGAAAAGGAAACTTAGCCCAGAACACTACATTAAGAGAATACAAAATTAACAAAATATTACACTAACTAGTTCTACACTACAACTACACTACCTAACACTTAAAAACCTACACTAATGCAACATTTTTGGAAAAATAACCATCGAGAACTATCGTAAAGGGGTTAGGGTCAAACCCTGTCCTGCTCAATATGGGAGCCCCAGGTCAGCCTTGATATCCTGGAGGTGGGTGCTCTGGTCTGACACATCCCTTTCTATTTGCTTTCTGTTTGTGCCAGTCGTACATGTCCATCATGCACCAACTGTCCCTTTTGGTGAATTCTATAGCATGTGTCAGTGTTGCAGATGGCAGTGTGGCAGTCCCTTGTCCGTGTGGATGTGAGGGGGAACCTGCTTGTATGTATGATCCTACTGCAGCATGTTGGCTGTGTGGTGTCTGAACTTGAGTGGCAGATCGTTGTGCATGTCTGGACCCAAGCCTGACATTAGAAGGGCCAGGTATGGCCTGTGTGTCCCTCATCAATGTTTGCTGAGAAACTTCAGGCAGAGACTTTCATCGCCCAGCTGCCCGGTCATCTCTGTAGCTCTTAGCCGTAGTAAGATATCCCTTGGTGGCCCATCGTATGTGCTGATATCACTCTTTACGGACATGGAATGCATGTGCCTCCACTGGCGACATGTTGTCTGTAAAATAAAACCAATGACAATCTGTGAGTCCAGATAATTATGTCAGTGTTCTTCATTTAACTCAGAAGCACAAGGGCATGAAACATGGAACCCTACACTCTTACCAAAGATTGTGAAGTTTAAATGTGACCTGTACAATGCAGCGTGGAATCAGTTACAACCTGATGGTGTTACAGCATAATGAGATTGCCTGAGGCAAATGATGTTGCTGTCACATACCCTGACTAAGGGGGATATGTACGAGGAAGTGGAGGAGAGAGGTGTTAGCCTTCCGGCGTTAACGCCTCTCTCTGCCACTTCTGAAACGCAAGGCTGCACCATATTTACAATATTGCGGTGCAGCCTTGCGTTTCTCCCTGCGATGGTGCTATGTTGATCAACTCAGCGCCACGCAGGCACCCTTGCAAAAGAGTGCAAGGGTGTCTGCAATGCATGGGAGGATTGTTTATGTGTAGGAAGGTGTTCCTTCCTTCACGGAAACAATCCTATAAAATGCCCTTCTGTCACTTTCAGGCATGCTGCTTCATGCAACACACATGAAAGTGACAACATGGCATTTTTGTTATTTGTTTATATACAGGAAGGGACACCTTCCTGTACATAAACAAACATTGGATTTTGGCTTTTTCCATGTGTGCTGCACGGTGCACAGACATACTATTGATTTTTTTTTAATATCGATAGCAAAAATATTGATGTTACTAATATCAATGTTTATGTCAGTTATGTATTTTTGTTTGTATTTTATATGTATGTGTTTCACATGTTTTGTTATGTTTTGTATTTAAAAAAAATATGTATTAAATGTTTAGAAGTTAGTAATTTTTTTTTAGAAATTGTTAATTCTTTTTTATTAAATTTTGCTTTTTAGTTCTGTAGCAGGTTGTGGGTTTATAGGGGAATAGGGTGGGAAGTAATGTAATTGTAATTAAGTAATGATTAAGTTTTATTTATTGGGATTGATAATTAATTTATTGTTAATTATTCATTAATTGGTAATTCATTTTTTTAATTGAATAATTGATTATATTAATTGTGTTAATTTTTTATTGCAGTGGGTGTGGGTTTATGGAGGAATAGGGTGGAAAGTAAATTAATTATAATACATTAATTAATAATCTTTATTTTTTGGTATTGATAATTAATGTATTGTTTATTAATTGGTAAATATTTTGTATTAATTGATTCATTGATAAATATATTTATTGTATTAATTTAGTTTAGGAGAGCTGTTGTGGTTCTACAGGGGAATAGGGTGGTAAGTAATGTATTATAAGTAAGTAATTTTAATTATTAATTGGTAATTAATGTTTAATAATGATTATTTATTGGTATTGATAATTACTTTATTGTCAATTAAATATTAATTCATAATTATTGTTAATGATTTATTAATTGATAATTATGTTAATTGTGTTAATTTTTATGCAGAGCGGGTTGGGGGTTTATTGGGGAATTGGGTGGTAAGTAATTTAATGTTATTAAAGTAATTATTAATTTTATTTTATTGGTATTTATGAATTATTTATTGTTAATTTATTATTAATTCATTATTTAATTTTAAAAATTAAGTAATTGATAAGTATGTTATTTTTAAACTCTACGCTATTCAACACTTTCCCTACTGTTGCACTCTCTGGAGTGGCAACAGTAATTTTTACCCCCATGCTATCCAACACTTTCCCTACTGTTGCACTCTCTGGAGTTGGATTAGTAATGTTTACCCGTACGCTATCCAACACTTTTTCTACTGTTCTCGATGGAGTTGGAATAGTAATTTTTACCCCTACGCTATCCAACACTTTCCCTACTGTTGCACTCTCTGGAGTTGGAGTAGTAATTTTTACCCCTACGCTATCCAACACTTTCCCTACTGTTGCACTCACTGAAGTGGGAATAGTAACTTTTACTCCTACGCTATCCAACACTTTTCCTACTGTTGAACTCTCTGGAGTTGGAATAGTTATTTTTACCACTAAGCTAGCCAACATTTCCCTACTGTTGCATTCTCTGGAGTTGGAATAGTAATTTTATTCCTTCCGCTATCCAATATTTTTCTGTATTATTTTAGTTAATGTTGTGTATAATTTATTTGAAAAAGATAAAAAATATTGTAGTTTTTTCATTTGTTATATATATTTTTTTATATTTTATGTACATTATTTTTGTATGTGTATATATGTATTTATAATTTATAAAATGTTTTAAACAATTGATACATTATTAAAATAATTATTTATGAATATTATTAAGTATATACATTATATTTTATATTTATTTATTTAATTGATTTTAACATTACGTGTATGTTATTATTTTTAAACATTTTTTTTAATTAAATGTATTATTTACTTTATTTTACATTCTTTTTTTAACATTAAAAAAATGTATTTTTGACAACGATATTTTACACATCGATATTTTTTTCTGATATTTTTGTACATACCATGATGTAGCTAGGATGTCGATATTCTTGACTTTGATATTTTTGTCACAATATTTTTGTACCTCAATATTGTGGTACTCAATATTTTGTCAGTGATTTGTGCTGCACAAGGCAGCACATATGGAAAAATCAAAATAGAGGAGAAATAATGCATATCTCCTTGTTTCGCCATCTTAAGATCAGTTTTTACCTCGTCTCAATTTGGGCGCTGCCTCCTAAGTACACCACCCTTGTACATAGGGAGCAGCGTCAAAATGAAAGGTGGTTGCGGTGGAACGCCCACCGCAACACCCACTGCCCACCCCTTTCACGCTAACCATAGCATGAAAGGGAGCCTCATGTACAATGCAGCGTTAAGCCACGTTAGGTGGCTTAACGCTGCATTGTACATTAGGCCCAGTCCCTATCACCACTACAATTTCACAATAGGTGACGCTGTGGTCGCGATAGGGGCTTGTACATTTGCCCCTGAGTCTATCAGGGGAATGAGCCCAAGGAGAGAGCTTGACAATACCATTGCAGAGCCAAAACATGACAATTAAACAGATAGGGTCAGGTCTGCAAGGTGGTTGGTAAGCGTGCCATTGGTATCCTTGGATTAACGCTACGCCCAGCAACTTCAGGAAAGCTGGTATGCACCATACCTACAATAGTATTCTGCAGACCTGTGTCTGACCCCGGACTGCTTGAAAACTACTGCCTCCTCACGCATATTCTGGCCCACTTGCACAATGGTGCAAGTGTCTCTGAGTTACTACGGAAGTTGAAAATGTGCCAGAGAGTGCCCATTTTTTTCTGCACATGACCATTCTTTAAATTATGTCCAGACAAATCTATGTGTGCTGCTTCATGCAGCACATATTGAAGTCACGTAATGACATTTTCAGCACTGGTTGTTCATGTGATGTAAGGGGCACCTTCATGCACTTGAACAATCAATGGTGTCCTGTTGTTTCCATGTGTACCGCACAACACAGTACACATTGGAACAACATGGTTGGGAAACAATTAAACCATTCTCACTACTGTGCATATTCATATACAATTTGTCAAGGGTATCACACATTATGTACTACAACACTTTCAAGTTGGCCTTGGGGAGAGTGTCCAGACATCTAAAAATGTGTTTGTGCATGTATTCAGCTCCCAACATTGGCACACAAGATGTGATGGGAAAAAGTGGTTTTCAGCCCTATTGTGCTTCATTCTCAGCCAGAAAGCTAAACGCAGCACCACAACTTAGGCTAAGGCAATTGTGCTATCACAATGTTGTACAATGTAATGTTGATGAGTAATTGGTGTGCTTGTGATAATCACCAACATGCCAAATATATGACACATCAGATGAAAGATACTATTGGCAGTAATCCAGTGTTGTGACCTAACTATCCATTACAGTGATGTTAATACATCCAAAGGAGGTGTGACTCTGTGTCCTGCAGAAATAAATATTTAATAACGTACACCAGCTTACATATTGTAGATGTGACTGACTCTTTGTACTGGTTTCTGTGAATGACACCTGATGCAGCAAAGATGTGATGATCACTGACAGTCATCTTAGTCAAGGATGTACACACATCCCATGTCTGGTCATATTCATCACCAACATCACTCACATGTCTGTACGCTGCACATAAATGTAAAAATGTAAATGTACATGTATTTATATAGCGCAAATCACTGACCAAGGCCGGTATCTAAGCGCTTGCTTAGGGAACCCGTCCTGGTATTCCCCTGTGAGATAACCCCGGCAGGGTATCCACAAGGTGAAAGGCAGGCATCCCGCCGCGAGGGGCCGTTGTGGAGATTAAGCAAGCTCTTGCCCAGAGTCGCGGAGTGTGAACCCGTGAGTCGAGAAGGCACCGGAGCGATAATTATCGAGTACATGGAATTTTTGAGCCCAAGACCCACCGAGGCGGGGAATTGAACCCTGGTCCAGGGCCGATCTCAGCTTCCGGGTCTGCCGCCTCTAACCCCTGAGCCACACTTCTCCACAACATCAGCAGCAGTGACAAAACCCCTTTGATATTTCTGGCCTGGGAATCACTGACTGGGGATGTGCAAAGTTACATCAGGAAGACATATGCATTGCTCAATCTTAACTAACTGAATTGTACATACTTCACACGGTTTTCATCCATCATCACACTAGAAGCAAGGTACATGTGATATGCAACCAGACTGCATACAACTACATACAGGATGTGAAATAAACATTCTTCCCTTTTCACACTGACAATATTCAACGAAGGAACTCCCCAGTGGCAAGTGGGTCCATGAAGACGTTGATGTCCCCCTGAATGATCAGTGGTCTGCCAACTGTGAGACATGAAAAGAAAAGTGTGTTGGTATCAGACGTGAATTCTCACATGACTCCTATTCATCCTCAGATTCATCAACATCAATAACAATGCCCTGTAACAGTACTGTCTCTGACAGGTTTTTTACATGATTGTATCTGCTTTGCCTGCTGTTCACACAAGACATGACCAATGCTGACTTGCGCAACACAAGACAATTCGGCTAGCAAAAGTGCTCATTTTGCACACGCCACTTGTGTGACACATTCCCAAGGCCACGTTTCTCCCAACAACATCAAGTTCTCCATGTTCTGTAGACAATATTATCTCCCCAGATCTCACAAGTATGTGTTAAGACAATTGATGTTGTCTGATCGCACCTAGTGTATGTGGCAGACTGACTCTCCAGAGAAGGCATATTTCTTCAAATGCAAGTTTTTAAATCTCATCATACGTTACCCAAAATCAGTCACATGAAAGTGCAATTGTGATTGTGAGACAGTGTTGCAGTCATGTGGCACTTAACATATATTGTGAAGTGTCATTATGTGATTAGACCCTTTATCAGTGGTGCCAGACATGTTTGTGCATGAGGCAGTGTGGTTTGTCATGTATCCTGCATTGTGCAGCTCACATTGCCACATAATTCACATTAAGGGAACACACACAATTATCCTCATACACTATCTTCATAGGATGCACTGCGCTGCACACCTTGAACCTTGACATAGCACTTCATTTCATGTATGCAGGAGTGTACACATTCCTGAACATGGTCATTCCTCATCATGAACACTGTCTCACTTGCACAATGGTACAGTGTGATTGTGTAGAAGCTGGCATCTTTATTGTACATAATTGACTGACATCATCATGTAGTGTTTCTCACATTGTGTTCCTGACTACATTTTGGATTTTGGAAAGAAAAAGATGATTTATGAAATTTGTGGTTGTACTTACCACCTTGAAGACCAATTATGACTCCAAGGTGGTCCAACATGTCACCCTCATGGCCCACGCAATCCTGCCATCGGTGCATACATTGTCGGACAGTCTGATCCACCCAAAGATCCTCAGCATTTGACTGTGGACATGCTCCCACCTCACCGTACGTATACGTACGGCATATCCCTGCATGATCCTTCCCCCACTCTCAACCATGTTGAGTTCTACCGCAGGTAGAACTTCACAAATCAAAGGAAGCCCCCTAATGCCCCCTCTGACATCCTGCCCTCCCTACCCACACCAACATCTTCAAAAACACTACTAAACCCAACAGGAATAAAGTAAAACCCAAATGTATACCCCAACAACTATTAATATTGTTAAAGTGCCCCATGGACAGACACCCGATAAGATTTGGTACAAGATGCAAAAAACACATAAGGACAAGTACACAAGACACTGGGGGCCCCATTAGGATGGCCGGCGGATTGCCCCTGCCGCGCCGGGGGTAGCCACTGCTGACCCGGCTGGGGTGATCTGCCCGCCATCTGTGCAGAAATTACCCCCGCCATATTATTATGGCTGGGGGGTCCACAGTGGACGGAAAGACCGTCCGCCGCTTATCCACCCGGTCGACATGTCGACCGGGCGGAAAAGGCTTCTATATGGTGCTGCGGAAAGGCATGCGGAGTCTGCTTAGGGGGCACATTGTAGGTCCCCAGGGACTCCGAGGTGGTGGGGGGTACACATGGGGGGGTACCTATGGTGCCCCCCCTGCAGTTCCATTCACAACATGGCAGTGCACAACATGCCTCCCTGGCATTGTGGAGGGCGGTGCAGAGTGCACTGCCCGCCACAATGTTAGGGATGCAGGATGCACCAGCCACTGTGGTGGGGGCATCCTATGGCACACAAGGGACCCCCGCCCTTATGGCGGGCGGTCCCTTTATACGACGTGATGGCGGGCGGACAAAGTCCACCCACCATCCTAATGTGCACCTGGGGACAGTTCACAGGACACAACAACACTCTCTACTCCAAACAAACCAGCACACAACTCCAAAGACCTCCAACACTCTCCACAGTCACTAACTGTGTGCTCAAAAGAGAAAGTGAAAGTGTACAGTACTCCTCCATTACACAGGATGCATGCTGACATGTTTCTTTACTATGCAACTATATTTTGCAAGCTAATTGGCTTTAGCTGTAATTTTTTGTGTTGTAACATGTATATTGTGATTATTTTTTATGGCGGTTATGAAATAATTATCGCTTTTGTGTTTAAGCTACAAAAGTTTGGATAGCATAGTGCAAGTTAGTTTTCAGATGAACAGGGATTCATAAAATTGCATTACTGCTGACACCATTTGTTTATGTGATGTGATCTGTGTTGTGTATGTGACTTCACTCAATCTGAAATATCAAGATTACAGTTCTACCTAGCTGTCTACATGGCCTTAGATCACACATTGCAGCCTATCCACATTGATTCATGTATGATTAGACATGCACGCATCAGTGCTTGTCATTATGTTTGGCATGGTTAGTATGTGTGACAACATAAGTGACTGTCAATTTACCCATTCCTAAGCTGTCTGCTACTGTTTGACAAGCTTGCAATACACATATAAATGAACATGAGGCATCCAGTACTTGAAAAACATATTTTCGATGCTTCAAACAATGTGTATGCTTGACCACAGATTCCTACTTGGTATTCTTTAGCGTAGATTAGCAGATGTACACAATTTATACGCGCAACTGCCAAGTCTGTCTTGTGCATGAATCAAGGTGGTTGTGGGACACGATGATGATCTACAATATCTGTTACTGTAAGCAAATTGTGAATATTTAGCATTTGATTTGTCATTTCTCCTACATATGTGCAATACATTCTTACATCTCATACTGAACAGTTTGTGTCCAGCACTTTTTCACATCAGTCTAGTGTGACTGTGCTACACAGATATATTCTAAGTTGATACCAATATGATGCCTGGACAGGTGACACACCAACCATTTTATGTGTGTCTGCTGTACATAATTTTTCAACCTCTGTATGCAGCATGAGCTTGTGGTAGCACCGCTGATGTTGTTGGCAGAAATATATATGCACCAGAATGTGTCAGCCGTGTGAAAATTACGTAGAGGACAACAAAGCACACAAAGCCATCTGTTAACATGATATAGAGCCAGTGTCCAAGGTGGACAGGACACTGTTGGATGACCACAAAAAAGCAGCAGTTTGCATAGTGCACTACTTACAACAGCATGACGTACAATGCCAGTAAGCACACACAGTACACATGGAATTTACTCAACACTGTATCATTTGTATTTGACCCTCAGGTCCTCATTAGGATGGCGGGCGGGCACCCTAGCGGTAAACGGGACCGTCCGCCTTAAGGGCCGTGGTCTCGGGGGTGGCATTAGGATGTGCCTGCCACAGTGGCGGGCACATCCTGTTCTTTTAGCATTGTGGTGGGCGGTGCTCTCTGCACCGCCCGCCACAATGCTAAAAATGCATGGCAGCATTTACATAATGAAAGCGGCAGGCACCGCGCGGTGCCTGCCGTTTTCATTATGCAAATGCAGGGGGTACCATAGGTACCCCCGGTGTGCACCCCCCTACTATGCTTCACTCTGGGGGCCCGCAGGGGGCCCCCAGAGTGAAGTCCGCTTGCCGCCACGGAAAGGCATTGTAAAATGCCCATAATAATATGGCTGGCGGTGTCTGATAGACACTGCCACCATATTATTCCTTTTCCACCCCGGCCGCAAGGCGACCAGGGCGGAAAAGTGGCGGGCGGTGTTTTGCTCCGCAGTGGTCTCCCCCGCCATTCTATTATGGCGGGGGGGGAATACAGGGAAGGATGGCGGGCGGATTGCCCCCGCCAGACTGGCGGTGGCTACTGCCAGCCTGGCGGGGGCAATCTGCCCATCATCCTAATGGACCCCTTAGTGTCAGACACAGGTACTGAAGTATTTATTCAAATTGTCTTTGATGGCTAGGCCTGCGTCTTCCACAGGCCTATGTGCACTAGCAGTGGACATTGATGCAGCATCAACAACACTTAGATGTAAACCCATTGCTGACCGTAGAATCAGGAATGGTGCACTGTGTATGGCTGAACAATCAAGGTGCACATGATCCTATACAAAGGGTACTCTGTATTGCATGGCACACACCAACACAACAGTTGGTTGACAGTGGAGAATTCCTACTTTGTCATGCACCTTTTCACAACATCATGAATGATGTTTTTGTGCTGAGCATTAGCTGGTGAAGGTGAGGCACCTGACCTTGTGAAATGTTTTATGTCAGGGTAACTTTGACTGTGCAACTTTGAGGGCACATTTGCATATCCAGCACCTGTGGTTTCCACCGGCATACTCAGAGTGCCCACCTGTATCCATGCTTGCGTACTCCTCGTTGACCAAGGATTGAGTTTGGTGATTCACTGATCATTAAAGTGTGCTGGGTTTAGAGGCCTTGTGTCGTTGTGGGATGGTTTTATATGGAGCAGATGAGGCACAGCAACGACATTTTCACTAGTAACATCTTCACACTGCTTGTACAACCATGATTTACATGGGATATGTCTCACATGTGATTTGCTTTCTTAAGTTGTCATCCAGGAGGCAACCATGTGTGTCTGTTTTTCATCATCACATGTTATGAATCTTTTGTTATGAATCTTTTGTGCATATGGTGGATTTCACTTGGTTCTGCCCAGATATAGGGTTTGGGTTAGCACACACATGACTGGAGTTGCAGTACAGGTTGCCCACACAGGGCTGCAACATATTCCATATATGTTTTCTGGCCATCTTGACCAACATTGTATTCTACAGAATATGTTGTACATTCCTGGAGTGATACAACAAAATGTGACTTTGCCACATTTTGTAAGTTCCATGTTTGTCTATGCGTTCAACTGTGACTGCAGGTGTGTATATGTATATCTGTGTAGTTTTGATAAATTTGTAAATGACACACATCATGAAATTGAAATTATTAAACTTTTATTGACCATCCCCAGACATTGTGGACAATGTCATTGTGCTTTTATTTGTTGTCATGTCCATCTCACCCAAAACATTGTCCAATCGAGGTGTAATTGTTAGTATGTTGCTAGGAAACTTTCACTCTAATCATTGGTTTTCCTGTAGCACTTCACACATGTGTATGTCTGTTCTCTGTTCACTGAGGGACCATACACATTGCTTAGGTTATAGGCCCCATCCATTGTTCCATCCCAAACTTTGTTTGATGAAAGTTATGTCCACTGCTATATGTGAGAGCTGTGTGAATCAGTGTTTTAATTACCTTTCAGTTGTCAGATACATGAACTTCTGCTAAGATTAACCAAGCACACAAGAATTTTGTGTATTGATATTTTATTTCACAAACTAGGATCATGTGTTTTTTATTTTACAAATGTAACCATGTGATGGCATCTTTAAATACTGTGATTATCTGAAACAAATTCTGCTGATTTGATCCCTCCTTACTGTTCCAGCAGCAGAAGCTGTGGTGTGTCTAGCATCTGCCTCTTCGTCCTGGTCATCCTCTGGATTGTCCTGCTCCTCCTGGTCTTCATTCAATGGCGTGTTTGTGCGTACACAAATATTGTGCAGAATGCAACATGCCATTATATTTTTCATACAAGTTCTGGACTGTACAGGAGTCTGCCACCCAATATATCTAGGCACCATAACCCGGATTAGAGGACTCCGAATGTCCGTTCAACAATGGACCTTGTGCGTCCCAGTGCAACGTTGTAGTCTCTCTATGCCTGCTTGTGTCACTTTGATGAGCGTCATCAGCCATGGCGAGGGTGCATATCCTTGATCACCTGAAACAGACAATGGAGAGATGTGTCCATTAGTATTTGTGTCTGCTGTGTTTGCAGAGTGTCTATTTTGATGTGTGTGCAGTGTGCAACGTTGGCCTTTCTGGTTTGTCATATGTAGCTTCAGACAATTAACCAGCATCACAGGAACTTAAATTGCCTATACTTGAAAGCCTATACATCACCATGTTGGCATTGTCTGGATCCTGTGTATTGCCTCCATGTTGTGACTGTCAGGATGTATGTTTCACTAGATAAGAGATTGCAGTTTCTTTACAGTCCCGTTTCGCATACTGATCATCTACTATGCACATATTTTATGGGGTTTACCACTGGCACATGTCCCTGCTGAAGCATCCTCCATAAGTTTTTGATTAAAAATATGTTGGAGCATCATCTAGATACCTCATTCAGACCCTCCAGGATTTCGCGGTTTGCCGCGAAATCGGCACTTTTGTAAAAATGCCGCGATTTTTACGAAAGTGCCCGCGAATCCCAACCTAATATTAAGAAACTCACAATGATTCCAGCTGTGGTGATACTGCCATAGGGAATCAAAAAATATGAGAACTACACTAGCCAATATGGAACAGCACAGATCACCACATAAATGATAAGGGAGGAAGACAGAAATGTTCAGCCTGCTTTAGTGGTAGTCTCAGTAGGTCACCAGGAAAACTCTGCTTTAATGACTAGCGCCAGCAAGATTACCAATTAGTTTATGGACTTCAGGAAGGATGATGTTTGTGCCTGTGGTAAATGCCGACCAGAAGGCCTTACTGTTTGATATGGCAACCTCTCACCTCCCATGCTAGTGCACTAATTGAGGGGAACAGGAGTAGGTCACTTTGTTGACCACAAGAAGCATGTGTAGCCGGTGAGGGGTGAGGAGTAGGTTGACTGTGGTCCCACTGTGCTAGGGTGACCAGAATTTTTAAGCAAGAAACCGAGACATTTCTCAAAAATAGAAGAAGGACTATAATTTTACGTCAACCGAGCGCACAGAATGACAGCTCTCCTCAGTAGCGAATTACAAAACAGCAGTAAGAACATACATAAGATGCAATGTTTAAACCTAGTAGCTTGCCTGTGAATTAAATTGCTTTTTTGGAACAACTGCTAACTATTTCTGCTTTGTAAAACATATAAACCCCCCCCCGTTTTTAGTTGACCCTCTCTAAAAACCGGGACATGGGCTAAATTCCTCGAAATCTGCCCGGACAGCTGGTGAAGAGTCAGATGAGGTGAATACTGTTGAGCATGTCAGAAAGTAGACCCCCATCATAATTGCAAGTGATGTATTCCTGGGAGCACATGGCCTTGTGTGGTGAGTAATGAGCAGACCCTCAAAAACGAAGATATCTGCGTTTGTTGTAGGAAAAAATGCCGCAAAATTGCCGCTAAATTTCCATATTTGTGCCGCTAAATTTGCTAATCCATGCTGCTATATCCTGGGGGGTCTGGATTGTGAGTGATCGTGCTGAGAGTAGCTGAGAGAGAGATTCCTTGTCTCATTGTGGGCTAATTACATTCACCTTTCCACAAAAGTGGGTCAGTGTTTATGTGACAGTGGCACTGCTACCTGGTACAATCAACTTACTGGGACATGTGATGACAACATACATATGCATTGATGTCCTTGTGCATGATTTGAATTTGACTCTGCATGTATGCATGTTTGAGTGATACCAATCAATATTTCAGTGTGTGTCAGTTCACAATCGACACACATTGTAATTTCAGATTTTGTGCATCATATTGCTACACATCACCAGGGTAGTCATATGCATGCATAATATGTAGTGAGATTGTGATTTGGATGGTTTGCATGCTCTTCCGATGCATGCTCCATTCTGCAACGACACAGAGTGATGTTTAATATACTTTGGAGAATATTTTTGTGCAGTTGGTGCTCCCCTCATGCAGTCCCATGATGTAGAAACACATGCTGCATGGTGCATGGCTGACTTTGTTTTTGCATGTCAGATAATTGTGTACCATCACATGTGAGTGCAGGGGATCTGTCATCTACTTGTACATATGGTGCTTGTGTTTATTCCAATATGTATGTAGCCCAGCAGAAGCATATGTTCTGTGTCATGTGCTACATATATTAATTTTAAATTGTATGAGTCCAGCAAAATCGATATTCCATGGGTGCAATACTGATTTGTTTGAGATTGTGTAGGCTACTTCCTTGTTGTGCTGTCTGACAAATGTCTTGATTATTTTGTATTGCATGCTTGTGTATATTGTTTGGAACAATTCCAAGGTATGTCATGTTATATTAGCTACGTGTGCATTCTCACATATTTAGACTACATGCTTGTGTACTTGAGGTGTGCGGTATGTTCATTTAGCACTTACCATCAAGCAGTCCATTTCCATATGTGACATTCTCAAACCGCTGGTTGATGATCGATTGGCGAAAGATGTAAGATTCATGCACACTTCCAGGAAACTTAACAACAACATTGATGAACAGGCCTAGGTGGACCACAGTTGCCTGCACATTCATTGAGTGTGTGGTTTCCTCAAAAAGTTGACGCTACGGCGGCGTTAACTCCTTGTACGTATGCCCCTTAGTAGCTATAAGTAGGGACTAATTTAATTTTCTCTACAGAAATTTATTATGATTGATTCCCACAAATTAGTTTGTTTCTTATTCTCATTTCACTTTTGTGGGTAAGTCTAGTGGCAGCTACACAAAACTACCCAAAATACAGCATGGATACATCGCATTTTCCCACTCAAAACTGACCCTTTTTTTGCAAAGTGGGTAGGTGTGGAGTTTGGGCTCAATGGACACCCCGGGAAACCTAGCAAACCTGCACATTTTGGAACATCAGACACCTGGGGGAATCCAGGGTGGGTTGACTTGTGTGGCTTTCACCAGGTTGCTAACTCAGCAGGCACCTAGGCAAACCTAGGAAACCTTCACATTTATGCAAACTAGAGAACCAGGGATGTCCAGGGATGCATGACTTTAGTGTCTCTTTCCAGATCATTTTACCCAGCAGCCTTTGCAAACCTCAAAATTATACTAAATACACACATTTTCCAAATTTTTTTATGTGGAAAGCATCTGGAATCTGCGTTCGCCACTCATTTCCTACCACCCTGAGTTCCCATACATCTCCTGATAAGAACAGTACCTCACTTGTGTGGATGGGCCAAGAGACCACTACACAAAAGGCCCATAAGCTCTTCATTTAGTCCTATGCAAACCTGCAAACTACTGATAATTCTGAAAGCTAGAGAACCAAGGGAGTCCAGGAAAAAGATTAAACCAAGGTCAATGGGAGTGCGGTGGTGAGGGCTTCCATTGACCTTGGTTTGGATAGTTCCTGTAGGGGGCACTAGGCCCAGTCACAGAAGTGGGGCAGCTTTTTTATCGGCACAAGTGGGATAGTGCAAGGTGGTAGGGATTCCTGCGTATTCCGGATATTTCGTTACAGAAATAGAAGGAAAATCCATGCTTTCAGGCAGAGTTTGAGATTTGCAGAGCATTGTGGGTAAGAAAACCTCGTGGAATTAACACAAGGCACACCACTCTGGACTCCATTGGCAGCTCTGCCAAGTATCACGTATCAAGTGTTAGACTAAAGCATTTTCGTGTGGTGCTCAGCTGACACATCATGATACAAAGGTAACCACTTACCACCAGCTGGTGGTGAGCATTGACCAAATGGAGCAGGCTGAGAATATAGACTTCCTCTAAGTTTGTTTATCTCATCAAGGGCTCAGGCTAACGAGACTCTGTGGCATCGCAGGCTTCAAATATCAGCGGTGGGAGGGGCACTGGGGGCAGGGTGGCTGATGGTATTTCTCAAGGAGTGCGAGACACGGGACTGCGGCCAATTGCTGCTTCATGTTCTGTCCTGAGAGAAGCTCCTCTGACTGCTCTCTGAGTTGCACTTGAGTTTAGGAGCACGTAATAAAAGTCCAGCTGAAGCAACTAAAAGTAGTATCATGAAAATTCATGATTTGATTAATCACTTCTGTAAAGTCCTCTCTGCAGTTCTCTGCTCAGCTGACAGTAAGACCTGCTGCCGGAGACTCATCGCGGCCGTGGCACACATTTACTTACTGCTCATTCTCAATATATTTAATTTTAAGCTGAGCTTGCATCAGCATGAGCCTGTAGCTCACTGCTTGAACCCTCAGGCTACTCTGAAATAGTGCCTCTGCAGGCTGGGCAGTGAGGTCAGCTACAGTGGCGCTAGATAACTGATTTCTATTATAGCAGCTGAGATCTTTTACTGGGTAATACGATTACTTTTGGGAGCAAAGCTAAAGTACTGCTTAAGATAACTGCTAAAATATGTTAGCACCCTTCAATTGTTGCTGCTTTACACCACTTTATAGAGCTTCTTATAGTTCTTGTTGCTCAAATGGGTCAAATTAGTGATATTTATGTATTTACCTCATCTTCATTGCTTGATTTTGCATGCGAGAAAGTGTCACTCATAGTTGTTGAAATGTCATAATTACACTAACATTATAAAAATCTCACACATAGCAATCTGAAACCTTGGCAGCTATGCACTGGTTGTCTAGTTTTTGTAAATGTCACGTTGATACAGTTCTGCTTGGCAATAGACAATGTTTGCTTATATCTTCTTCTGGCCACTCTGATCAACTCTGTGTCACACAGTTTGATTAATGAATGTCAATACTAATGAGGTACCACAATGTAGTCTTAGATTTCTAAGTTTTCCCAGGAGGCACACCAGGGGATCAGGAATGATGCGTTCAAGTGTGATGTCACTGATAGCTGCGCATACCCCATGCCAAAACGCTGAAACCCTGGGGCACAACCAGGCCAAAACGGGAAAAGTCTGCACCAGGAGCCGAGCAGCCCGCGCATCTGTTGTTGTTGAGTAGCCTCATCTTGTGTAGTGACGCAGGGGAGTGGTAGAGTTTGTGCAAATACTTGGGGGAGAGGCACTTAATCTAATTATAGCAATAGAGCCACAGCTCGGGGGGGTGGGGGTGGGGGGGGGGGGAATTCCTTTCTAAGTCTACACTCCACCCAGTGCTGGCGCTCTCAGTGTAAGTGGAGGAGGCGGCCAGTGTTAGAGCATACAGCCTAGTGACCAGTTTACGTGGAGAGTTGTAGGAATGGACAAATTAGAGGGCAGCATTGGCCTGTGGAGCCTGAGGGAACGCAGGATTATCTTCTCTGCAAGCCGCTCTAATCTGATAATACAGAAGCTTGTCCATTGGAGTAATATGTTCGTGAAGGATAAAAAAACGTATTGTCAGTGTAAACGTCCACTATAGTGTTGAGACCTAGGTGGGCTGCACGGCGGGCCATGCCTGCTGTCTGCAATGGAGGGAATGCTGGGTTGCTGGCGAGCTTCATGGATGGAGCATACAATGTGCTGGTGCCGGTGTATTTATGCAGCCTGTCCCAAGCCCAATGCAGGCATTCAACCGTTTCAATCTCCCTGCGGGGGGGCTTGGGTGGGAGAAAAAGTGATGTCTGAAGGTGCCATGGTGCAGCATGGTCAGCCTCAACCACTATGTGGGGCTGGAAAGGAAAGGCATTGTATATAAGAACTTTTTTACTTGTCGTATGAAGCCCCTTCCCTCTCCCCAGAAATCCTTTCAGCCCTTTTCTTCTCTCTTAGTACCTCCCCGAAAAAAAACTTTGCCGGTATTCTTATTTACAGACTCCCGGGCTCTAGGTCCCCGTTTGTCACAGATCTACTCGAAGTAATCGAACCATTCATTAATAGGCCTTCCCTGACTATTCTTGGATATTTTAATTTCCATCTAGAAAATCTCAACTCGGCCGAAACTACGCCACTTGTGGACTCACTTGCTTCTCTCAGCCTCTCCCAAAAAGTGCTATCCCCTACCCATTCTGCTGGCCACATTTTAGATGGGGTGTTTACTAATGATCCCAGGCTAGAGATTGGCTCCCCTTTGCCCCTCTCCTGGTCGGATCACAAAGCAGTCCCCCTGGAATTTGTCTCAGGTTCTCTTCCTGCCCCTCCCACGGACATGAATTGTTGGGTTCTAAAGAGGAACTACAGGTGAAGGACTGGGTTATTTAAGACCCAGCGGTGCCAGGGGACAACACCTGAAACCTTCGTGGGTAACATGCTCCGGCGTACGAATGACAGAGACACGGGACACTTCCTTCGGCGTCAAAGATTCAAGGTTTATTTACTGCAGGGAACACAGAAGTCACAGGAAGTACAACGTATGTAGGTTCGAGGAGACTGCTTCAAATTGGTACTGTGGATCGCTCCTTTTATACAAATGTCTCCCATAAGGTTGCATGGTACACAGAGGTTTACAACTCGGTTCCCATAATTATCCCCGAGAGGGGTCACTTTGGTCGCTTTGATACATCCAAGGTCCGAGGCATAAGTGCGGAAACATTTGGCGGTTCCCAACTGTAAAAACCCATCTTCCCACCATTAGTACATTCCAATCGGCAGTAAAACAGATCGAAGAAGGAACAAGAACAGGTGCAGAGGAAGATGGAAACAGTGGGGAGATCGAAAAGGGTGTAAAAAGGGGAGGTATCAGGAAACACGAGCTACAGGCATCAAAGGGACGTGCCTAATGAGATGCACGACTGAAACAATAGACCGGCACGGCAAGATGAGCCTCGAGCGGGGCCATCTGCCTTACAGCATCATCCCCCTCATCATAAAGACACTTTCAAAGAACATGTGTCTTCCGCGGATGTCTTGGGAATCCCAGGGTCGCGAAGCGTACAACGTCCGTTCGCTGGCTACTTGAGGGCAAGAGACAAAATGGATGCCGTATCTAAGATGGAACCCGTGGGTACAGATGAAAAACCCACGTAACAAACGAACGGTTTAAGTTAGCACAGCGAAACTGCGCACACTTACTAAACTCGTCATTTGCGGTTCGTAGATACCAGACTCGACCATATTCGTGCGAGTCGAAAACACCACTTACAATTGTCACGGAACCTCAGACGCTCCTTTTGCCCTCATGTAGGCAAGCACTAGTCGGAATCATACTCGATATTCATCAGACCATCTAGATGTTGCTGCAACATAGCTCTGTCCAACCGAGTCCCCTTGGTAACAGGTGGCTGTCTTATACACGTTGTAGCGCAAAGGCCACATAAGGCAGGACCACACTGCACACAAAGGCAACACGTGAACAGGAATGCCACAACGACTCCGATGATCATCAGAATCTTCCAACCCCAAGTCGACATCAGGCCCCAAAACCACCCAAGTAGCGTCCAATCCCCTACGTCCACGTGTATGGATTCGGAGATCTTATGCAACTTTGAGATGGCTTGATAGACGGTCGGAGCATTATCTGGAATGAAAATACAGCAGCTCGAATGGATCACCTTACATACCCCACCTCGATCTGCTAAGATCACGTCTAAAACCATACGGTTTTGTAACATCATAAGTCTATCCGCCTGAAGTTCTGTGGTGATATTAGCAAGGGCACTGGCGGTAATATTAGCTGTCGATTCCACCACTCGAGTCAACTGTCTCAGGTTCCTACTATTAACCATAGGCCCCCAAAACGGGAGGAAACCCTTGAAAAAGTCTCCTGCCTCTTGACCGGCAGTATCCTCTTCGCTAATTACGCCTCTCACAACTCTAGTTTTGTGATAGTCTGCGTCTACAGTGAACGTCGGAGGCAACAGATTTGCGATAAAACATGAGCCCATAAAGTCAGAGGGCAACCATGCATACGCACGATCATGGCAGACAAAGTATGTACCCTTGGCAGCCAGAAACACAGGGGACGAGACCATCGGCAGAATGTAATTCTCGGTGCAAGCACTCTCTCCAAGTCGGGCTTTCGATCTTCGGCCACAACCCATTAGACAAAAATTACCAATGTGGGGTACGACCCATATCGGAGGCGAGCTTTTAAGCTGTTTTTCACTCGTGAGCGCACTATACTCGACCTTACTCAGGACCCTATAGGCTTGTACCTCCTCCTCTGGGATGAGCGACGGCTCATAGATATCTCTATCTAAATCTTCTATCGCTATGGACAAAGGCTTATGATACGAGCCAAGGCCAAAGTAGGGAGAACGTGGCTCTCGACCTGGGTAAGAATCTAGTGCGCTTCGAAACATTGTTTGGAATGCTCGAGCTGAACCCTGGGAACTATACGGTAAGACCAAATATGGAATTCCCTTATCCGTGGTATGTGGCATTAGTCCACACACCCAACAATTAGTAGTATTAACCACTAACTGGTGCTGATGAAGGAGCTGAATAAAGGAATTATTTCGAAATTCTGCACGTCTAGCCTGCTCGTGTTCAGGTAGGATATGAAAAGAATGAGGGGATGCAGTGGAGGTAAGTTTAGGGTCAGAAGTAGGAGTAGGTATGGCAGAAGGTAAGAAGTACGACATCATGTAATACACCCCACCCGCCAATAGTGCAGAAACAGTCAAGAGCAATACAAACATTTGAAACATAAAACATTTGGTACGAGTAAGTTGTTGTAGCTTGAACCTTTGCGCCTGAGCTTCTTCCAAGTCCATCAGCTTTGAAAACGCCATCCCCTATGACCGTCCGCAACGTTTCTTGACGCACTTCGTTCTGTGTAGCAATAGTCAATCCCTAGGAGTTCCCAGGAACCGACGGTCTTTAACCTAGCATCAAGACCTGCTAACCAGAAGGAAGTACACACGCGGCCCTACGGCCTTTATTCACAATGTATACGTAAAATGTCTCTCAGCTGTGGAAGCAAAAATACATATGGAACGAAACTCAATATATACAAAATGATTACAATGATACGGGAGTTCAGACTGATTGTGGAAAACGGGATAATGCAATTGTCAAGGGACAGAACAGAATCTTTTTATTTGTCCTTAGTGCTAGAACGTAAAAAGTATCGAGTTTTCCCAGGACGTGTATGTTCATCAAACAAAGGATCCGATGAGGGAACAGAGTCCTGTTGATCAGTCGAATGTTCTGGCCTTGAGTCTTTTGATGACAAATGTTCAACAGTGTCTTTCTGCTGCACTGAGGATTCTCCGACAGGTTGTGCGTCGCTAAAAGGTACAAACGCTGGCAATCCTTCGGATTCAGCTGAAGCAATGCCCCTCCTCACCCACGAGTCAGCCGGTAAAGGAATAGGAACTTTCTTCGTATGGGTGGCATGCACCCAATTTTTCCGGCCCTCTAAACGGACGGCAGTTCTCGTGGCAAGGAGGACCTGGTAGGGTCCAGTAAACCGGGGTTCCAAGTTCTTCTTGCGGGCAAAATTTCTGGTTACCACCCAGTCTCCGGGCTGGAGCTGGTGGCCTGGACCCTCCGTCTGCGTCGGCAATGCTTCGTAAACCTGTTGGTGAATTAACCTTAGTTTAGCAGTCAGATCATGAAGATAGTCAATCAACATTGGGTATTCAAGACTGGAGAACACACCCGGTCTAGGGACCCCCCACACATTCGCAGGACGACCGAACACTATTTCATAGGGACTAAGCCCTACTCGGGAGTGTACGGTTGCCCTAGTTGACAATAAAGCTAGAGGTAAAGCATCAGGCCACGAAAGACCAGTCGTAGCCTGAATCTTCGCTAGCTTCAGTTTAAGGGTGCCATTATACCCTTCAACCAAACCAGCTGACTGGGGATGATTGGCGCTATGGAATTTTTGATTAATTCCAAGGCCCTTACACACACTCTTCATCACATTCCCCACAAACTCACTTCCGTTATCCGACCATACAATTCGAGGCATTCCGTACCGAGGAAAGTATTCCTTCAGTAGGATTTTCGCAGTCGACAGGGCAGTATTGTCTTTAAGAGGGTAGGCTTTGATCCATCGGGAGAACGCGCAAACCACAACTAAAACGTATTTCAGGTTGTTGCATCTCTCCATATGGATGAAGTCTAATTGGATCACCTCAAAAGGACATGAAGGGGGAGCAAAATGTCCAGGAGGAGTTGGGGTTCCCTTACCAGGATTGTACAACATACATACCATACAATTCTTAACCAACCGTTCAGCACATTTCGTGATACCATCATTCTTCCACACATGGGACAGCAGCTTACAGATACCTTTCACACTAATATGTGCTAACCCATGTGCCATTGTCACAACAGCTAGCACATACGCATCCGGTAACATCCATCTCTTATGTTCCGACAAATCAACCCAACAACCATTCGCATCCAACTTTCCCGTACTTTCTTTCCACTTCGTCTTTTCAGTCTCGGTGGCCTCATCTTGAATCGCTTTCACACTCTCGATAGTGTCCTCACACATACTAGTCTCTGTAGGCCACCTAACCGAACTCGTCACATACATTCTAGTGCTAAGGTTCCGGGCAGTCTCCTTAGCAATCTCATCCGCAAATGCATTACCACGACCAACATCATCCGTCACCTTACGATGTGCACTACATTTAACAATCGCTACCTGCTTAGGCAACGTAAGTGCATCCAAAAGATCATTCACAAGTTGTCCATGCTGAATCTTCGTACCATGCGACGTCATAAAACCTCTCTCTCTCCACAACCGTCCAAAGTTATGAGCGACGCCAAAAGCATATTGGCTGTCGGTAAACACATTCACACGTTTCCCTTTCGCCAACACACACGCTCTAGTTAGAGCGATCAGCTCTGCAGCCTGGGCAGAGTTCTGATTCAATCTTGCAGTTTCCACAACAGTATTCAAAGTCACGACAGCATACGCAGTAGTCACATCACCATTGGGCAATTTAAAACATGAACCATCCACACACAAAGTTCCGTCTGGATTTTCCAAAGGAGTGTTTTTAAGGTCCACTCGACCTTTTGTTTCCTCTTCAGTCCTCAGATAGCAGTCATGGGCTGCTATTTCATCTGACTCTGTGCTAATTGGTAACAAAGTCGCCGGATTCAGAACATTACAACGTTTTATCTGAATATGACTTGCCAACAGCGTCAACTCGTACCCAGACAACCTCGCACTCGTCAAGTGCTGAGTTTTCGTGCGATTCAGAAGAGTATCGACCACATGCGGAACCATCACCGTAAGCATATTATCCATGACCAATCCTGCTGATTGTCGGATGGACACCGCAGCTGCCGCTGTTGCTCTCAAGCAACTCGGCAATGCTCTAGCTACCGGGTCCAAGGTCGAGGAAAAATATGCACATGGACGTTGCTTACCACCAAAAGGTTGCGTTAAGACACTCAAAGCACAACCTTCCCTCTCGTGAACATATAATGTAAACGGCTTGCTGTAGTCAGGGGTACCTAACACAGGAGCCGAACACAACGCATCACGTAGTTCAGAAAAACTTTTCTGACATTCTTCCGTCCATGGCAAAGGAGTTGAAACATCCTTGCACGTGAGAGCCACCAATGGTTTCGCTAGCAATGAAAAATTTGGAATCCATTGCCTGCAATACGACGTGATACCTAGAAAGGCACGCACATCTCATTGGGTTGTAGGCACAGTCATTCGTGCAATTGCTGCAATTCTCTCTGGGGTCAACCGTCTTCCCTCCTTTGACAATAAGTGACCTAGATAGGTTACTTCTTGACAACAATATTGGAGTTTAGAAGGTGACACCTTGTGATGTAAGTCACAGAGATGTTGCTGCAACGACACCGTAGCAATTTTGCAAATGTCCTGAGTATCTGCAGCCACCAATAAGTCATCGACATATTGGATTAAGGCCGCACCAGCCGGCAACGAAAACGCATCCAGTTGACCCTTCAAGGCTTGACTGTAAATTGATGGACTCTCACAGTAGCCCTGAGGAGCGCGTTTAAACCGGAAGCTGCGACCACCAAGAGAGAAACCAAAAAGGTCTCTGCTTTCTTCTGCAATCGGAATGCTAAAGAAAGCATTCTTCAGATCGATCACCGAGAACCATGATGCAGAAGCTGGAATCAGAGTCAGTAGCGCCGTGATGTCAGGCACAACAGGGAACTGAGGAATCACAATTTTATTTACCTCCCGTAAATCGATAACAAAACGATAAACAGGTGGTTTTGAAGGATCAGTACGTTTTAAAATAGGCAGTACAGGACTGTTGCACACGTTTCCCCGCGTCTCTTCAATAACGTCTTTCTCGATTAGATCATAAATGATCGCTAACAGTGCTCGTTCACCATCAAGGGAGATTCGATACTGGGGAATACGTGGCAACCGTACATTAGATTTCAGCTGAACAACATAAGGGGAGATGTCAAGCAGGCCCACGTCGTTGGGACCTGTTGCCCACAAAGATGCAGGAAGAGAACTCAATTCCGGTGGAAGCTTATCGAGAGACAAGTACATAGGAGAGACAACCCTCTCTCCTAACGTAAGCTTTACACCCGCAGGAGAACAATACAAAGTCGCATACAAACGTTTTAGCAAATCCAGGCCCAAAAGATTTTCACCACAACCAGTAGTTAAAATCAACGGAGGTTTCAGCTCACGAGGCCCAATTGTAAGGGGCAAAGGGCGTGAAACTGGATTGCTAACAGGGGCGCCAGAGAATTCAACGGAAACATTAGTTAAGCCAGACAAAGGTGCGCCAGGGAGTTTCGAATGCATTATGGAACTTTTCGCTGCACCAGTGTCCAACAGAAAAGGCTCAACGACGCCCGATGTAGCAACTGCGACATAAGGCCCTCTCTGATCAACCGGAACTGATACCACTCCCTCTCCTTGTCTATGGCTGTCCTAGTAATTATTGTCGTCAGCATCCTGATCGACGTAATAATCGTCTACATTGTACTGCGCAGATCGTCCTTGCGATGATCCGCGTTGATCAAAACAATTAGTGGAATTGGATGAGTTATCTGAACGATCATTTTGAACACTACGACCCCTACCACGTGATGTCTGCTGAGAACCACCACGACCTCCTCTAGATGAGTTACCACTGTTACGATCGTTTAGAACGGGACAGTTGAATTTTAGATGACCCTCCTGTCTACAATAGGCACACTGATTGTACCCTAACGAAGATCTTTGGGAAGAGGAGTCATTTCGAGGTTGCGACCTATTCGATTGCGACTGCGGTCTATTTTGCTGCGGAGCATTCTGATTGGAACGCGGAGGATAGGCCTGCTGCAACAACACTTTAGTTTTAAGTTCTTTCGTCTTTTTATCAGCGCGATCGTTCTCCTCTTTTTCTCTGTTCTCATAATACTGTGCCGTAGCCAATATTTGAGCAGATGTAGAAACGGCCCACGCACTCTCAGAGTTTTTTAATTTATTGCTCAAATCGGGCAATAAGTTAGAGACAAATTTGTCCACGAACAACCGCTGACCACCCTCAGTACCCATATCCTGACCACTATGATCGATGAATGCCTCCTCAAATCTCGTAAAGAAATCAGAGACACTCTCGTCCTTTTTCTGTTTACAAGCTGACAATTTGTCCCAGTTCACCCTCATAGCTGGCATAAGGGTTTTCATTAGCGTAATTATTCTCTGAGGGAGAGCAGCAATCAACTGTTCGGGTTTAGCACCACCAGTTTGCAACCCATCCGCCGCTACAATGGCAGCCCAATCACCACCTAATTCGTTTGGATGATTCTCCTGACGAATCTTAGCCCATACCGGTTGAGGTACGACATTGCCGAACAGCATGTCGATATCAGCAAGATTCATTATCGTAGCATCTACAAGCTGCGACAATTCTTTATAATACCCTGCAGGATTTTTGCGAGGGTCAGGCTTCACCTGTAACACTTCAGAGTGTTTCCATGGGAGATGTATCCATACTCTCTGGAAATGCGGCAAGGTCGGTGGAGCGGTAGTAGCGTCGCCTGGCATCCACACTGGTGGAACTTCACGCATGGGAAACTGACCGGACGCATCTAACTGACTTTCAACATCCTCAACGAACAAGGCTTGAGGTATAGGAGTGGGACGGAAAGATAACAACCGTTCAACAGCACGTCGAACATTAGTATCCACTATCAGTCCGTTCGAGAACTGAAGCTGTAGATCAGACAAAGCGGTCAACACATCATCAGGTGCATCGGCTGATATCTGATCACGCAGTACCTTGCACATTTCTTCGAACACGTATCTTTGTGTCGGTACATTGAATTGGCAGAACGTATCAAGTACAGCACGTGGAGGATTTCTAAGAGGGTGCGTCATCCAACCCATCGCCATATTATATAGCGCAGCACGTTCCCTGTTACCGGGAAGCTGACTACGTCTTTGAGGACCGCCGAACCAGCGGACCCAAGCTGAAACTGCTCTGCTTTCTTTACAATGGTAGCAACACCATCTCTCTGATTACGTTTAGTCTGCCTGATCTCTTTCTGTCGGGCTTCTTTACGCCACAACCGAAAGGCATCAAACATGGCCGGCCTTGACTTTGTCTCAAACAATTTAGCCTCAAGATTATCTAAGATCGTCGTCTCAAAACTACCATGAGGTGGCCAACTAAGGGCACCATCTTTTTTAGTATAACGAATCCAATAATCATTAAAAGTAATCGGGCCTAGCCCGTGTTTGCTGTAGAGCTCATAAGTGGGAGTTCCAACCGGAGGTATCGGACACGAGTCCTCCAGTCGGGAATCCGTACCACAACGTCTGAAACAACTAAACAAAGTACTGCGACCAGGCATCGTGCACACTAGCCGAGTTTCACAAACGTCAAGGGTTACGGGATTTACAAAGTCCCTGCAAAGAGCAACAACCCTCGGCCTTTGGCGGCTGCAGTCGTCAAATATCACAACAACGTACCAAGAACCACAAATGCAATGGAACCATGCAACAACTAAGCAACCACAACCAAGAACTCTGGGAGCGACCCACAAATACTTAACTCAAAAATCGATGGTGTCACCAGGAAGGCCCGTCAGTCGTCTCGCTATACCAAGGTCTACGCCAGGCGCCAAAACAGGTCTACAGTCAGGGCAGCAGTCCGTCGCAGCCGTCAGGAGGCGGGAATCTTCGCGGGAAAAGTCTTCGGGCCACTTGTTTCGACAACAGGATCGATGAAGCGGAGTGCACCTTCCCTCGGAGATTTCACACGAAGTTCCTCACGATCGTCGGGCTTGGACCGGTACCACTGATGCAGCCCCACGTTGGGCGCCAACTGAAGGACTGGGTTATTTAAGACCCAGCGGTGCCAGGGGACAACACCTGAAACCTTCGTGGGTAACCTGCTCCGGCGTACGAATGACAGAGACACGGGACACTTCCTTCGGCGTCAAAGATTCAAGGTTTATTTACTGCAGGGAACACAGAAGTCACAGGAAGTACAACGTATGTAGGTTCGAGGAGACTGCTTCAGATTGGTACTGTGGATCGCTCCTTTTATACAAATGTCTCCCATAAGGTTGCATGGTACACAAAGGTTTACAACTCGGTTCCCATAATTATCCCCGAGAGGGGTCACTTTGGTCGCTTTGATACATCCAAGGTCCGAGGCATAAGTGCGGAAACATTTGGCGGTTCCCAACTGTAAAAACCCATCTTCCCACCATTAGTACATTCCAATCGGCAGTAAAACAGATCGAAGAAGGAACAAGAACAGGTGCAGAGGAAGATGGAAACAGTGGGGAGATCAAAAAGGGTGTAAAAAGGGGAGGTATCAGGAAACACGAGCTACAGGCATCAAAGGGACGTGCCTAATGAGATGCACGACTGAAACAATAGACCAGCACGGCAAGATGAGCCTCGAGCGGGGCCATCTGCCTTACAGCATCATCCCCCTCATCATAAAGACACTTTCAAAGAACATGTGTCTTCCGCGGATGTCTTGGGAATCCCAGGGTCGCGAAGCGGACAACGTCCGTTCGCTGGCTACTTGAGGGCAAGAGACAAAATGGATGCCGTATCTAAGATGGAACCCGTGGGTACAGATGAAAAACCCACGTAACAAACGAACGGTTTAAGTTAGCACAGCGAAACTGCGCACACTTACTAAACTCGTCATTTGCGGTTCGTAGATACCAGACTCGACCATATTCGTGCGAGTCGAAAACACCACTTACAATTGTCACGGAACCTCACAGGGGTCTGTCCAATGAATCACTCAGCCGCTCATTGCAAGCTGGAAGGCCCCCCCCCTCTCAGGATATTGATACCTCTGCCCGTGAGCTCGCAAATACCATCTCTAGGGTTATGGACACCCTAGCCCTGCTTAAATCTCACTATTGTGCTAGGAAACGCCCGTCAGCGCCCTGGTACTCAGAAACTCTTAGACTTCAGAGACAGGAGTGTAGGAGGCAAGAAAGGCTCTGAAAAGCCCAGCCTGATGCCGACCTACGGATCAAGCATAAAACTCTCCTTAAGAGCTACAAAGCGGCGGTGATAGCTGAAAAGCAATCTTACTTTTCCAAGCTCACCTCATCCCTCACCTCCCCCGGTGATCTCTTTAAGGTGGTAGATACACTATCTCTTGTTCAACACCCTGATCCCATAGTTCCCTCTCAAGAACTCTGTGATCAGATCTCCACTTTCTTCCATACCAAAATCCTGGATATTTACACAGCTCTCCAGACGCACGACCTCATTTATGTTTCCCCTTCCAGCCCAGACTACACCTCAGCACCCAATGACATTTATTCCGATTTTCCTCTCCTCACGATTGAGACCCTGGTTAAACTCCTAGATTCGACTAAGTCAGGATCTCCCCTTGATCCCTGTCCTCTTAAAATTCTAAAAAAATGCAGGGACACTTTACTTCCCCCTTTGTTGGAAGTTATGAATAGAGCCATCTCTAGTGGTGAGTTTCCAGCCTCTTGGAAGACTGCCATCGTTAAACCCCTTCTAAAAAAGGCCTCCTTGGATCCTGTGATTCTTAAGAATTTTCGTCCCATTTCCCTTCTTCCCGCTCCAGCTAAGATGTTTCAGGCTCATCTGAATTTCCATCTCAGCGCCTTTCTGGATAAGACCTGCCTGATTGATCCATCTCAGCATGGTTTCCGAAAGGCGCATAGCACTGAGTCAGCCCTTACAGTGGTGGTCAACAACATCCGTGCTAAGGTCGATAGTGGTCAGACAACTCTTCTGATCCTACTCGACCTTACAGCAGCATTTGACACCCTGTCCCCTACCATTCTGGCCTCCCGCCTCTGTGAGACGGGAGTGAAGGGTCTGGCTCTGAGCCTCCTCACCTCCTTCCTTAACCATCAGAAACAAAGGGTCAAACTGGGCGGCTTCCTTTCCAATGCCATGCCTTTGCAGTGTGGGGTCCCACAGGGCTCTGCTTTGAGTCCTACACTCTTCAACATTTATGTGGCCCCACTGGCTAGGCTTGTTAGAACTTTTGGACTGGAAGTGCTCTCGTACGCCGATGACACCCAGATCATGGTCTTCTTGTCCCAATCTGTTGAGACCACGGCCCTAAATTTCCGAAATTGTATGGAAGCAGTGGCAGGCTGGATGGCCTCGAACTTCCTTAAATTAAACGGGGAAAAGACGGAGATCCTGGTCTTTGGTGGAAATAAGGAGATCTGGTCAGATGACTGGTGGCCCCAAACTCTGGGAACCTGTCCCCAGCCCTCTTCCGTCGCCCGTAACTTGGGAGTCATATTTGACACCTCACATGCTTTTGATAGGCAAGTAAACAGAACGGTCTCAACCTGCTGCGGGGTCTTAAGGGTATTAAGGAAACGTACCCACTACCTCTCTCCTGATGCCCGGAAACTGGTTACAGTTGCCCTCTTATCGTCGCGACTGGACTACTGCAATGCCTTATATCTTGGCATGAGTATTAAACTTCTCCATCGTTTGCAGGTCGTCCAGAACGCGGCTGCGAGATTTGTCGTTAATTCCCCCAGACGCTCTTCAGGTACCAGGATTAGGAGAAATCTCCACTGGCTCCCGGTACATGCCAGGATAAAATTCAAAAATTTTACCATCACTCACAAGGCTCTTCATGATGCGGGAGCTGAAGGCATCAGGACCCTAGTGTTGACCTATGTCCCCGGCAGAGCCCTGAACTCTGCCGGCCAGAACTTGTTAACCGTCCCCCGAGTCGCTAAGGCGAGATGGGGAGGTAAGGCCTTCTCCTCCCTAGCCCCTAGACTCTGGAACGAGCTCCCTTCGGAACTCAGGGGCCAGGATTCTCTTCTGCTCTTCCGAAAGGGCCTTAAAACTCTACTCTTTACTGAAGCTTACTCCTAGGCCTTTACACCTTGTGTCTTTTTTCTGTACCTGGCTTTATTCCATCATTTGCGCCTTGACGCCTTCGGGCAAAGTAGCGCTTTTACAAATCTCTACTCAATTCAATTCAAAGGCTTTGGATGAAACCAGAAGTGGAGGAACCTGGCTTGGGCGCACAACGCATAACGCTTAAAGTCTTGGGCTCCATACCCCCCAAACTAGGGGCAGCATAAGAATATCGTAAGCAATTCGAGGCTGACGTCCCGCCCAGACCAGATTGATAATGTTGGACCATAATTTGCGGAAAAAAATGTGATGTGAGGGGGATGGGAATGTTTAAAAAGAGGTACAAGAATTTGGGAAGCACCACCATTTTCACGATGGCAATGAACCCGGCTAGTGATAAAGGGAGTTTTTGCCACATGCGGATCTTGGTCTCCAACCAGTCCATAGCCCGTCTGAAATTTGAATTCCAAAGTTCGTCCACGTCCCTTCTCAGCCAGATGCCGAGGTATCTAGTGGGGCCTGACGCCCAAACAAAGGGGTAATTGGGGTAAAGGACTTTGTGGCATCCGTGAGGGGACAAAGGATCGACTTGCTCCAATGGACTTGTACTCCAGACAAGCAACCAAACCGCACCACCTCTCTTGTTATGGGTGCTAGATTGTCCTGAGGGTCTCGGACGTAAATTGTGATGCCATTCAGGTACATGGAAGTGACAAGGGCGCAAGCCAAGAAACCGATGCCCCGATGAGTGTGATGTTGGTGTAGGCGAGCCGTCAGGGGCTCCATTGCGATGGCAAAAAGCATGGGTGAGAGGGGACAACCCTTTCCGGTGTCCTTTGAGATAACAATGGGGCCAGTGACCCACCCATTTCCTCTGATGTGGGCCGTGGGCAGCATGTACAATAATTGTATCTTGCATAGAAAATCTAGGCTGAAACTCAAGCCTGGGAGGAGGTAGAAGAGGAAGGGCCACTCCAGGGTGTCTAAGGCTTTGGTAGCATCTATTAGAGCTGTCACAGCCGGAAGAGCGGAATTAATCTGGTGGAGGACAGAGAAGACAGTTCGAAGGTTGTGGGAGGTGGCATGCCCATGAATAAAGCCGAACTGACTTGGGCGAGCGATTAACAACATGAGAGGGAGTAGGGGGGTGGCCAGCAACTTGGCATACATTTTATTGTCAGTGTTTATGAGGGACAGAGGATGATATAAATCACAGTATCCAGGAGATTTATCCGGTTTCAAAAGAAGGGTGAGCAAGGCCTCACTGAGAGGTGGGGTAAACTTCTGTGTTCGAGAGAGTCGTTATACATGGCAGCTAAGCGCAGGACAAGGAGAGATGCATATTGTTTATAGAATGCAGGGGTGAGGCCATCTGATCCAGGCGCCTTGTCGCCTGGGAGCCCTGCTATGACAGTAGAGATCTCCTCATGAGTGAACGGTTCATCCAAGTAGTCCCGGTGATTATTGCTCAGCCAAAGAAGTTCGATGGTATCAAAGTATTGGTCCATGACCTCGCGTGGGGCTGCCTTGCTGGCAGTGTATAACTGAGAGTTAATGGTTGAGATCCTGGCGATGATTTCCGTAGGGGAGGTTGTTCTGCCAGAGGCCTCATCCTGCAGTGCTGTAATCAGCCACGGCCTGTAGTAGGAGTTACTGCAGGGCGGTGACGTGGGGAGGGGGAGTGGCAGGGTGGGGGGGTAGTAATGTATGGATTACGGAGTTTAACAGGTAAGTAAACATATAAATAAATAAAACTAATTTTGTTGCGCTCACTGCATCGTATTTGGTGATGCAGTGCAGGCAACAAAATTTGTTTTATTTATTCATATGTTTACTTACCTGTTAAACTCCGTAATTCATACATTACTACCCCCCACTCCGCCCCTCCCCCTCCCCGCCCTGCAGGAACATCTACTACCGACCGCGGCTGGCTGTAATATTGGAGGAGGCGTGCGGTTGCCTGAGGAGATTCACAAGAGTTTTGCTGGGGCGATCACCCTCAACATACCGACATGCGCCCGCCTCTCTACCCAGAAATGCAATCTCCCTATTCGCTCTCTCGTGGAAATCAGTCATTTTGGCTCTAATCAGAGCAAGGGTGGCAGGGTTGTGGTCTAGGGACAGCTGAAGATCTAAAGTTTTAATCTTGTTTTCCAGGCACTCAAGGGTGCCCCGAATGGATCGTAGCACCCCAGATTGCCGGGCAATACACTCCCCCCAAATCAAAACCTTAAAGCCCTTCCAGAGGGTTGAAGGGGATTCCATTGAGCCGACATTATGTTCGAAGTAGGCAAGTATGGTGTCGCGAATTTCATCACGGACGACGGCATCTCGGAGAGCATTTTGGGGCAATCGCCAGGCGAACGTACGATGCAACGTGAGCGGGGGACGATAGCGCAGGCATACAGGGGAGTGATCTGAGAGGGTGCGAGCCATGTGTTCCATGGATGTGGTCCAGGAAGAGATCTCGTGGTTGGTGATCCAAAGGTCAAGGCGAGACCGTGAGCTCTGTGAGCAAGTGACACAAGTTCCCTCATGCCTATTAGGGTACACATGTCGCCACTTATCGAACAGGGAGTTGTCAGACATAATGGAGTGGAGGAGGGAAGTGGCCTGAGGGTGTAACGTGCGATCTCCAGAGCGGTGTAGCGCCTGCACGGGAGCTATGTTAAAGTCGCCTCCCCATATCAGGGAATGAGGTCCCAGGGAAGAGATGAGCTGCCAGGCTTGTGTGAAAAAGTCAGGATCATCTGAATTGGGACCGTACAGCGCTACTAAGATAGGAGGCTGATTAAAAAGAGTGCCAGTGAGGATCACATATCTACCCTCTGTGTCAATGGTGGAGTGAGTGTTGTGCCAGGGGAGACCTTTCCAGAAAAGGATAATGACACCACAGGAGTAGTTAGAATAGAAGGAGGCATACGATTTGCCCCAGTGCCGCGATTGCAGCCTAGACACTGTAGCGGGCAGGAGGTGTGTGTCTTCGAGAAAACAAACATCCACCTGGTGTCTGATAAGTTGCATGTGCATAAGGCGTGCCTTGCGATGGTCATTTAGGCCTCTAATATTCCAGGTCCAAAATGTGGTGTCTGTCATGTGGTAGCAGAGAGAGGTGGAATGATGGAATGCTGAGAGTTTGACGTGGGAGTGACCGTATCAAGTGCCGTGGTGAACAGTATATTATGCACTGCATATCTCAAAAAACATGCCAAAATAGGACCAAACAGTAAAAGGAACAAGCCCATTGCAGGAGGCATCAACCCCGTAGGGGAATCCCAGATACTCCAACACCCTAATTAGGTTCAGCAACCAAACCCACCCCACCCAGGGACTCCCAACTTGGAGAAACGGTTAAGCAAATGGTAAAGGGAATTATCCCAAGGAGGCATGGTTCTACCTGGCATACACCCCTGCCATAGAGACAGGGTGGCCAAGACCCTCCAATATTCAGACGTTGGAGAAGCAGAACATGAGGAAGCATGTGGGCAACCTGCCCCAAAAGGGAGACAACTACTAGTCTAAAGCGTTGTCACAGCATCGGGTCTGATAGCAAGACTGCAGTGCAGTATGAGAGCAATAGAGTGCACCCTGTCATTTTAGACAATCAGTGGCACTTAACTGTCCGTCTGTTGGGCCTGGGTGGCCAGGCCACTCTAGTAGCTGGGCATTGCTAAAGCAAATCAGTAGGAGGCATGGAAGCAACCCGCCCCAAAAGTGATCCAACTGTGAGGCCGAAACCTCGTCACAACAACATGAACGTTACCAGAATGCATTACAATGTAAAGTCAATGGACAGCATCCCGCGATTTAGCTAATCATTATCACCCAGTTGTCCGTTTTCTGTGTTTTCCAGGCTCTTGGATGCAGTTTGTTTCTGGGCATCTCACTTCTTGGCAAACGACAGCGCAGCCTTAGGGTCACTGAAGATCTGTGATTGTGCGCCCCTGTGGATTTTGAGCTTGGCAGGGTAGATCAGAGCGTATTGCACCTCATGCTTTTGAAGGGGATTTTAGTCTGGGGGAATTCCCAGTGGGCAGCCTGCACCGCCAGGGCGAAGTCAGGATAAAACGATAAAAGATTCCCTTGGTGCCGCACTTCACCCATCTCCTGCGCCACCCGCCGCACGACGTCACAGGAGCAGTAATTCAACAGCTTGGCTATGATCGGGTGGACCGGCGCTCCCGGCGGTGGGCGCGGTCCCAAAGATCTGTGTGCCCGCTCCACAATAAAAACTGGTGAGAGCACACTGTCAAAAAGGTCCCGTAGTAAAGTTTCCACATAGTCTTCCATCCTCAGGATGTTGGTGGACTCGGGCAGGCCAGTGATGCGGATGTTGTCCCTTCTGTACAACACCTCCAAATCCTCATTCTTGGCCCTAATCAGTTCCAGCACCCTGTCCATCTTGAGCAACTGTTGCTTGTCCCTCGTTGCTGTGTCTTCTACCTCCAACACCCTTGTCTCCAACTGTGCTATCTGTGTATCATGCGTGCCCACTCTCACCTTCCCTTGGTCGAGGCGAGCAGTCAGACAGTCAAGTTTGGAGTCTATTGTGCTGAGGCTGGATTTCACTTCCAGCAGGAGCGCCTTCAAATCGTCATCACGTGCTGCAGTGGGATCAGTCTGAGTGAACTGCTCCTCCGCTCCTTGCGCGGGCTCCTCCTGTCTGGTTTGGCACCGGTTGTCAAACAAAAGCTTAGTCTGCTTCATGTCTGCCTTACCCATGGTGCTGGACCCGGTGGGGGAGGCTGGAGGGTAGAAGAGGATGGCGCCCCACACCCAAGGAACAATATTGCCCAGTGAGCTTTCACGTCAGGCCGAGCACAGGCACCAATAGGACACCACTAAGGCGCCGGTGTCAGGGATTCCACTCTCCTTGTCTCCCCATGGAGTGTAGATGGAGCGTAGAATGGCAACTCGTGGCCAGCATCCGCCCTGCACACTCCTGATGACTCCTGGGCCCGTGCCCAGACCCTGCCAGCCCCTCAGCAGCTCTGTGTGAGGGAGCATCCGCAGTAGGTGCACCACGAGCGAGGAGACAAGAGAGGCGAGGAGCCCCCGCCGCGGGGCCTGCGCAGACACACCAACAGATGGGAGAAGATATCCCTCTTCCAACCAGGCCCCATCCGCACGGCCCCTGCGGTGCAACGTTAGTGCCCCTACCTTGCCCTTAGTACCCGACCGCCGCGAGCAGCGCCACTTACTTGGGCCTCGTAGCATAGGGATTGCATAGCACACATACCCTCATTGGAGAAAGAACCCTTCACTCAGGGGCAAGTCTATCATGGCTTCCTCTCTCCAAAGCAGGTGCTAATAGCAGAATAGTGGTCTCAGATATTGAGTTATAAAGGAGATGTGTATCTTCAGATGAAGAAGTACTAATCAAATGAGGGATTCCCTGTCTGTACCTCTTAGACTGTGTATTGCTCGTACTCGAGGAAGCCGGCATGAGGGGTGTGCGTGATTCACGTAGAGATTGAGACGTATCCATAACCATATACTGGAGAGCGCGCGTCGCTAATTGGACCCTACCACAATTATTTCCCCACGCTGGAGGACCGTGTGGGTGGGGAATATCACCACACATTAACCGTTGCATTTTGGAGATGATTGAGCCTTGAAAAAGTTACGTGTATATGTTACAGAAGCGTCGAAACACGTGTTGGCTCTCGATCTGTCACACAACTATACATGAGAAGAATCTACGCAAAGAATAAAAAATTGAGGAATTGATGTTTGACCAGTGTATATACTTGTGTTGACATACGAAGCTACTGCTGTCATTGATTGGGCTTCAAAAAAATGTACGTGTGCTAAGGAAGTTGTAGATACTAAAGTTGTAGCTTAGGCCGCAAAATTGGGGGAGGCAGGTGGTTCTCTCCACCTTTTAGCACTGTAAAGATAGTTGATTTAAAGACATATATTCAGTTAATATATCCTTTGGCGCAGTTCCCTATGAACAATTCCACCAGTCTATCATTAGTGTGTATTGTATAGTCATCTAAACTCTGTTATTCTTGGGGCACAGGGGCTTATCGAGGTAGAAAACCTTTGAACCCTCAGGTTTTTGATAGTACTAGGGCCTGTTGAAACAATATCAGAATGGAACCCCTCCCTAGCAAACCCAATCGTTAGAAAAGTGATAACTGTCTTGGTGCTTGTTTCATTCACTAATGTTACTTTTAACCATTTAGAAAGGTGATCAGCAAAAAAACAGCAAAAGGTTGTACACTTGGAAGAATGTAAAAGGGCCCTCAAAACATTCTTGGCTAACTTTGTCCCAAACTCTTTCTGGATTACCCACCAAACTCCTTGGTGGTGTGTAAGCGTGGGCGTAAAATCGGTTTTGCGGGTGAATTTGCGGATTTTTGATGATTTCGCGATCCGCGAATCGCGCGAATTTACCCAAAAATCCGCAAATACGAATTATTTTGCTTGGTCGCGCTTGAAAAATACAATATCGCGCTTGCGGCGTTGTCTTACCGTGATTCTGAGTCCGCCTAATTGTTTTTCTTCAGGTTTTGAGTGTGCTTTGCCATTTTCGATCTTGCTGCGTGATCGTGCGAGAGTTTTTCGAATGCAATTACGTTATCGCGGCATGCCATCTTGTATGGCAAGAGTTTGACAACGCGAGTACGTCATAAAGGCCCGCGACAGCGCGCAGCTGACTTCCGGCGGGAGATTTGAACAGCTTGCGTTCCCAAAATTGCAAAAATTGTAATTCTGCACAAGAAATCCACCGCAGGAAGCATAAACCTTGTGAAAATTATGATTTGATCAGAATAACTCCTCAGATTGACATTTGACTGCACTTTTTGGTGCAGGAGTCCATTTTTTGGGGTGGGGTGGGTGGAAGGAATTGCCTTAGAGTCTCCAACTTCCTGTGCCTGTCCAGCAGGCTCCTCCCAGTGCTTTGTGCATGTATTGGTCACTTTTCATTTGGCTGTTGAGCTGGAAGGATTACTTTCTGTGACTGCTGCTGGATTTGTATTTGAGGACTTTTTGGACTTTGGAGTTTGGATCACTTTTGGACATGAGATTTTACAATTAAGTTGGTGTTCTTTGTTTGGGGCATTGCAGTTGAGGCAACTACAGTTCTAAAACTTTTTTCACAACTTTAACAAAATATATATTGTGATGGGTAGCCACAGTATCCAGTAGGACCAGGGTTAGTCATGGGGGCATGATACAACTGTTTCTGTGATTGGTTTTTTAACTTAATTCTCATTTATGTCATGGAATTTTAGCTCACTGTTATATGTTGATTTTTTTTAAAGTTTTGGGGTGCCTGTAAAACCTCAATGGCCAGTAGGCCCAGGTGTAGTGAGTGGTGCATGGGCCTAGTCTTTCTGTGGGGTGTCTTGAATTTAAACATCATTGAGGGCATGGATGTCATGGGATTGTGGTGATTTTTGAGTGTTTTTCGACTTTGTGGGGTGTTGTTAGGGCCTGGCCATTTGGGTGGGGGCCATTTTGAGGCCTGGTACAGGCAGGGCCTGGCCATGTGGTGGGGATCAAGGGGCCATTTTGAAGCCAGGCAGTGTGCTCAGGCCTGCACCCAATTTGCCTTGCTTTCAACCATTATGCCCAGGGGTACTCAGTGGTGCATGGGCCTAGTCTTTCTCTGGGGTGTCTTGAATTTAAACATCATTGAGGGCATGGATGGCATGGGATTGTGGTGATTTTTGAGTGTTTTTCGACTTTTTGGGGTGGTGTTGGGGCCTGGCCATGTGGGTGGGGGCCATTTTGAGGCCTGGTACCGGCAGGGCCTGACCATGTGGTGGGGGTCAAGGGGCCATTTTGAAGCCAGGCAGTGTGCTCAGGCCTGCACCCACTTTGCCTTGCTTTCAACCATTATGCCCAGGGCTACTCAGTGGTGCATGGGCCTAGTCTTTCTATGGGGTGTCTTGAATTTAAACATCATTGAAGGCTTGAATGGCATGGGATTGTGGTGATTTTTGAGTGTTTTTTGACTTTTTGGGGTGGTGTTGGGGCCTGGCCATGTGGGTGGGGGCCATTTTGAGGCCTGGTACAGGCAGGGCCTGGCCATGTGGTGGGAGTCAAGGGGCTATTTTGAAGCCAGGCAGTGTGCTCAGGCCTGCACCCAGTTTGCCTTGCTTTCAACCATTATGCCCAGGGGTACTCAGTGGTGCATTTGCCTAGTCTTTCTGTGGGGTGTCTTGAATTTAAACATCATTGAGGGCATGGATGGCATGGGATTGTAGTGATTTTGGAGTGTTTTTCGACTTTTTGGGGTGTTGTTGGGGCCTGGCCATGTGGGTGGGGGCCATTTTGAGGCCTGGTACAGGCAGGGCCTGGCCATGTGGTGGGGGTCAAGGGGCCATTTTTAAGCCAGGCATTGTGCTCAGGCCTGCACCCAGTTTGCCTTGCTTTCAACCATTATGCCCAGGGGTACTCAGTGGTGCATGGGCCTAGTCTTTCTCTGGGGTGTCTTGAATTTCAACATCATTGAGGGAATGGATGGCATGGGAATGTGGTGATTTTTGGGTGTTTTTCGACTTTTTGGGGTGGTGTTGGGGCCTGGCCATGTGGGTGGGGGCCATTTTGAGGCCTGGTACAGGCAGGGCCTGGCCATGTGGTGGGGGTCAAGGGGCCATTTTGAAGCCAGGCAGTGTGCTTAGGCCTGCACCCAGTTTGCCTTGCTTTCAACCATTATGCAAAGGTGTAGTGAGTGGTGCATGGGCCTAGTCTTTCTGTGGGGTGTCTTGAATTTAAACATCATTGAGGGCATGGATGGCATTGGATTGTGGTGATTTTTGAGTGTTTTTTTTACTTTTTGGGGTGTATAACTGATGTTCCTCTGGCTTCCATTGCTTTTAGGTGCACAAGAGAACCACCAGTGCCAGGAAGAAGTCTTGCAGCGGTGTGTGCAGCACAATGTCACATGATGTCACATGTGGCCACAGACAAGACAATTCTGCAACTCGTGCAACTGTGGCCTGCTGTTCTGACATCTCAAGAAGATGGCCCCAAAGAAAGTTGGCCGTAGCGCCTCAGCGAAAAAAGTTGATAGTGCCACTGCCAGTATGAAGGAGCAGAAGAAGCAAGTGGCACCACCTACCAAGGAGACTGGTGTGCCCACCGACACCTTTTTTGTGAAAAAAAAGCCTGCAGCAGCAGCGGTGTCCGCCGGGGACCAAGCTGGAAGCAGCACCTCCGCTTCATTGGGCTCAGTGCCACCACGCCAAGTTAGGTCCAAGACCACCATGAGTGCTGCTGCGGCAGCCACTTTGGTTGTTGAGTCACCATCGACCAGTGATCTTGGCTCATCACAAGAAAGTATCATCCAATCAACGCCAGGGTGTAACTCAACTGATGAGTGTTCAACAACCACAGCTACAAACACAGGTGCAACTAGTACAAGCGCAAGTACATGGGCAAGGAGAGGCGCAAGTACAGCCGCAAGGAGAGGCGCAAGTAGAGGCGCAAGTACAGCCGCAAGGAGAGCCGCAAGGAGAGGCGCAAGTAGAGCCTTAAGGAGAGGCGCATGGACAGGTGCATGGAGAGGTGCGAGTAGAGGTTCATGGAGCGGCACAACTTCCTACAACGGTTGTGCCTCCAGAAGTAGGGGCACATCAGGAAATTGCTATTCTAGAGGAGGTATCATCCGAGGAAGCCACTCCTCCTGATGATGTTCCATTGTCTTCCAGATCCCCAGCAAGAAAAAGGTCAAGAAGGGCTCCTACTACTACAAGTTCTTCTTCAAGCCCCCTTCATTCTGATGACCTTGATCCTGATTGGAACCCACAAATGCAGTCTGAGAGTGAGGCACGCCATGAGTCGACAAAGGTAGCTCAGCCTAAAAAGGAAGGCTCCCGCAAAGCTTCGACTTATGGGTGATGACGACAAACAAGAAGTGGTGTCTTCTGCTGCTGATGAACCGTCTGATGATGACCCAGTCATCACAGTCGTCACTCCAGCCCCAGCAGGCATGCAGCAGACAGACATTTTCACCCTATCCCGAATGGCTGCTGAGCGGGATATGGGCGGCGTGGCACTGGTACCACCACCGTTAACTACAACACCAACACGACCTACAGCTTCCATCTTTTTTAGTCAGAAGGGCCGGCATGGACCTCCATCCGCTCTACCTCAAGTAGTGGTGCTGTAAGTGAACAACAGAAACGAATTCAGCCACGCCCATCCTCCACTTCATCTGGCATTGAAAGTCAAAGTAGCACCTCCACCTTCAGCAGACATCACCAGTCACCAGTTTGGGACTTCTTTACAGTAAGCGCAAAGGCGGAAAACATGGTCGTTTGTTCGATTTGTAAAGCATGCGTTAGTCGGGGTAAGCTTGGTACCAACTATGGTACCGGAGACCAGAGAGGTCATCTCAAGCAGCACCACATTATCGAGTGGGAAGCACACATGAGGAAGATCGAGGAAGGCAAAAGAAAAACAAATCCAAATGTATCCCTTGATATTGCACCTGATGATGACGAGAATCTGATCGTGCAGGGGGGAAGTGAAGAAGCAACAGACATTTTTTCTGGTACACCCAATTCTGCTGGCAGCAGCACTGCAGTGGTATCGCCCTCCACCCCTGCAACATCTATGAGGCACACTAAGAGTGTTGTAGAGACACCAATGCGAAAAACTACATCAATGGGCCTAACTGGTTTGAAGACGTCATCATCATCAAGTAAAATGATCCAGCCCACCATTTGCGGAATGTTCTGTGCGGAGGCGCCATTTAAACGCAACCACCCAAAGGTACGTCTGTATGACGTAAAGCTGGCTAAAATGCTAGCGCTGGACCTTCTCCCTTTTTCTTTCGTGGAAGGGGTGGGGTTTCTAGAATTAGTGGCAACAGTCTGCCCTAAATGGAAGGTTCCTAGCCGGTCCTATTTTGCCAGGGTTGCGGTTCCAGCACTACATCAAAATGTGCTGGAGGTGATTGGGGCAGTTTTGCAGAAGAGTGCTGTTCACACTATCCACTTGACAACAGACATGTGGACCAGTTGCCAAGCCCTTGATTACATGTGCATTACTGCACACTGGGTCTCTTTTTCAGGGTCTTTTGCAGGGGTTAGAGACAAGTCACGTGCAGTTGTTGACCTTGACACAGTTTTTCAAGCTAATCAGAAACATGCAACATTAGCCATGTTTGCCATGGAGAAAACTCATACTGCAAAAAACATTTTGGATGAGTTTAACAGTAAGGTCTCTGAATGGCTGCAACCAAGAAATTGCATAGTTGGTTAATGGTTATGTTTCCATGGATAATGGCAGTGATATACTTAAGGCCATGCAGGACGGTGAATATTTCAGAGTGCCGTGTTTGGCGCACTGTATAAGCCTGGTTGTTCAAGATTTCTTGAAAACTGAAAACCAAGTCAAGAAGTTACTGTCTACCTGCCGAAGAATCTGCACACATTTCAGCCATTCTTTTAAGGCCTGGAAGCAGCTGAGGAGCATTCAACATGTACGTAAAGTGCCAGTCAAAGGACTCATCCAGGAGGTGGCAACACGTTGGAACTCAACCTTTTACATGCTTGAGCGTCTGTTTGAGCAGTGCATGGTAATCAATGACTATATCTTTACAGTAGGTTCTACTATTAATGACATGAGGCTAGAGTTGGAGGAATGGCAGCTTGAAGTCAGCAGGGAGGACTGTTCTTTGAGCAAAGCTATCCCATTGTTGCGCATGCTAGAGCACCAACTGAAGGCGGTGTCTTCAAAGTTGAAAGATGATGGTGGAAAGCAAGCTGCATCTCTGTTGGCGGAGAACTTATTAAGCCGCCTAGTTGCCAATGAAAGGATTCAAAAGATACATACAGAACAATATTACATTTTTGCCACTATTCTGGATCCACGGTACAAAAAGGCAGTGGCCAGCAAGCATTCATTCCTTTTGATGAGGCAGATGTTACAAAGTACAAACATTGGATAGCTGTGTCAGCCAGTCGGTTTGAAAAAGATTGACAGAAAATTCAAGGAGCCGTCAGAAGTCCAACTGAATCAGCAGGCGATCCAGCGTCAAGTTCCACTTCTGAATCTGTGGGCGAAGGGAGTAACTTTCCCTCACAGCTGTTAACGACACCAGCAGCAACCCTATCATCATCCTCACCTGCACCAGGCCCAGCCATAATATTGTTGGAAGCGGATTGGATAACTCATCAAGGGTTTGTTCGTTCCAGTGCTGAGAAGGCCACAGATGGTACGCAAAGTGGAGCAACCGTGGAGAACCTTGAGTTGATGGTGCAGGCCTATCTGGATGACCCAACACAGGTCTTTGTTAATATGAACCCATTGCTGTATTGGTACAAGAAATGGCTCTATGGCCACTGATCACCAACCTGGCTCTAAATTATTTGTCTTGCCCACTCACAAGCGTGTCTTCTGAACGTGTTTTCAGTGCTGCTGGTGCCATTGTAACTTCAAAAAGGGCCCGCCTCTCGGCCAAAAATGTGGAGAGGTTAACACTGATCAAGATGAATCAGCACTTGATACCACCAGATTACAAAGTACGTGAATGCACGTAGAAAGAAGAGGACACCGACTTAGGTGACGGAAGTTCTTCTCTGTTACCTGACCTACTCCCGTCTCAATTCATGGAGTTGAAGGACAAGCTCTACTTCCCTGACACCGAGCCCTGAAAATGACTTCCTTTTTTTCGTCCTTATTCACTTTTATTCCTGTGTGTCTTTCTTTGTTTTGCAACTTTTACCACAACAAAACTCTAATCACCTAATCACAACAAGTCCATCAGCAGCACTGTCTTCATCTTATATTCCTTGTTGATTTGAAGGTGCCGCAGTCTGCATTCCTGAGGTTCACAAGTTCACAACTCAATCATGCTCCTTTATACTCCTCCTCCAGACTCCCCCTATCCATTTCCCTCAAGGCAGATGGATGGAGTACGACGAGTCCCCTCAAGTGGGACTGAAATTACTGACTGACTACATGCTTGCTGATTGCTGACAGAGTTACTTTTGATATTGACAGGAGAGGCTGCCCTGTGGGCCCTCACTTTCCGAATAAGATGCGGACAAAAAGTAGAACAGGTAATGAATAATTGAGAAGATGGCATGCACTGGACAGCAATGGCTGTCTGGCTCTGATTAAAGCAATTGCTGTTTGTTTTTTGTGCATGAAATGACGATTCATATGTCTTGTCTTAGTTATTATCTAATCTTTCACACAGTAATTGTAACTCATGTCAACAACTCTTTTTTTTACCTTGTTTAATTAAAATTGTACTTCAAATTCAGGGGCCAATATATTGCATTTCACAAAATATGCAAAATGTCCCTGGAGCGGACTCACTTGCCAATATACCATGATGATTGATTAAATAATATATCTTTTTTCTTTACAGTCACTCACTGGGATGGATGGATCATCAGCGTCGATTTATGGAAGAACTATGGCCAATTCGTGAGTGGCAAACAGGTAAACCAGTCTACAACAACTACTACAGCAGGACTACATGTCTGTCTATTCGTGGTATGTATTGGTCGAGGGCGAGGCAGTGTTCTGTTGTTGTTATGCCAGGCAGAGTCCACTCCAGACAGCAGTTCATGTAAAATTGGGGCTATGTGGCTTGCTGCATACAATTAAAAATGCTTTGTCTGTCTGACAAAGAGCCTAGGTATGCTACATCAGGTTGCTTCACTCAGTGGTGCCTGCCTTGACCCTCTGCACCATATGCTCACTTTCTCCACAGCACTTCCTAATTCAGACAACCAGTCCTGATGATTATCCTAATTTGTCTGGATCGAAACGCCGTCGACCCAACAGCCTGACTAATAGGCGCACTTTTCCTTAGTGGCTCTAGACCTGAACCAAAATTTACTGTGCCCACTGTGATATCACAATGTCACATGCACCGTTCTAGCCACCCACTGTAAATAGCTTGCACAACTTGCACAGTGCCCGACTACGCTGTTTTCTTTCACTTGCGTCGCCACCTGCACTATTTATTCACGTTTGTTGCACCAAGTCCAATGTGGTTGTCATTACATTCTATGCAGTGCTGTTTTTCTAACTGTATCCGACCATGACATGAATGTCTCCACATAAAGCTGAATAAGTTCCTTTTGACAAAAACTATGAGTTATCTCCTTCTTGTCCACCCCAGTAATGCTATGTGCATGCTATGATTAATTGTCTATTGACTTTTACCTTTTAGGACATTGTTTTCTAATTGCACCTTATCTACCCAGTCCTGACTTGGTCTATGGGTTATACTCCTGTCTTGTTTAAAAGATTGTGAGCAGCCGGCTGGCTGCGAGAGTCCGTGCCCTCGGGTACTTACATTCCCTGACTATATTTATTAAAGTCTCATCGTACTGTCAACCCATAGGACACATACAATGTCGAAAGAGTCTCTCTCTTATACAGAGGACTATATTAACTCTCTTATGGTCGGACCCTCCCTTCTCACCCATGCCCCCCCTTCTGCCACATCCTCCACCCCCTCCACCACTTCCAAAACCCTTCTTGAGAAATTAGAAAAACTCAAGAAAAAACAAATTCGAACGGACCTCCACGCACGCATGCTCACGGACTATCTCAGATCAGGCACCATCCCTGTTGGCTTACAAATACGCAACACCCCAGCCATTTTCACAACCGATCCTCTATTCCGGACCAAATTCAGCCATTTGGCTACAACCTGCTCCAGACACTGGATGGTCCTTGGCATAGATACAGCGATTGAACACAGCCGTCTGGAACTTCTGGAAATAGCAGAACTTGAAAAACAAATTTTGGAAGACCCATCTCTCCCGGATGCGAAAAGTCTCTTAGACAAAATCAACACCACAATCGACACTTTTAACACCTTTGAAGTGAATAAAAAAACAACAAAATCCAAAAGGATATCTAGAACTACAAGGTAGAAAATACCTATCCTATCTAGACGAGGCCTTTTACAACACCCAATACCTTCCACCTAAAACACGCAATTGGGGCCGATTCAGAAATAACCAACGCGTGACATTCTCAGACTCATCTAATACCTCTGTGGAAGATTCGGACACAGATAACCGCCCAGGCACCTCCGCAACAACCAACAGACCTCCCCTCCCTGATTCCAGCTGGTTTTTTAGGGAGAGGCCGGGGACGCGGGCAACCACCTCCTCCAAATCGCCCCAACAGAAATCGCCAATACCAACCACAACTCCCGGGAGAACGTCAAACTCGCAACCGCTTCTACCAATGGGGACAACAACAGTAGACAATGAGGATGCACCGGAATCCACTGATCTCCAAATACCCATCTTCAATTTATCAGATCATGTTTTCAGCAGTGATTAAATCAACCTCCTTTCCCGAGGATTAACATTTGTTCCTACCGAACGAACAGACTTCTTAGATCTTCAATCTAGCCTCCTGAAATTTTTCAGACAAATCCGTCTAAGACACTATTTTGCAGACAAAACAGAATCTTCACCCTTGAACTCTTCCCCCTTCAGACCGCCATCCACCTTCAACCCTCCCTCTCATGCCATGCCACCTGAAATTTTGGCTTTTGAGCGACTTGTACTAAAAGACGTCATGGATCTTAAAAATCAGCCACAATTCATTCCGTACAATCTCCCGCTCACTGAGAAACTAGCCCTAAAAACATTGAAAGAAAACAACGATATCATTATAAAAACGGCTGACAAGGGCGGAGGAATTGTTATCATGAGTACTACTAAATACGACCTGGAAATCAAAAGACAACTGGCAAACCAGGAACACTACCGACCCCTTCCTAAAGATCCTCTGGAAGATATCCGGAACAAAATGCTATCCGTCACCACTGACGCTAGAGATAAAGACATCATTTCTAAGAAAGAATTCGAATTCCTCAACAATGCCAACCCTCGCACCCCTGTACTTTATGTTCTGCCCAAAATTCATAAAGACAGTCAAAATCCTCCTGGCAGACCAATTGTGTCTGGTTGCGGGTCAATTTTGGAACCACTTGGGAAATATATAGACTCTGTCATCAAACTCTTTGTCTCTGAAACTGACACGTATATCAGAGACACGATGGACCTCATTAATACCATCGAGGACCTACCCTTCAACACGGATTGACAAGTGATGGCTGGATTAGACATTGAATCCCTGTACACCAACATCCCCCATGATGAAGGCTTAAAAGTTATCCATAACTTACTCGTCTCAAGACCACAACCCACACGTATACCTACAGAATTCGTCATGGATCTCCTGCGGATTGCTTTGAGAAACAATTACTTCCTCTACCACGATACATTCTTTCTACAAGTTAAAGGAGTCTCTATGGGCGCATGTTTCGCCCCAAATTGTGCGATACTGTTTGTCCATCATCTGGAAAAGACATTGATTCTGACACCTATAAATCCATTCTTTGACAATATCAATCTATGGCGCAGATATATAGACGACGTTCTATTACTGTGGTCCGGCACGGCTGAGACACTGCAACCCTTTATTGATTGGCTCAATCATGGCCAAGAGCACCTTAAATTCACCAGTGACTGCAAACAAAACGACCTGCCATTCCTAGACGTCACCATCCATGCAGATGAAGGACATCTGGGTACCAGCCTATACCGCAAGCCAACCGAGAAAAATACACTCTTGCTTTACTCCAGTTACCACCCACGAGAACTACGAGATGGCCTACCGTATGGGCAATTCCTCCGAATCCGACGCAACTGCAAGTGGAAAATGGATTACTTCAGGGAAGCGGATGTCCTTACCAAGAAACTCATACATCGGGGATACCCCAAACGGCTGGTCACCAGAGAAAAGAAGAGAGCGTGGTATTGCCACAGGGAAAACCTCCTTACCACTCAACCCAAAAAACCCATGTCAAGGATCCCCTTTGTCTCAAAATTCAGTCCGCACAGTAACAAAATAAATAAAATCATCCGAAAAAATTGGCCTCTGTTGCGTGCAAATGAACAATTTAAGGAAGAACCTTTTTTCTCTTACCAACGTGGCAATAATCTTGCAAACCATCTGGTACACGCTATCACCTGGGCACAAACCAAACAGGACAGGAACACTATAACGGCTGCATGGGGCCTAGACCCTATAGTTGGACACTACAAATGCCAGAACTGTAGCGTATGCGTGCTCACCATCAACACGAAAGAATTTATCACCAATGACTGCACATACAGACTGAAAAATCATACCAACTGTAGATCACAAAATGTGATCTTTGCCATAAAATGTCCGTGCAACTTGATCTACATCGGACAGACAAGACAAATGATCAAACAACGCATCATCCAGCACAAGAGCTGCATCAACTGTAAAACCATGTCAGCCCCATTGGTATCACATTACCTACTACAAGACCATCTTGACACAGACATGCAGTGGCAAGTTATTGAAAAACCAACGTTGCCCATTCGAGGGGAAGATATCAGAATTCTCCTCAATAAGGCTGAATGTAAATGGATGACTATCTGTGATTCCATTAACAGAGGACTAAACACCATTGACGAATGGAATAGTACAGTCACCACTTAAATATGTCCATCATTGAGCCCTGAATTCCCCCAGAGCAGCGTCTTTTCCATTTATCCCTTCCCTGTCCACGGTCCCCCCCATTAGTCAACACAGCCCTATACAAGCATTGCCATATACCAATCCAGCCCATCACACCTTGCTACCAGCCCATCCCCTTCCACTATCCTAATTTATGTGGACTGCTCCCCTTTGGAATAATTCTTCTAACGAGCTTGAGCAATCATCTTTTTTCTTGCATAAAGGCTTTGCATGCTCTGCCAATTCATTTTAACTATCATAGAATGTTGTAAATTATGCTCCAAAATATATGTGATGTTTAACCATATGTTAGTTTGACTAAGACTATTCAAATGCTGGCACTAACCCGGTTCCTTGACAGCTATCGAGTTTACCTAGAATGCCCACCTTCCGGCAATGACATGCGTTTCCATAGTAATTGAAACGCTGTCATCCCCGCCCCTCCTCCACATCCAATCACTGTGAAATACCAACCATGCGTGTACAGGCAGTGTTTTCTCTTGAGGGTCTCCGATCAAACAAGATATAGCATTCATCTGTCAGCTCTTAGGAAGCTTTCCCTGGATACTTGATGACTTGCCATACAATGCTGACCGGGCTCCTAAATACGCGAGTCTAAATTAAAAATGAATTAGTTTAAACTGGGTAATGTTTGCTTGGAGAGACCCGTTCCTCCTATTGCAAACAAACATAGCCAACACGCCCACCATCCCGTCACTGGACGCGTTTCCATAACTCCCGAAACGCCGTCACCCCCACCCCACCTCATCACCCTATCGCTCGTGGCCTCGTCATGCAGGTCGTCATCCCCCTGCATCCATCCCCGCCCATCACGGAAGTAGTGTTTATGCCGTGCAGCACTCGTCCAGAACCTGATCCCGATGGTACAGGAACGGTCGCACTGATTTACTGAGGTAAACCTGGGCCTCGACCCCTTTCCACCCCCTTCACTCTGCCCCGTAAACCAAGACTTTTGCTACAGGCTACTCATTCTGTCCCGCTTCATCCTACAGCGCCGACCGCCAGCCGTGCAGCACTCGTCCAGAACCTGATTCCGTTGGTACATGGACGGTTGCGCTGATTGATTGAGGTAAGCCCGTGCCTCGACCTCATTCCATCCCCTTCACTCTGCCCCGCTAACCAATAATTTGGTTATAGACTACTCACTCTGTCCCCCTTCATCCCACAGCGCCGACCGCCAGCGTGATTATTCACTTTCGGCCGGCTACAATGCAGAACCTGCCACCAACTAATTAACGGAGCAAGGTCAACCTACAAAGCCAGAGAACACTGTTTCTTCGGCAACAAGGTATGTAAATGCCCCCACTTTATAGGACCCACCTAATTCTCCAGTGAAGTGAAATTTTTTCATTCATTGTTTCCAACTGGGGTGAATGTATGACATTGTTCTACATTCTGTCCATCAACTGTGTTTTTTGCAATTTTCACCCCGAGTGTGCTGAATATACTCAGACGTAAGTCCCAGGCTCTCCACACCACTGGAGTCAAGCTATCCAAGCTGAAGAAGGCTGATAGCCAGAAACCGGTCCTTGGATGCTTGATTCCGGTCTGGGAAAGACATGGCTTGGTAGTTCGTACTGGACTGTTCCCATGAGGCACAGGGTCAGAGCTGATTTGCATATAGCCAGTGTCTAACCCAGGGTGGTGTGGAGTGCAAAAAAACGATGGATTTAGGCCCAGATCCTTGTACTGGGGTGAATGTATGACATTGTTCTACATTCTGTCCATCAACTGTGTTTTTTGCAATTTTCACCCCGAGTGTGCTGAATATACTCAGACGTGAGTCCCAGGCTCTCCACACCACTGGAGTCAAGCTATCCAGGCTGAAGAAGGCTCATAGCCAGAAACCGGGCTTTATTCTCAGCAAGGGACCACCTACAAAAGACATGAATTACCGCCTGGCCCATTAGCGATGACACCAACTTACCGGTGATTCACCAAGCTGCCTTACACCCAGTTATCTCCAACCAACCCATTCTACTAAATCTTTAAGGACTCATTAATCTCTGGGATCCTACAAAGGTAAACAGTGTTCCATTTTTCCTTAATTTGGACACACCCCCTTCCCTTCCCTTCCCTCCGCCCCCCCAAAATATATGCTCCCTTTCTCCACAGCACTTCCTAATTCAGACAACCAGTCCTGATGATGATCCTAATTTCTCTGGATCGAAACGCCGTCGACCCAACAGCCTGACTAATAGGCGCACTTTTCCTTAGTGGCTCTAGACCTGAACCAAAATTTACTGTGCCCACTGTGATATCACAATGTCACATGCGCCGTTCTAGCCACCCACTGTAAATAGCTTGCATCACTTGCACAGTGCGCCGACTACGCTGTTTTCTTTCACTTGCGTCGCCACCTGCACTATTTATTCACGTTTGTTGCACCAAGTCCAATGTGGTTGTCATTACATTCTATGCAGTGCTGTTTTTCTAACTGTATCTGACCATGAAATGAATGTCTCCACATAAAGCAGAATAAGTTCATTTTGACAAAAACTGTGAGTTATCTCCTTCTTGTCCACCCAAGTAATGCTATGTGCATGCTATGATTAATTGTCTATTGACTTTTACCTTTCAGGACATTGTTTTCTAATTGCACCTTGACCCTCTGCATGGCACTGCCTCAAGCTTGGGCCAAACATCCGTTGTTTGCAAAATTTGCTGTTTTCTGGTATTTCACAAATCTCGCGAAAGTACTGAAAAATCGCAAATTCTTGAGCGGAACGGATTTTTGGGCCATGCTTGCGGCAGGGCCATGCAGACGGTCAAGGCAGGCACCACTGAGTGAAGCATCCTCCTGATGTAGCATACCTAGGCTCTTTGACACAGACAGACAAAGCATATCTACGGTTTAGGGTTCAGTGCGTTTTACTAGGGTTTTTGGGTTTAAGTTGGTATGGTTCATGCTGATTCTAGGGCTCGGGCCCGATGCAGGCTCGTTCATAATGATGTTGGCAATGTTTTAGGGGGTTTGGTGTTCTTTGGTCCAGAATTGGCAGAATTTTGGACTTTTCGGGTGTTTTGCGGGCGCGTGTGTTTGGGTGAAAACTAAGTGAAAACTAGTCATAGACCTTCTTCTTCTTCTTCTTCAAAGAGCGCAGTGGTTCGATTGTGTTCTGCCTTGCTGAGATTCTTGTGAATCGCTGGAACAAGTGACTGTCCAGGTGACTTTCAAGAGGATCAAAGTAGTGGAAGTGCTGAAAACAGCAATGTTTTGTGAACAGCGCAATTTGCCATGTTTTGAATATATATCAGTATTGCATGTTTTTGGGGGGCTGTTTGGGGGTGTTCTAGATTTGTGGGGGAGGGTGTGGGGGTCTGGGAGCACTGCTGGGATAGCATAATTTTTATTGGAAGTGCTTTGAAGAAAATCCATGGTGGGAAAGAGGAGTTAGGGCCTAGATGCAATGCGCGTTTGGACCGATGTTGACTGGTTGGCTGAAAACTTTCTAAGTATGAGTTATTGCATTTTTGCTTTTTGCCTGTTTAGGGGTGTTCTGCTTTTTTGCGGGTGGCTGTAGAGGTCTGGGGCATAGCTCGGAAGGTCTAATATCGGAATCAAGTGTTTTGGACCAAATCCATGGTGAAAAGGTTTTTGTGTTTTTGCTCACTTGCCTGTCTTTGGGGTGCTTTTTGGGGGGCTTCCAGGTTTTTATGGGTGGGTTTTGGGGTCTGGGAGCACTGCTGGCACAGTCTAATGTTGATTGCATTTGTTTTTCAGGAAATCCATGGTGGAAAAGGGGAGGTAGGGCCTAGCTGCACAGCATATTTGGACTGAATTGAAGGTAGGCCCATTTTTTCTTTTCGCCTGTTTGGGGGTGTTCTGCTTTTTTGCGGGTGGCTGCAGGGTCTGGGGGCATAGCTCGGAAGGTCTAATATCGGAATCAAGTGTTTTGGAGCAAATCCATGGTGAAAAAGTTTTTAGGTTTTTGCTCAATTGCCTGTGTTTGGGGTGCTGTTTGGGGGGCTTCCAGGTTTTTGTGTGTGGGTTTTGGGGTCTGGGAGCACTGCTGGCACAGTCTAATGTTGATTGCATTTTGTTTTTCAGGAAAATCATGGTGGAAAAGGGGAGTTAGGGCCTAACTGCAGAGCGCATTTGGACTGAATTCCAGGTAGGCCCGAAATTTGCTGAGTCTCACTTTTTGCGGTTTTGCTTTTTGGCTGTTTGGGGGTGTTAAACTTGTTTCCACCTGGGTTGACGGGTCTGGGGGCATTGCTGTGAAGGTCTAATACCGGATAAAAGTGTTTTGGAGAAAATCGGAGGTGAAAACGTTTTTCCATTTTCAGGCATTTTGCTCACTTTAGCATTTTTGGGGGCTGTTTGGGGGGGTTCCTGGTGTTTGTGGGCGGGTTTTGGGGTCTTGGAGCAACGCTGGGTATGGATACTTTTGATTGCAAGAGGTTTGACGGAAATCCATGGTGGCAAAGGGGAGTTAGGGCCTAGCTGCAGAGCGCGCACATAGTGATCTGGGATATATGCAGAAATTTGACAAAGTGCCCATTTTTCCAATTTTTGCTTTTTGGCTGTTTGGGGGTGTTAAACTTGTTCCCACCTGGGTTGACGGGTCAGGGGGCATTGCTGTGAAGGTCTAATACCGGATAAAAGTGGTTTGGAGAAAATCGGAGGTGAAAACGTTTTTCCATTTTCAGGCATTTCGCTCACTTTAGCCTTTTCGGGGGAATGTTTGGGGGGTTCGTGGTGTTTGTGGGTGGGTTTTGGAGTCTTGGAGCAACGCTGGGTATGGATATTTTAATTGCAAGAGGTTTGACGGAAATCCATGGTGGCAAAGGGGAGTTAGGGCCTAGCTACAGAGCGCGCATGGAGTGATTTTGGAACAAGGGCTAAATATTTCTAAGTCTCCGTTTTTGTATTTTTGCTTTTTTGCCTGTTTGGGGCTGTTAAACCTGTCCTGTTTCTGCATGGGTTGACGGGTCTGGGGGCATTGCTGTGAAGGTCTAATACCGGATAAAAGTGGTTTGGAGAAAATCGGGGGTGAAAAAGTTTTCCATTTTCAGGCATTTCGCTCACTTTAGCGTTTTCGGGGGGCTGTTTGGGGGGCTCCTGGTGTTTGTGGGTGGGTTTGGGGGTCTTGGAACAACGCTGGGTATGGATACTTTTGATTGCAAGAGGTTTGACGGAAATCCATGGTGGCAAAGGGGAGTTAGGGCCTAGCTGCAGAGCGCGCATGGAGTGATCTGGGAAATATGCAGAAATTTGACAAAGTGCTCATTTTTCCATTTTTGCTTTTTGGCTGTTTGGGGGTGTTAAACTTGTTTCCGCCTGGGTTGACGGGTCTGGGGGCATTGCTGTGAAGGTCTAATACCGGATAAAAGTGGTTTGGAGAAAATCGGAGGTGAAAAAGTTTTTCCATTTTCAGGCATTTCGTTCACTTTAGCGTTTTCGGGGGGCTGTTTGGGGGGGTTCCTGGTGTTTGTGGGTGGGTTTTGGGGTCTTGGAGCAATGCTGTGTATGGATACTTTTGATTGCAAGAGGTTTGAAGAAAATCCATGGTCGCAAAGGGGAGTTAGGGCCTAGTTGAAGAAAGCGTTTGACACTATTTTAAACTTAGGACTCGTTAGGGTTAGCAGTATTGCATGTGTTTGGGGGTGTTCGAGATTTTGGCAACTGAGTTCTGGGGTCTACTCTTGGAGCACTTGTCGAGAAATGTCTAATTTTGATTGTAATTGGTTTGAAGAAAATCCATGGTGGGAAAGGGGGGATTTGGGCCAACTTTACTTTCAAAGTCCGTTTTGTCACCATTTTCCACTAAGCCTCAGACAGGTAGCAGTATTGCACGTTTTTTGTGGTCTGATTGGTGGTATTCTACATTTTAGCGTCTGTGTTTAAGGGTCTGGGAGCACTGCTGGGAAGGTCTAATTTTGTTCTAAAATCGTAGTTTACACTACACCTAGCTTGAGGGGAAAGATCCGCAAAATTCGCCCATACTTATTTATCCTTCAAAAGGAGACTCAGAGTATGCCCTTTCAAAACTATTATACTGTCGATTCTAAAACGGAAAGTGTGACTTTTTGCACTACACAGCGTACATACCTTATCTTTTTACTCAGTGGTGTTTTAATATTACTTCCTGTTTTTGCATCAACATTTACAGGGCGGCTTTCACCCTGTGCAATGGAAAAAAAGATGAAGTCAGGCTTCACATTAGCGTCCCGCAATTCAGCATCCGTCAGGCAGGCAGTGGACAGGGTGTCTTCTGGTCACCAACATTGATCGACGGAGCGTCAGATGGAATTGAGGAGTACCGCAAATAAGAGGAATGGCTTGATGCATGCAACTTCCCAAATTCAACAGGACAAGTACAACAACATACAGTAACAGTATCCATTCATTTCTACTTATCTTTTAAGTAATGTTATTGCTGTGAACTTCTATGAGTGTGACTCTGCATTTCTTTGCTCTCTGCTTCTTAATTCATCCCTCCAGCCATTGTATAGTTTTACTTTGCTATTTTTCAAACTAATTTAACGAACAAAGTGTTTCTCAGAGTGCTGAGATAGGCAGAAATGTATAATTACTGCAGCCCTGTACTGTCGCATTCTTTAATTCATTAGAAATTACTACTTAGTTTAAGGAACCTAACCATCCATTGAGCAATCAACTTCATGCCTGCAGAAGTGCATGCACTTCCTTTATGTCAATTAAAATATTTATGGATATCTTCGTATCCAAAGATTTGTTTATCTTCATTTGTTGTTTGTCCATGCTGTTTTTTTTTCCTCTCTCAACACAACTTTCCAAAAAAAAACATTCCCATCCAATTTCCAAACCCTAACCCTCTTCCCCCGGGCTGGGTGGTTTTCATTGATGTGTAAGTAAATGACAGCAAGAATTCCACACACTTGCTGGGGAGGATAAGGTCATAGCAACTGAAAATGAATTACATTTCAAGGCTGGTGAAGGAATCAAAGGATATATTCTTACTCATCTTGACACAGACCCATGACTATTGGCAAATCAAAGCAGATTTTCATGGGCGCCATCAACTGGATTGATCATGAAGAACATCCTCCTCCTACACGTGGCAAATGATTACGCTGCTGTGTCCTTCACCTTCAGTACTATTTCTTGTAGTAGTAGCCAATATCAAATTCCACGCAAGTAGTAGTTATACTTTCAATACTTTAGCATTTGTAAGGCTACATTTTGGCACTGTTCTAGTGTACTGTCACGTGCTATAGTATCTATCGTACCGTTCTAATGCTCCGCTCAGGCCAATCAAGGTTTCAATTTCTTTTTTTCATATGCTGCAACTGCCACTGTGTACCACCACTAGAACCACCGCGATGATGCCATTTCAACCGCCCAGGATTGCCATCCTTAATCGCCATTTGCCATGCAACCAGCCCTGTGCCTAGCCCTATTTTCAAACACGAGTTACAGGTAAGATAAGCGTTTGGGGGGAGGAAGAATAATGGAGTAGTATGAGAGATGAGAGACTGGCGGTAGTACTAGTAAAGTCCTAGGACAATTGAATTCACTGACTCTGTGAGAGGCACTTACTTTTGTAAACATTTGTGCAATTACTTACACAATTTGAATCAAGAAGCCACTTAAGTTTCAGGAAAACAAACTTACAGTTAACCCCCCCCCCCTCCAGACTCAACTGCAGTAAAAACACGTATGCTATGTTTAAGTTGAAAGTAATAATTATTTATATCCCTAACAAAAATAAACTATCCCGCAAGACCCGACCCACCCCCCCACCTAACCCCAACGAATGACCGTGAAATAAAAAGTCCCCAAAGTCCAAAGAACCCAACTCCCAATTCCCACCCCCCAAAAGTCTTTAAAAAAGGGGCAAGGGACAGTCTCTCCTTCTCTAATGCCGCCGGCGGCGTACTTTTTGGGCCAGGTGGTCATGCTCCTTGCGGAGGATCTTGACCAGGATTCTCAGTTTCTTCTGCTCCTGCTCAAGGTAGGACACCCTGAGGGTTAGGCGGTGCACGCGTGCCTTGCACCTGCTGTGGGGGGCAGCAGATGTTTTGGCTGCTTGGCGGTGGCGGGTGGCTGCAGTACCACGGCTCCATACCGCTGGAGGCCTGCGCTGACTGGCTGACCCAGGGAGCGCGGAGGAGGATGCAGCTGTCCAGTGGATGTTGTGGTCGACTGCGTGTCCCCCTCCTCCTGGGCCACCAGCCGCCGATATTCGGCGACAGTCGCCTCCAGTTTCCGTTGCCGGGCCCGTCTAGCCATCTCCTTCCGTGACAGTTTGGAAGGAGCATCTATATGAAGAAAGAAAAACATAGTCTGTAACCAATGCTCTTTAAGATTAACACAAAATAATTCAGCAGAAAGTTGTGTCACAGTAGCACTAGCAACTTGCAAGCACAGTACATAACATTTGTGGCCTGTATCTATCTAACTTCCCACTTCTTCAGCCTTGCTCTAACATTAGTGGGAGTTTCAGGAATCAATTCTATGAGCACTATGGACTCAGTACATTAGAGTTGACTATGACAGTACACCAGCCTTATTTTTCTTCTTCTCTCTTGTTTAGCGAAATTGGTACATAAACTTCTGGAAGCCGGCATAATGCCAGCGCAGTCAACTTGCACGCCATGATGACACAGGCTTGCAGTACATGCAGGTGATGAAGCTCCTACTTTTCTATTACGGGTGGCACTGAGAATACTCTGTTACAAGGGCTACTGATTAATTAATTTAACTTTCACCCTACAGTGCCAATGACTACTAGAAAAGAAAAATGAAGAAGATAAATAATATGATTATCTATCCCTTCACAGGATATGTATTTTATTACATATGGGATGACTTTAGGTGCTTTGTTTTTATTGAGTGAACACTGAAAGGCCACACATGAATGACAGAGTTGTACTAAAATTATTAACAGAGGTAGTGAGTGGCCCCCGTAATCGCTGGATATATGCTGTGTGTGCAATACAAAGTACAGCTACTATTCATGGTAGTATTCGGAAAAATTACAACTTCTTTTCCTTGCCTTTCCTACACTGGAACGGACGTGTGGGTGCGGTGTTACATGCTCTTCAAAGTAACACTTAGTTCATCCAGTGACCGTCTACTCTCTCTACATACACATATGCTATCTATGAGGCAGATAGTACCATGATCCAGGCATCCACCCATTCAAAGTAAATGTCAATCATTCTTCTTAATGTCTCAAGTGGACAAACCTTACTTTTTCTCACGGGAAAAGAACATTTTCATTTTATTTTGGAAACCGCAAGCCATGCATCCGTGCTTGACTTGCATTTGAATTTCAACCAAAGGATATATTGCGCACACATAGAGTTACTGTTTCACCCACCCAGGCAGTCCTCTTTCCTTTCTCCTTCCACCCATCCCTGCTTCATCCTTCAACCGGACATGCATCATATTCCCAGCCACCTCGGGCAGCATTCAAAAACACGTATCATTCTTTGCCAGTCATCATTACTTTTAACTCACTCGTCCTTCCACACTTACTTACACCCTTCTTTCCCTTTTCGTTCATCCCATCCACTAAGTTCATCTCTGATCTGACTTGGATTCTCAAAAAAACTTTCACAGCTGAGTTGAAGTCAATTTAGAGGAGGCTACTACCTGGTTAATAAAAACTTAGTTCTAAATTTGTAAGTCTTCTTAACAGTATAGTATACTTGTGCTGTACAATCTATACTACACCCGTGCAGAGAGCACACTCTGCAGTCTGCTATCTCAATAAGTAAGGAATATAATAGCTTACCACTGTCCGCCACTACCGTGGCATCCCCCACAGCAGCTTCCGCTGGCTGTTGCACCGCCTCTGCCCCAGGAGTGCCCACCTCCGTGCTGGCCCCAGCACCGGTGGATGGTTGTGCCGATGTTCCGCCTAGAAAATACATTTCAAATTCTTAGATGCCATATACACCACTCCCTAGTATTTTGTCTAGGAATGAAAAAATGTCACTACAACTACACAAACAAATGTAATAATTTGTGACTGTGTAGTCAAAACTAAAAATTTCACTTTTTTCAGGGAAGGGTGTTTTCTGGCTACACTTTTTGGTACAACTGATGAATGCTTGCTTTTTAACATGCACCGTTTTTCTCATAACAGACAGAAGCTTCCCTTCTAAGAACAAGAGCAACATCAGATCATCATCAGTAGGACGGAGTCAGCAACAATTCAGCACCACAAAGAAGATTTGAAGTTCCAACCAGGTGAGGGCTCGCCCACAATTAATGTGTGAGATCACTAAGCACTTTTCCATTTTCAATCCACAGTTTATGTTGTATGATGAACTTGATTTTAATAAATGTTTTTACTTTTAATAAAGCTTTAAAACTTACATAGACTCTGGGGTTTTTTAGTCATGAGTGAGTGAGCGAAAGGGTTTGCAATTTGCAAGCATGAGTCCGTGGCTCTGACAGTTCTGGACTCTGACTCCGTAGTCTTATGTCCTGAGTTGGATAATCATCATTGGGGATCAATCAACGATGAATTAGGGAGCTAAATGACTCTGTCACACTAGCTAGTCAGTAAGGAGATTGAGGGTTCAAATTCTGTTATGACTGAGGTATGTGGAAAGTCTAACTGCGCCTATTATAATTGATAAATAATGCACTATTTAGTGTAGATAGTTCTGTTTGTGCAGAATTGTCCTTGCAACAATAGTAGTATGGATTGTCCTCCTATCCAATCAAAAAGTAAACTAGTATCTTATTCTTTCTTGGTGGTCATTGACAGTTTATTGTTGGGAATTGTCAAAGCATAAACATTTAGAAGACTTCAAAAGACATTATGGACAACCCAGAGGACTGCACTCAGTGCATAGAGCTATTGCTGAATAGAATGGGAGTTTCGTTTAACACCATTTGCTAACTGTGCAAGCTTAGTTAGCTACACAGACAGACTAATAATAATAATCTAGTAGTACCTCAGGGAGTCATAGTAGAGGCAGGACAAGAATTTAGAAACAGTCTACAAGAAGATCAAAGACGATGTAGGAAAAATGGAATGTGGAATGTTAGTACAAAATAGGTACTCTAAAAGATAGGGAAGTATAATTATTAATATTAACATGAAAACTTACTGGGGTCAGCAGAGAAGCCCTCGCCTGACCGATCCTGGCCTTCCTGGTCCTCGTCCGCCGACGCTGCTACCTCCTCCGGTGTCCTCTTGCCCCTGGGGGAGCTGATTTACAGCATGAAAGAAAGACCCAAACATGGATGATTGTTGTCAACCAAATCCACCATTTCAAAAGAACAATAACAAATTTTTTCGGGGAAATAGCAAATAGAAAACAATTGCACTACATTTATTGACCTATCTGATGTGGTCTACTAGGATATTAGTATTGCTGGATTTGCGGAACGTCGACTTGGAAAGTTATGTAACTCACTAAACAAACTACAAAAAGGTTTGACTAGGACTGGCAGGCAGCACTATGCAGCACGCGAAGTGACAGACAAAGTCCATCGTGATTGCAGACCATTGAGAACACTAAAAAGTAAGTTTCCTACTACATTACCAGTCATTAAAATACTCAAACTATCAATCCACCACCACTATCTCTTCTTAGTGGCAGGTGTACAAAGGAAGGACTGGACTTGAGTCTCTAGGGGCAGATTAACAAGTCCCCTGCGTCTCTTTTGCTCGATCGTTGCGTGACTTTCGTGACGCATCGGCAGCGCTAAAGAGGCCCCATGGTGCGGGGTATATTAACAACGTGACGCATCTGGGAGAAGCATCACGTTGTAAAGCCCTGCGCCATCAGGGGGCGTTCCGGCACAAGGGAGTGCGTTCCTGTGCAGGAACGCATCCTAAAAGTGGCTGAGTGAAATCTACAAGATAAATCTACAAGATTTCACGCAGTCACTTTTAGGCCAATGCTGCGTCACTCAGTCAAAACCCTGCGCCTGCTTGAAGCAGACGTACGGCTTGACGCAGCATTGGGGAGATAGGGCATCCCGGAGCATTGCTGGAGCTGCGTCGTGGTTGCGACGCAACTCCAGCAATGCGCTGCCTTTAGGGCACAGATGCGTGACGTTTCTGTGTCGTTTTTGCCCCATCATTTACAATGCGGAGCACCATGGATGCACCAGTAATTGTAAATCTGCCCCTTAGTGTCTAGCATTACGCAGTTCTGTAAAGTACACTCATACATAATTACTCAGGCCAATGAAATGAGTAAAAAAAATCGAAAACAAATAAGCATAGTAGCACCGCCACTGAGCAAGAGAGCAGTGCACCTGAAATGCAATCACAGAACATTTTGAAACATAATTTACCTACAATCTAATCAGCAGTATTATTGCTCTTCGGGAAAAACAAAAATTTGCAATATGATAACACATAGAGCAGGAGAAAACAGAGTAGTGATTAAATAGCTACTACTACTCACCAAGCCTGGGGATCTCGACGCCTAGCAGGTCGAGCAGGTCGCGTTCACGGTCCAGGAGGTCGGACCACTGGTGCGTGGCCTGGTTGTAGGTGCGCCAGACCCGAGAGTGTTGATACATGGCCCGGCATACCTTCTCCCACCGCTTCCCACGCTCCCGGAGCCGTTACCCGCTAGCGATCCTGCCGCCTCCCGCTTTGGTCTTGGGGAGGCGGCGCTGCACATAGTAAACCAGTGCGGCCACCTCCTACGCGCTGAAGATCTCCCGGGCTGTGACTAGCTCCCCCAGCAATCGCCCGCATGGGAGCCGGGTATGGGGTGTGGGACCCTTCCCCTTCTCCTTCCCGGCTCCCTTCTCCTTCCCGGCTCCCTTTGCCATGGTCCTGTACAGCAGAAAGAAAAAAAAGAGCAAGAATAGGGATAAAGTAAAGTACAAAAAAAAGTTTTAAAAAGTAGCTCTAAAAGTAACGAAAAGTTGAAAAAAACACAAAATGTAGATCTAGAAAAAAAGAGGGATAGATATAGAGTAGAAAAGATTAAAAAAAAGTCCAAAGAAACAAAGATGAAAGGAGGATTAGAAAGCATGCACAGAACCATAGCAATAAATGAAAAACAAGATGGCCGCGCCTATTGAGGACCACGTGGGTAAGTTTGCGCGATTTTTCCGGTACGAGTATGCAAAAACACGCGCGAACTCGTAATAGCGCGCCGCACACAACACAACACTGTCAATAGCGCCCGGAAATGGAAATACGCAACGCGCACAAGATGGCCACGCCCATGTACGACCGCATGGGCAACCTCGCGGTCGGTGCGCTGCAAGCGGTCCGCGAATAAGCAAAAAACCGGGCGAACACGCAAAAAAAAGAAAGCCGCAAATTCGCACGAATTTGCGGATTGCAAGTTCGATTTTGAGCGAATTCGCGCCCCGCGAATGTGCTTTGCTTTTCCCCCATAATCTACAGTGGTGAACAAGAGGGTGGTAGTGGTGAACCAGAGGGTGCTGTGATAAACCAGAGGGGGACAGTGATGATCCAGAGGGTGGCAGTGGCTAACCAGAGGGTGGCAGTGATGAACCAGAGGGTGGCAGTGATGAACCAGAGGATGGCAGTGGTGAACCAGAGTGTGGCAGGAATGAACCAGAGGATGCCAGTGATCAACCAGAGGATGGCAGCCTTGAACCAGAGGGTGGCAGTGATCAACCAGAGGTTGGTAGTGATGAACCAGAGGGTGGCATTGATGAACCAGAAGGTGGCAGTGGTGAACCAGAGGGTGGCAGTGATGATCCAGAGGGTGGCAGTGATGAACCAGAGGGTGGCAGTGATGAACCAGAGGGTGGCAGTAATGAACCAGAGGGTGGCAGTGATGATCTAGGGGGTGGCAGTGACGAACCAGAGGGTGGCAGTAATGAACCAGAGGGTGGCAGTGATGAACCAGAGGGTGGCAGTGGTGAACCACAAGGTGATGAACCAGAGGATAGCAGTGATGAACCAGAGGGTGGCAGTGGTGAACCAGAGGGTGGCAGTGATGAGCCAGACGGTGGCAGTGGCAAACCAGAGGATGGCAGTGAGGAACCAGAGGGTGGCAGTGGCGATCCAGAGGGTGGCAGTGATGAACCAGAGGGTGACAGTGATGATCCAGAGAGTGGCAGAGGCGAACCAGAGAATGGCAGTAATGAACCAGAGGGTGGCAGTGATGATCCAGATGGTGGCTGTGGTGAACCATAAGGTGATGAACCAGAGGATAGCAGTGATGAACCAGAGGGTGGCAGTGGTGAACCAGAGGGTGGCAGTGATGATCCAGAGGGTGGCAGTGGCAAACCAGAGGGTGCAGAGGGTGGCAGTGGTAAACCAGAGGGTGGCAGTGATGATCCAGAGGGTGGCAGTGGCAAACCAGACGGTGCAGATGGTGGCAGTGATGAACCAGAGGGTGACAGTGGTGATCCAGAGGGTGGCAGTGATGAACCAGAGGGTGGCAGTGATGATCCAGAGGGTGGCAGTGGCGAACCAGAGGATGGCAGTAATGAACCAGAGGGCGGCAGTGATGAACTAGAGGGTGGCAGTGGTGAACCAGAGGGTGGCAGTGATGATCCAGAGGGTGGCAGTGGCAAACCAGAGGGTGGCAGTGATGAACCAGAGGGTGGCAGTGGCGATCCAGAGGGTGGCAGTGATGAACCAGAGGGTGGCAGTGATGATCCAGAGGGTGGCAATGGCGAACCAGAGGGTGGCAGTAATGAACCAGAGGGAGGCATTGATGATCCAGAGGGTGGCAGTGGCAAACCAGAGGGTGGTAGGAATTAACGAGAGGGTGGCAGTGATCAACCAGAGGGTGGCAGTCTTGAACCAGAGGGTGGCAGTCTTGAACCAGAGGGTGGCAGTGATCAACCAGAGGGTGGCAGTGATGAGCTAGAGGGTCACACTGGTGAACCAGAGGGTGGCAGTGCGGAACCAGAGGGTGGCAATGATGAACCAGAGGGTGACAGCCTTGAACCTTGAGGGTGGCAGTGATCAACCAGAGGGTGGCAGTGATCAACCAGAGGGTGGCAGTGATGAACCAGAGGGTGGCACTGGTGATCCAGAGGGTGGCAGTGACGAACCAGAGGGTGGCAGTAATGAACCAGAGGGTGGCAGTGATGATCCAGAGGGTGGCAGTGACGAACCTGAGGGTGCTGTCATGAACCAGAGGGTGGCAGTGATGAACCAGAGGGTGGCAATGGTGAACCACAAGGTGATAAACCAGAGGATAGCTGTGATAAACCAGAGGGTGGCAGTGGTGAACCAGAGGGTGGCAGTAATTAACCAGAGGGTAGCAGTGATGAACCAGAGGGTGGCAGTGATGATCCAGAGGGTGGCAGTGGCGAACCAGAGGGTGGCAGTAATGAACCAGAGGGTGGCAGTGGCAAACCAGAGGGTGGCAGTGATGAACCAGAGGGTGGCAGTGGCAAACCAGAGGGTGGCAGTGATTAACCAGAGGGTGGCAGTGATGATCCAGAGGGTGGCAGTGGCGAACCAGAGGGTGGCAGTAATGAACCAGATGGTGGCAGTGATGATCCATAGGGTGGCAGGGGTGAACCAGAGGGTGGCAGTGGTGAACCAGAGGGTGATGCGATGAACCAGAGAGTGACATGGGTGAACCAGAGGGTGACAGTGGTGAACCAGAGTGTGCTGTGATTAACCAGAGGGTGGCAGCGGTGAACCAGAGGGTGGTAGTGGTGAACCAGAGGGTGACAGTGGTGAACCAGAGAGTGACAGTGGTGAACCAGAGAGTGGCAGTGGTGAACCAGAGGGTGATAGTGATGAACCAGAGGGTGGCATTGGTGAACCAGAGGGTGGCAGTGATGAACCAGAGGGTGACAGTGATGATCCAGAGAGTGGCAGAGGCGAACCAGAGGGTGGCAGTAATGAACCAGAGGGTGGCAGTGATGATCCAGATGGTGGCTGTGGTGAACCATAAGGTGATGAACCAGAGGATAGCAGTGATGAACCAGAGGGTGGCAGTGGTGAACCAGAGGGTGGCAGTGATGATCCAGAGGGTGGCAGTGGCAAACCAGAGGGTGCAGAGGGTGGCAGTGGTAAACCAGAGGGTGGCAGTGATGATCCAGAGGGTGGCAGTGGCAAACCAGACGGTGCAGATGGTGGCAGTGATGAACCAGAGGGTGACAGTTGTGATCCAGAGGGTGGCAGTGATGAACCAGAGGGTGGCAGTGATGATCCAGAGGGTGGCAGTGGCGAACCAGAGGATGGCAGTAATGAACCAGAGGGCGGCAGTGATGAACCAGAGGGTGGCAGTGGTGAACCAGAGGGTGGCAGTGATGATCCAGAGGGTGGCAGTGGCAAACCAGAGGGTGGCAGTGATGAACCAGAGGGTGGCAGTGGCGATCCAGAGGGTGGCAGTGATGAACCAGAGGGTGGCAGTGATGATCCAGAGGGTGGCAATGGCGAACCAGAGGGTGGCAGTAATGAACCAGAGAGAGGCATTGATGATCCAGAGGGTGGCAGTGGCAAACCAGAGGGTGGTAGGAATTAACAAGAGGGTGGCAGTGATCAACCAGAGGGTGCAGTCTTGAACCAGAGGGTGGCAGTGATCAACCAGAGGGTGGCAGTGATGAGCCAGAGGGTCACACTGGTGAACCAGAGGGTGGCAGTGCGGAACCAGAGGGTGGCAATGATGAACCAGAGGGTGACAGCCTTGAACCAGAGGGTGGCAGTGATCAACCAGAGGGTGGCAGTGATGAACCAGAGGGTGGCAGTGATGAACCAGAGGGTGGCACTGGTGATCCAGAGGGTGGCAGTGACGAACCAGAGGGTGGCAGTAATGAACCAGAGGGTGGCAGTGATGATCCAGAGGGTGGCAGTGACGAACCTGAGGGTGCTGTGATGAACCAGAGGGTGGCAGTGATGAACCAGAGGGTGGCAATGGTGAACCACAAGGTGATAAACCAGAGGATAGCTGTGATAAACCAGAGGGTGGCAGTGGTGAACCAGAGGGTGGCAGTAATTAACCAGAGGCTAGCAGTGATGAACCAGAGGGTGGCAGTGATGATCCAGAGGGTGGCAGTGGCGAACCAGAGGGTGGCAGTAATGAACCAGAGGGTGGCAGTGGCAAACCAGAGGGTGGCAGTGATGAACCAGAGGGTGGCAGTGGCAAACCAGAGGCTGGCAGTGATTAACCAGAGGGTGGCAGTGATGATCCAGAGCAGTGTTTCCTAAACTGGGGTCCGCGGACCCCCAGGGGTCCGTGACATATGCCCTGGGGGTCCGTAGGCAACAGTTTTAAAAGCACAGATAAGTTTCTAGTATAATTAGCAGCTTTCCAGCAACAATAAAAGTGTCAAGATCAAGGCAGTGATTAATGTACCTGCTGGAGCGTGAGGAGAATTTTGTTTAGTGGCAGCTTTGACTTAACTAATTTAGCACAGAGGGTTAATGTGCCTACTGCAAAGAACGTGTAACATGCATTTTAAAACGCAGTATTTTATGTGCATAGGTTCGTGGTTACTGCTTTTGTCACAAAGATTTTTTCGTTACTGTTCACTTCACAAGTGTCAATTGTAATGTAGCAGAGGGACCTATAAACTGGCATCAAAGAGCTGCTTGCAAACTGCATGGTACCTGTTAGTAACTTTTGTTTTCCCCAGTTATTCATTATCCTGATGCTGCTTAAAAGGTTTATTTGGGTGGAAATGCATTTTTAATGTTAAAGTAAGTGCTAGCCACAGTGTTATGTTCTGAATCCTTTGTTTGTGCTTTTCCAGACCAAGCACTCTTTAAACATTTTATATACACACTGATTTACATGTATGATTCAATGTCTCTATATGTGTGTGATGTAAAGTGCTCTCGCATCCTACAATGGTATGAGAGATGCTATAAAACAAATGAAATGCATGTGACAGAGGGGCTATTACTTCAATATAAAATACTAAAGGCCAGATGTATGATCCGTTTTTATATGTGCGAACGGGTTCGCGAACCCGTTTGCGCATGCAAAAACCTATTGGGCAATGTACATTGCCTATTTCGCGGGTCGCAATTTGTTTGCGACTCGCTAAATACGTTTTGCAACTTGCTATTTGGAAGGGGCATTTCCTTCTAAATAGCAAGTCTCAAAACCATGTACAAATGTTTTGCGGTCTCAAAACATTCGCAATTACCACCTACTTCAAGTAGATGGTAATGCATTTGCAAATGGGAAGGGGTCCTCAGGGACCCCCTTCGCAAATACATGCAAAATTATTTTTTAAGGACAGGCAGTGGTCCCAGGGACCTCTGCCTGCCCTTAGAAAATGAAACGAAAATGTTTAATTTCCTTTTTCTTTAAATGCATGGTAAATGGGCTACATTTTGTTTTTAAAAAGCATTGGTGAACCAGAGGGTGGCAGTGATGAACCGGAGGGTGGTCGCAATGAGCCACAGGGTCGCAAACAGGCTGGACACGTAGAAACAACATGGTCGTGACCGTTGCGACCACCCAAGTAAGTTTGCGTTCCCGAACTTGTAAAAACCCTCGCGAACTGGCAAAAACCCTTGCGAATGCGCAAAAAAAAGAAATTCGCAAATTCGCACAAATTCACAGATTTTGCGAATTGCGAGTTCGCTTTCGCACGAATTCGCGGATCGCGAATTCGCAAACTTCGCCCATAATTAGTGGGGTGAGACATTTCAGACTTTTGTCATTTTTTTGAACAAGTAGGACATCTCACCTCTAGATTTTCCGCATCTCTATCCATATACGGCCACCAATAAATCTCTCTTACCCTTTACTTATTAGGAGTCATATCCAAATGACCCTCATGAGTTGTAAGCAGCAATTTATACCTTAAAGAATTTGGAGAACCAATTTGTCAGCTCTAAACAACAACTTGGACTGTACAGACAACTCTTTCTGAACTTTACCATAAGACTGTAATTCCAGAGAGATTTCCTTCCTTGGGCATCCCTCATCTTATATTTCCCATCACTTTTCCTAACACCATATCATGGTCAAGTGCATTCCTCCATTTCTTTTTACCAACACTCTTACCTTCATTCCAGACCACACTTGTAACTAAAAAATCACCATCCTGCTGATCATCTAAAACTTCAACCACTTCTTCACCTGAAGAGGGAAGATGAGAAAGAACCTGCTTTCCTGTTCTTACCACCAGGTAGGCGCTTTTTTAGTTTCTTGGAGAGCTAATTTTGAGCTTGATCACATATAAGTTTTGTATTTTTATTTAACAAAGCACGAAGAGGCTCAACTTTGGTAGCAAAATTCTGAAAAAATGTAATGCAATATTCACAAATACTCAAAAAGATTTGAAGTTGTTCCACCTATTGCACACAAAACTCATACTTATTTTTAGTTCGTATAAAATATTTCCTCTCAGCACAGCATCCAATTCAACCATGTGCTCATCATAATCTTTGCTAAAAAAATTAATATCATCTTGAAAACCCAAGACACCGTCCAGTACTTTCAAAACATCATTCATAACCTGTTGAAAAATGACAGCAGCAAATACCAAATCAAAAGGCATTCTGCAAAACTGAAAACCTCCACACGTTCTAGCACACCATCATCACAAACTTGAGCGCTAAGCTTCTGCAAACTCTGATGAACACACCTTTGTGTTTACCAGGCAGAGAACCCACCTTAAGTTTGATGACATGATCAAACCCAAACAATTTCCCAAGCTTATCTTAAAAAATAACATCATGTGTTTCTAACACATGTTTCAAATCAACAACATGACTAATTGGGCATCCTTCAACACACAACACTTGTTGATCACATCCAGGTTTAAGAACAATTCCCAAACATCCAGAATGATGCCAGCCCAGAATGTCAGGACCCTTCGGTCAAACATACTCTTTACCTTGTACCTAGCAAATCAATTATTTCACTATTATGCCCATAAGGAGATATGTCAGTGTTGTGTGGTTCCTATATTTCCTATACAGGATCTGCGTGTTTGGATAACATAATCTGTGGGTTTGGTGGCAGACTGGTTCCGAGCACCCCCACTGGATATGTAAGCCTCTTTGCATTAGCTAGCTCACAGTGCCACTAGAATCTCCTCTTATCAGGGAGGAAATAGTTTCTGGTAACCTCAGAACATGACAACCCTGATCCCCCAGGATCGTGCAAACAATATACTACTTATCGCTCAGTCACTCGTGCTCACTTAGTTTGTCTCAGATATACACAGAATAAAAAGTCTGGGCATTTCAATAAGGTTTTATTGAATAGTTGTTATTCTAGTGTAGAATAGATTCGCTGTAACAACCATTAGACAGTAGCAGAGATATATGATTAGCAGTACTATGAAACTAAAGGGATGGTACTGTTCTACCATTTTGCAGTAATCATGAATATATACAAGTACATATGATAAGAAAAGTGCGTACTCCTACGATGCCTCCCTAACCAGATGTACCTAAATGTACCTAGCATCTGTGTAGGTGTTATGCCAAGAATCCCTCGGAGGTCTTGTCAAACCCATTACCTGAGAAAGGAGAGAATATGGGACCCCGTCTAGGTCTCGAGTAAGACACCTTGCAAGGGATGTTAGACCACTGGTAGCTGGAGCATCTACATACAGGAACCTCAGCGTCTCTGGTCAGTGTGTCAGCCAGGAGGCCTCAGTCTCATCTGACCATCTAAGCAAGACATGATGTATATATATATATATATCCACAGGTCTCCCCAGGGGTCCTACCTTGCTATGTTACTGTGTTGGCTTAAAAGGATGACGTTGGGGTTGAACTTTATACATAGATGTTATACAGGAGATGTCCATCCCGCTGACATTCCTGCTGTGCTTCCAAGAAGCCTCATGCATAATGCATGAGTTTCGAACTAGGGAAAATCCGCGTTCTGAATGCAGTGTTGTATCTGGCTAAAAGGTCAGTCCCTATGAACTGTTATGTATGTAATGTAGGGAAGGATATAGGTGAAAGGTTGCAGTGTTACCTGCACCTATATAGAGTACCTATATGGAATATAACACCCACTCCTATTCCAACTGGATGACATATGTAAACTATAAGTGTACTACCATCCTATTTAGACATTGGTACGCACTAAAGAGTTAAAAACATTTCTTTAGCAAAAAAAATTTTAAAAACGTAAAAATGTTTTTGCAGGCCCCAGTTCTTAAAAGTTTCCGTTGTTATAGTCCGAATGCCTCTCTCTGTTTTTGACTTATTTGTCTACGTTGCATGCACTAGCCTCAATACATTACAAGTTATATGTTTGAACATAGGGGCCAAGTGATGGAAAATAAAAAGGGAGGCCTGAAGGTATATCAGGACAGTTTTAAGTGACTTATGCTCATCCAGCACTCAATTTAAGGAGAAGAACCTTTGGGGTCCGGGCTCACCTGCAGAGAATTTTACCAAATGGATCAAGTCCGCAGCAGAAGAAGTTGCCCCTTTGATGAGAGCCGGCCTAATGCGTAGGAAGAAACCTTCTACCCCGTTGTTCTCAGAGGCGCTCAAGGAGCTCCAAAGGCAGCGTAGAGAGGGACTGGCTCATGAGCTGGAAGTGAAAATCAAACTCAGGGAGCTCACTCTCAAATAGCAAAGTGCAATTAAAGAAGTAAATTCAGTATACTTCTCCCAGAGGATCAGGTTAGCTATCAACTTCCGAAATAACTTTTCAATATGGTGAGCACCCCTATGTATAAGGTGGTTGAAAACTCACAAGCCTTCTGAAATAAGGTAGCAGAGTTCTTCAAAGGCAAGATCATGAAGACCTATGCGGGCTTCTCGGTTGCCAGCGATGGACCAGTTGAATCTGGGATACAGTTGCCCTGCTTGTAAGCAAGGGGTGTTAGATTTCGGGGTCTCTAGTTCGCACAGGTAGGTTCTTGTGACAAATACGGACCCTTGCCTCTAGTCAGGATAAGGGGATTACGCTCCTAAAAAAACTCCTGCTCACGCCCTTGGTAGCTTGGCACGAGCAGACAGGCTTATCTCAGAGGCAGTGGGTAAAGCATTTGTGACCACAAACAGTAACCCAGTGACAAAACTATAGATGGACACCACACAAGGTTTTATATAAAAAATAAGTATACTTTATCTAGAGTTACCACAAGACCATAAATGACAAAAATATACAATACTGTTACTGATGGTAGTTTTAGCTTAGTTAAGTTCAGATCTTGAGATGTGACACTTTGCGTCAATGTACCCTAGGTTGCGTTGCGCTCCCACAACAAGCAATGTCGCAGCGAGGGAAATGCGGCAAAGTTCAAGTGCAAAGAAATAAAGACATGAAGATCTTCCAGATGCGGCACGGTTCTCCTGGAATGCAAGAAGTTCTCGGTTCGATGCGTGGACTGCAGCGGCGACACCCTTGTTCCGCAATCCGACGGTAGCAGATCCTCTTGCGACACTCTTCTCCCTCGATGCGTGAAGCTTCCGCACGATGCGACAACTACAGTGGCGACATCCACGATGTGACGGCCACAGCTCCGATGGTGGCGCACTTCTCGGGGATGAGAGGCACTCTTCTTCGATGCGGTGCAGTGCGACAGTTCCAGCGGTGACACCCTCCCTTGGATTTGCAATGGCAGGCACAGCGACGGCGACACGTTCCGATTTCGTTGCGAGACTCTTCTTCTCGATGCGGTGAAATGCGACAGCTACAGTGCTGACACCCTCCTTAGGAGTTGCAACTGCAGCAGCAGCAACAGCAACATGCTTCCTCTTCGTTGTGGCACGCTTCTCTCCGATGCGGTGCAGTGTGACAGTTCCAGCGGTGACACCCTCCTCCGGAGTTGCAACCGTAGGCACAGCGACGGCGACACGCTTCTTCTCGATGAGTCGCGCTTCCAGCTCCTTGCGACATGTAGTTCCTCAGAAGGCCCAAAACAGCAGCAGGCACTTCCAAAAGAACTCTGGGGAGCTGGGGTTGAAGTCTGTTGTCCCTGAGACTTCAGCAGGAGGTAAGCTCTTTTCCAAGCCCTGGGAGATCCTTCACAAGTTGAAAGCAAAGTACACAAAGTTCCTTTTTCCTTCCTTTGGCAGTAAGGCAACCACTGCAGGCCAATCCCCCAATCAGCACTTCAGCTTGGGAATAGTCTCTCCTCAGTTTCGTCAGGTTCCTCTCCTCAGTAAAGGTTTCTTCTTGTAGTCCAAAGTGATCTAATTTCATGAGATCAGGGTCCCAATATTTATACCCCAAAATCTTTTGTTCTCTGAGGGGAGACAGGCCTTTGCCCAGTCCAAACCAGTTCTGAAGCACTCTGTTTACGAGACTTCTCCTTTCCTTTCACAGTGCAGGGCAGACACACCAGACGCCCCACAGGAGTAGAGCCAGTATTGTGGAAGGCAAGCAGAGTCCTGGAGCACTTTGTTTACATGACTCCTCTTCTTTCAGTGTGCAGGACAGATACATCAGCCGCTCCCCAGGAGGTGAAGCCAGCGTTGTGGAAGGCAGGCACAGCCCTATTCAAGGTTCAGGTGCAACTCCTCCCTCCCATCTAGATGCAGATCTCTCTATTCACCACTAGTCTGACTCATCCTGTCTCTTGGAATCCCCCAGCCCTGTCACTCACAAAACCAGACAAGGAATACACAACCTAGCAGAGGCAGGCTTGAAAGGTTAGACAAGCAAATACCTACTTTCTGAAAGTGGTATTTGCAAACGCAGAATGTTAAAACCAACTTCACTAAAAGATGTATTTTATCATTCTGAGTTCAGGCATACTAAACTCGAATTCCTACCATGTTCTCTGAGTCAGTTAGGATTAAAAAATGTAATAATGCTAACAGCCCATTCTGGCCTATAGAGAACAGGTAGTCTTGCAATAGTGAAAAACAAAAATGGCTGTAATTCACTATTAGAACATGCCACACACATGAGGGCTTGTCCTAACTTATACTTACAATGCACCCTGCCCTAGGGCCTACCATAGGGGTGACTGATATGAAGAAAAGGGAAGGTTTAGGGACTGGCAAGTGGGTGCGCTTGCCCAGTCAGTGGCCACTAGAGGATACTGTATTAGCCCGAATCACCAGGCTGGGCCTTTCTACACCTCATGCCCTCTCCCACACTCGCTCTCCGCCCTTGCCTTTGACCGGTCGCCCATCTACTCTGTTACCCACTGGTTCTTCCCTCACGGCTGTTTCTGCGATGTATCTCAACACCAGATCGGAAGTCAAGCATCAGCACGAACTCTTTACACTGCTGGATCTGCACAAACCCGACCGTTTCTCCTTCCTTGAGACCTGGTTCTCCGACAGCTCCCTTCCCTCCCTACTGGCAACACTCCCCTCATCCTACTACGCCCTTCGAGCTGATCGCTCTCCCGGCAAGCCAGGCGGAGGAGTTGCTCTGATTGCCCGTAAAGAAATCATCTTTCAACCTCTAGCGTTTTCCCCTTTGGGTTCATCAGATTGCTTAGTGGCCCATTCACTTTCCCTTACTCCCCCAGTCACATTTACCGACCCACATCCTCCCCGTTATTATTTCTTCCAAGTTTTCAAGATCTGGTGGCTACCTTGGCAGTCAACCACTCGTCCATCGTTGTTCTTGGGGACTTCAACTTCTGGCCCTCCGATCCTGCTGAGTCTATAGCTTTCAAGGAGTTTTCAGAATCTCTCAGCTCTCTCAACTTCACCTCTGCTGTTCACGCCCCCACTCACAGTTTGGGCCACATCCTCGATCAAATTTGGTACCGAGATTGTCCGGTTACTTCACTATCTATCTCTCCCTGCACTTGGTCCGACCACTTTCTTATTTCCTTCTCCTTATCCCTACTTTCAACCCCTAAGCTTCCCCCCGCCAAAAACATCTGGGCACGATCATGGAACCACGTAGACGTAGCTGCTCTGTCTGCCACACTTTCCGCCTCCAGCCCTGATCTCTCAGGGCTGTCATCCCTTGGACAAGTGGAATCCATCAATGGTTGGTTACGGGCCGGCTGTGACTCAGTCGCCCCTTTAAAACGCATTACATCTAAGCGCTCCAAAGATGCCAACCGTTGATTTACCGACGAATTGAAGATCCAAAAACTCAATCTTCGTCAAGCGGAGCGGCTCTGGCGGCGGGATTACGGTTCCATTTCAAGAACTCATTATATCACCCTTCTGGTCCTCTACAAGAAATCCATTCTGGAAACCAAGAAGGCCTATTTCTCATCTAAAATCCAGTTTGCCGAGAACCGGCCCAGAGAAATTTTTTCCATTGTTCAAGACTTAGCCTACTCTGACAGGGCCTCACTTAAACCCTCTCCCTCACAATTCCTCTGCGACTCCCTCAACTCTTTTTTCTTTGACAAAATTAGCACGATCAGAGCCAAGATTCCTCTTCCGCCCCCCTCCTTCACTAATCCTCGCTGTCCCCCAGTCGCAGCACGTCTGGACTCTATTCCTCTTCTCACGGCTGACTCTTTCCTTTCCCTTCTCCCCCTGGTTAAGTCTGGTTCCCCACTGGATCCCTGTCCTACTTATATTCTGAAACAGATTTATTCATACTGTCCCTGAACCCCCCCTCTCGCTCCTCAATAGTTCACTTTCCCAGGGTATCGTCACTCCATCACTTAAATCGGCGGTGATAGTACCTATTTTAAAAAAACCTGGTGCTGACCCTTCTGTTTCAACTAACTACCGCCTTATTTCACTCCTGCCGTTCCTGGCCAAGGTACTGGAACGCCATGTTGTTAGAACTTTGAGCTCCTTTGTGGAAAGGAACAGTGACTTGGCCCCCAGGCAGGCAGGCTTTCGCCCCGCACACTCCACAGAGTCAGTGGTAATATCTGTCCTGGATAATCTCCGGGAGGGGATGGACACTAGTCAGCCTCAGGCCTTGGTCCTCCTTGATCTCTCCGCCGCGTTCGACACGGTAGACCATGCCATCTTACTCTCACGTGTCGAGGCGGCGGGAATCGGGGGGTCGGCCTTGCTCTGGCTATCCTTCAGCTGACCTTCGCCCTCTGCAGTGCGGGGTCCCCCAAGGATCCTCTCTGTCTCCATTGCTATTTAATCTTTACATTGCCCCTCTTATCTTTTCTTTACAACAGCTGGAGGTCTCTGTCTACAACTATGCAGATGACCTCCAGCTTATCTTTTCTCTATCCTCTTCCTCTACGTCAATATCCAATTTTCAGTCTGTAATGACCTTCATTCAGGACTGGATGAACCACAACCACCTGAAACTCAATCCCGATAAAACGGAACTGTTGTTGACGGGTGGTTGCTCCAGTCCATGGTCTTCTCTTTTTTGGCCCCTTTCTTTAGGTTCCTCGCCCACTCCCGTCTCCTCTGTTAAGACCCTTGGCTTCAAACTCAATGAACAACTGTCCCTTCATTCCCAAGTCAGTGCGGTCGTTTCTTCAGCTTTCCTCTCTCTTCGGACAATTCGCAAAGTCTCCCGGTTTTTTTCCCCACCTGCCCTCAAACTCATTCTCCTGGCGATGGTGACGTCCCGCTTGGACTACGGCAATGCCCTCTATCATGGCATGCTGGCGTACCTCATGAGGCGTCTCCAGCTGGTCCAGAACCAGGCGGCCAGCCTGGTATTCAACCTACCCAAATCACATCATGTCACACCCCTTCTTAAATCATTACACTGGCTCCCCGTCCAACAACGCGCCCTATTCAAGCTAGGTTGCATTATTTTCAATGCCCGGTCCGGTTCTGCTCCTGCATTTATCGGCTCTGCAATCCACGACTACACCCCGTCTAGAGAACTGCGCGCTGCCACTCATCAACTCCTCATTGTCCCTCGTTTTAAACGAAAAAATGGGGAGGATCCAAATTCTCTACTTTGGCTCCTGCCTTCTGGAACTCCCTCCCATTTCACCTGAGATCTTGCTCCCAGTACCCCCTTTTCCGTAAATACCTTAAAACGTATCTTTTTACCCAGGCCTTTCCCTCTTAAATCGTCCCTTGGCCCCCAGTCTTTCTCGTTCCTTAGGTGGTAGTACTACATAGCGCCATGAAACCGCTCGGTGTACGCGCGCTCTAGAAATATTTTTAAACTCAAACTCAAACAGTACCAGACCACACACAGGCTCTGCAATGGCAGACCTTAGACACATTTTACAAGGCTGCTTCTGTGGGTGGCACAACCTGTGCTGCAGGCACACCAGCAGCATTTAGACTTACACGCCATGGGCACACTCAGTGCACTAGGCTAGGGTCTGACAAGTAAACCAAATAGCCAAACATGTAACCACTGATTAATACATCAATTTACAATAGGGAGCACTTGCACTCTGGCACTGAATAGAAGTGGCACAGTGCCCAAAGCATCTAACACCAGCAAAAATACATGAGGCAACAGCAAAAATGGAAGGGAGACCCAAGCCAATGGTGTCAGGTCTAACACGTGTCCCCACCAGCTGAAATGTGGGGAGAACTACCCTAACTCCTGGGAGTTCTCTTCACTAAGGCGTAAAAATCTGGACAGCCCATCAGCGTTGGTGTGTTCTGTACTAGGGCGGTGTTCCACCATAAAGTCCATACCGTGTAGGGAAATGGACCACCTCAACAGCTTTGGATTCTCACCCCTCATTTGCATCAACCACCTGAGGGGCCTGTGGTCAGTCTGAACCCTGAAGTGAGTCCCAAACAGGTATGGTCTCAGCTTCTTCAGTGCCCAGACCACAGCAAATGCCTCACGCTCAATAGCACCCCACCTCTGTTCCTGTGGAAGTAACCTCCTACTGATGAAGGCTACAGGTTGATCTAGGCCCTCCTCATTCATCTCAAGTTAGTCAAGTCAAGTCAAGTTAACATTTTTATAACGCACTACTCACCCAGTGGGTCTCCAGGCGCTTGAGGGAGGGGAGGTACGATATTTATCAAATATCCAAGTTTTGAGTTGTTTTCTGAAGGAGAGGTGGTTCTGTGTAAGGCGGAGGTGGGTGGGGAGAGAATTCCAGGTTTTGGCCGCTAAGTAGGAGAAAGATCTTCCTCCCATGGTGGGTCTTTGTATGCGTGGAATCGCGGCGAGGGCTTGATTGGACGATCGTAGTTGGCGGGTGGGGGTGTAGAAGGTCAGGCACGTGTTGAGGTATTTGGGTCCTAGGTCGTAGAGGGCTTTGTGGGCGTGGGTGAGGAGATGGAACAGTGGAGGTCTCTTAGGTGACCGGATATGTGATTGTGGCGGGGGATGTCAAGGATGAGTCTGGCGGAGGCGTTCTGAATGCGTTGGAGTTTTTTCTGTAATTTGGCTGTGGTTCCGGCGTAGAGGGTGTTTCCGTAGTCCAGTCGGCTTGTGACAAGTGCATGGGTGACCGTCTTTCTTGTTTCTGTGGGGATCCAACGGAAGATTTTTTTGAGCATACGTAGGATGTTAAAGCATGATGATGAGACGGCGTTGACTTGTCTGGTCATCGAGAGGGAGGAGTCCAGGATGAAGCCCAGGTTGCGTGCGTGGTCCGTTGGTTTGGGTGCGCTGCCCAGGGCCGGTGGCCACCATGAGTCGTCCCAGGAAGAGGGGGATGATCCTAGGATGAGGACTTCCGTCTTGTCTGAATTTAGTTTTAAACGACTGTTCTTCATCCACTCGGCTACGTCTTTCATCCCTTCGTGTAGTTGGTTTTGGCGGTGTTTGGGTCTTTGGTGAGGAAGAGGATCAGCTGTGTGTCGTCAGCGTAGGAGATGATGTTGAAGTTGTGTTGGCGCGCGATGGATGCGAGGGGGCTCATGTAGACGTTGAAAAGGGTGGGGCTGAGCGATGATCCTTGTGGTACGCCGCAGATGACTTCAGTGGTCTCTGATCTGAAAGGGGGGAGGCGGACTCTCTGGGTTCTTAAGGTGAGGAACGAGATGATCCCGTCCAATGCTTTTCCTTGTATCCCGACGTTGCTGAGGCGTTTTATGAGGGCGCTATGACAGACCGTGTCGAACGCTGCGGAGAGGTCCAGTAGGATGAGGGCAGCTGTTTCTCCGTTGTCAAGTAGTGTTCGAATGTCGTCTGTGGCTGCGATGAGGGCGGTCTCGGTGCTGTGTTTGGCTCGGAAGCCGGACTGTGATGGGTCAAGGGAGCCATTAGACTCGAGGAAGGCGGCGAGCTGACTGTTGACGGTTTTCTCAATGACTTTGGCAGGGAATGGGAGGAGCAAAATGGGGCGGTAGTTCTTAAGTTCAGTGGGGTCTGCTGTGGGTTTCTTCAGGAGGGCGCTGAGTTCGGCATGTTTCCAGCTTTCCGGGAAGGTGGCGGTGGTGAGGGAGCAGTTGATGATATCTCGGAGATGGGGTGCAATGGTGGAGTCAGCTTTGTTGAAGATGTGGTGGGGGCATGGGTCGGTTGGCGATCTGGAGTGGATGGAGTTCATCAAGCGGATGGTGTCCTCAGTGCTGTTTGGGTTCCAGGCGCAAATGTTGGTGGTGGGGGGCTTCGGTTCGGAGGTAGGGGGGGTGGACTGGTCGCCGAAGCTGTTATGTATGTCAGTGATTTTGCTGTGGAAAAACGAGGCTAGAGAGTCGCAGAGGTCTTGAGAGGGAGTGATGTCGTTGGTGCCGGCGCTGGGATTGGTAAACTCTTTGACGATGTTGAAGAGTTCCTTGCTGTTGTGGGCGCTGAGTCGATCCTTGATTGCTGATTTCTTGGTGGATCGGATCAGCTGATGGTGTTTGCGGGTGGCGTTCTTGAGGGCGGTCATGTTGTCTGTGGTTGGGTTTTTTCGCCAGGCTTTCTCGAGGGTGCGGCAGATCTTTTTGGATTTTTTAAGTTCGTCATTGAACCAGGGGGCTTTTTTGATACCTGGCTTGTTTTGATTGTTTTTCAAGGGTGCTAATTCGTCAGCGCTGTGGGTGATCCATTGTGTGAGGTTGATGGCTGCTTGATTTGGGTCCAATGATTTGGCGGGAGGGTTTTGGTAAAGCAATGTGGTGAGCTGGTCGGTGGTAATTTTGTTCCAGTTTCTACGGGGGATTTGTTGTGGGTCGTGGTCTTTCTGTAATTGAAGTGGACGCAGCAGTGGTCCGTCCAATGGAGTCCTGTGGCGTGATTGAAGGAGATGTGCTTGCTGGAGGAGAAGATTGGGTCGAGTGTGTGACCGGCATAGTGGGTGGGGGTGTTTACCAGTTGTTTGAGTCCAAGATTGGCGAGGTTGTCCAGAAGGGTGGTGGTGTTGCTGTTGTTGTTCTTTTCCAGGTGGAAGTGGAGGTCCCCTAGTAGAATGTAGTCCTCGGAGGGGAGGGTGTGTGGGCTGATGAAGTCGGTGATGTCTTCGCTGAATTGTGTGCGGGGTCCTGGTGGTCTGTAGATGAGGGTGCCTCTGAGTGTGGTCTTAGGGTCGGTGTGAATCTGGAAGTGAAGGTGTTCGGCGGCTGCGAGGTTGTCGTCGGAACTGGTTGTGATGCGGATGGTGTTCTTATGGACGATGGCTATGCCTCCTCCTGTTTGGTTGATGCGGTCCTTTCGAATGATCTTGTAACCGTCCGGGATGGCTATGGCGATGTCGGGCGCTGATGAGGCGTTCATCCAGGTTTCTGTAAGAAAGGCGACGTCCGGCGTAGCCCCCACACCATACTCATAAGCGTCTGTTGGAACGTTAAACTCTTTTGAGAAGTTGGGTGCCAGGAGCATGGGCGCCGTGCACATGGCAGGTTTCAGGGCCTCAAAAGCTTTCTGACAGGTGTCAGTCCAGATCACCTTCTTGGTCTTCTTCCTGGAAGTCAGCTCTGTCAAGGGTACAACAATGTTGCCATACCCCTTGACCAACCTCCTGTAATACCCTGTGAGACCTAAAAAGGCTCTCACCTCTGTCTGGGTTTTGGGTGGCTCCCAAGCCAGAATGGTTTCAATCTTGGGTTATAGGGGCACCACCTGGCTGCTCCCAACTTGGTGTCCCAAGTACACCACGGAACCCTGTCCGATCTGGCACTTACTCGCCTTGATCATGAGGCCTTCTGCAGTACCAACAACACTTCCCAGAAGTGGCGCAGATGTTCCTCCCAACTGGCACTGAACACTGCGATGCTATCCAGGTAGGTGGCACTGAACTCATCCAGTCCAACCAACACCTGGTTGACCAACCTCTGAAATATGGCAGGGGCATTCTTCATCTCAAAAGGAATAACACATATCTGGAAATGCCCATCTGGTGTGGAGAAAGCTGACCTCTCCTTGGCCCCATCAGTCAAGGCAATCTGCCAGTACCCAGACGTTAAGTCAAACATGCTGATGTACCGTGCAGCTTCTAGACGATCAATGAGCTCATCAGCTCTGGGGATGGGGTGCGCGTTAGTCCTCGTGACTGAATTGAGCCCTTTGTAGTCCACACAGAACCGGAGTTCGGGTGTGGCACCAGGCGCTGCAGCCTTCGGTACCAAGACCACTGGGCTGGCCCAAGGAATGCTGGAGGACTGAATCACCCCTAGCGCAAGCATCTTTGAGACCTCCTCTTTGATGCAAGCCCTCACCCTGTCAGTTACCCTGTAAGTTTTATGCTTCACAGGTAAGCTCCTCCTGTGTCCACATCATGGACGCACCAATCTGCGACACCAGGAACCATGGAGAACAGATCATAAAACTGTCCCAGCAACTGGCGGCAGTCATTCTGTTGCTCATGGGTCAGGGTGGAAGAGAGGTTAACACATCCACTGACCCATCTTGCTCTGAGCCTGACAGGAGGTCAGGAAGAGGCTCAGTCTCCACCTCCATCTCAGAATCTGTTGCCAAGAGCATGCCCACTTCAGACCTCTCTAAGTGGGGCTTAAGGCAGTTGACATGTAGGACCCTCAAGCGGTTCCTAGGAGACTGCAAGTCTACCAAGTAGGTAACTGGACTCTTGCACTCCACAACCTCAAAAGGTCAGGTCCACTTATCTTGGAGCACACAGGGCTCCACTGGGGCCATACCCACACTTTCTGACAAGGTTGAAGCTCTACCAGAGTGGCATTCTGGTCATGCCATCTTTCATCTCCTCCTGACTGGCTTCCAGATTCGCCTCAGCGAGTTGCCTGAAACGCCTAGTCTGGTTCCTGAAGGCCAGCATGTAGCTATATACATTCTGGGGTGGTTTCCTGGAAGATTGCTCCCAGCCTTCTTTGAGCAGACTCAGAGGTCCTCTGACTGGGTGTCCATAGAGTAGCTCAAAGGGATTGAACCCTAGAGATTTCTGTGGTACCTCACGGTATGCAAACAGTAGGTACGGTAAGAGGACGTCCCACTTACGCCTCATGGGTTCCTCAAGAACCATTATCATGCCCTTCAGGGTCCAGTTGAACCTTTCAACAAGACCATTTCCTTGGGGGTGGTAAGGAGTGGTGAACTTGTAGGTTACACCGCACTCCTGCCACAGGGATTTCATATACTTAGAAATGAAGTTGGTACACCAGTAAGACACCACCTCGCGCGGGATTCCCACTTTACCTTATACTTACAATACATCCTGCCCTTGGGCCTACCAGAGAGGTGACTGATATGAAGAAAAGGGAAGATTTAGGGACTGGTAACTTGGTGCACTTGCCCAGTCAGTGTGACAGTACCAGACTGGACGCAGACTCTACAATGGCAGACCTTAGACACATTTTACAAGGCTGCTTCTGTGGGTGGCACAACCAGTGCTGCAGGCCCACAAGCAGCATTTGGACTTAAACACACTGGGCACACTCAGTGCACTAGACTAGGGTCTGACAAGTAAACCAAATAGCCAAACATGGAACCACTGATTAATACATCAATTTACAATAGGGGGCACTTGCCCTGTGGCACTGAATAGCAGTGCCACTGTGCCCAAAACATCTAACACCTGCAAAAATACATGAGGCAACAGCAAAAATGGAAGGGAGCCCCACGCCAATGATGCCAGGTCTAACACTGGGCTTCAGAACAACCAAAGCCCAAATGCTTAGCCAGGTTTTCCTTGCTGCGTTCACCTAAAATCAAACCCCTATTAGGTGGTACCACCTTGGGCTCACCAGACAACTCTTGTCCACCCAGGGCCCTGCAGCTGGTTCCGTACCTTATCGCAGAGGCCATGCAGAAGATCTATTCGGAGGTCCTGGAGTCCGGGTGTACCCACAGGGCTGGATAGAGGCAGTAGTCATTCTACTGAAGAGACTTTAGCTATCTGTTGTCTGCTCCTGCTAAGATATTGGAGAAGCATATAAACCAGGAATTAGCAAACTATCTCCTATATTAAGAACCCCTTCTCAGAACTGGTTGAGGAGGAATTACAGCACTGAGGCGGCACTTACAGCTACAGCGCATTTTATTTACAAGCAAGTAGACCAAAGACGTGTGGCTATCATGGTTTTACTAGATCTCTGAGCAGACTTTGACACCACATTTCCATCCTTGCTGGTGCAAAGGCTGCGGAAGGCTGGTCTTAAGGACGTGGCCCATAAGTTGTTTTGATCCCTTCCTGTGGGATAGAATGATCACAGTTAGTTGCAGAGACTTCAGAGCAGCACCCTTTGAGCTCCCCTGTGTGGTTCCCCAAATGTAATCCTTAAGCGCAACTCTATTTAATTTGTATGTTGCCCCCTGGTGAAACTGTGCGTTCTCTTGGTTTTCAGGTATCGTCCTATGCATACGACACCCAGGTCATCATCTCCATCCTCAATTACCGGGAAGAGGTGGTGGAGAGGTTTAGGACTTGTATGCTGAAGTTCAGCAGGTGGATGAGGGGGAATTGGCTCAAAATGAATGAGGAGAAAACGGAGAATGAGGCGTTCGGAGTGGATAGCTCAATCTGGACCAACCTTTGTTGAACCTTACCTGCTCCAGTGGTGGCGGTCAATAATCTGGGTGTGATTTTTTAATAACACCTTGCATTTTGACACCCAGTTTAATAGAACAGTGATCTCCTGCTTCTGGATGATTGGGATCTTGAAGAAAATACTGCCTTTTCTTCTGAAAGAGCTCAGAGTGTCAGTGGCCATTGCACGTATCACCTCTCGCTTAGATTGTTGTAATGCCCTGTATCTGAATGCCAACCATTACCCATCAAATGAGCTCCAAATCATTTAGAATGCGGCCACATGCTTGGTCTTGGTAGTACAGGTTCAGGCCCACCGTGACTTGTACCTTCTGTCCTTCGTGAGGGGTCTATTGAAGCTGGTGATCAGAAACTGCCAGTGCTACGATGCAAGGCTCTGCATTGTGGTTCGCCGAATCCGGTGAAGTCACCGTTCAAGAGATGTGTACTACTATGATACAAGGACCTGTCTCACTATGCACCATTCTGCATTGGATCCAATGAGAATTTCAGTTAAGCTGTGAGAACAACACTCTGACTCCAGCCAAGGGCCCAGAACCTTGAGGATAGCACTTGGGGATCGGGTCTACTCCCATAGAGGCCAGCAGAGGGGACCAAATCAGGTCCAGTTTGGGCTGGTCATTTGAAAAGCAGGAAAGGCCTCTGAAAGTTTTTGGGTCCCTGTAGCTCAAACGGCGATCAGCAAACTGACCTTTGGAGCCACTTCTGGGGTCTTGGGTTTAACGCAAATAGGTCCACTGTTCCTTCTTCAGACAGCAGGGCAGTCCTTCCTCTTAATCTCCTCAGGTCCCGAAGTTTTCTGATTTCAGGTGCTCAGGATACCACTTTTGTACACAGTACTATCCTGTGGGTGGAGGATACTCCTTTGCCTAACCCTAAAGCTAGATCTGGTCAGTTGTTCTCTTTCACTTGGGTATGGCTCCAGCCTGGCTGGTGAAACAACAGACGGGCAGGCCCAGATGTGAGCTACAACTGCCAGTATCAGGATAGGCTTCTTCTGAAGTCCAGAAGGACTGGGTACCTGTGGTGGCTGGCAACATGAAAATATAGTGGGGCACAATGCTGATAATCTCACCATATATGCTGTGCCCTGTACGGTGTGTCTCCTCTCCCGGTGGGATCCTGGTGATGAAGAGCAGGATAGGGAAGGACTTTCCAGGATTGGTTGAAGCAGCATAACCTAGTGTTCATTTTGAGTCTAGGGGCGTGTGCCAACAATCCTCTGGCTGCTTCACAGCACTGGAATTGCTGTGTCTTCAGTGAGCAGTCTGGCTGGCCGTCGCAAAACAGCTGGCCAATCTGACATGCACACTGGCAGGGACAGCATTAATCCTGCAATCTCAGGAATAAGGCCCATTCTCTGCCCTCACACTTGTGCTGTACACAGCGCGAGCCAGCAACAAAATTAAATGGTATTGCCATGCCATTTTATTATTTTGTGTTTACATGCTGTGTTCGTAGTAGGTGGGGGCTGGTCCTCTGCCCTTTAGGAGTAACTGTCCCTGCGGGATACAGCCCTCAGCTACCCATTGAAGTATAAACAGGATAGAGGCACAGATCCTCCCCAGACATCCTGTCAGGATGACCTTCACTTCTCTACACCGAGGCCCTTTGTCTACTATCTGGCCCTTACACATTTACCAGTGGCGGAACCATCAACATTCCAAGGGTAGCTGGTCACTCGCGTAAAGGCCCCGGAAACGTTTAGCAGGGAAATGCTTTCCAAAAGTGGCATTTCTAAAATAATAATTTAAAATTCATCTTTACTATTAAAGAGGATTTTACATCATGATTAAATAAGTGGACAAATAATTTTTTGAACTGTTCCCAAATTGAGTTTAGCATGTATTAAATGAAATAAGGCAAACCAGTGATAGTTTATGGAAGGCTAGTCTTCCACACTGAAACATTATTTTGGGATTGAGGGGGGTTTACAGCCAGGACATGTTAAACATGAAATATACATGTCCTACTTTTTAAATACCATGCTTCCTGCCCTATGAGCTGTTAGGGTCTAACTTAGGGGTGACTTATATGTATTAAAAAAGAAGGTTTAGGCCTGGCAAAAGCTTTATTTTGCCAGCTTGAAATTGTAGTTTTAAAACTGCACTCACAGGCTGCAAGGGTAGGTCTGTATACATGTTTTATAGTGATACATTAGTGAGTGTCACAATTAGTGCTGCAGCCCGCTTGTAGAATTTATTTTACAGGTCCTAGGAACACATAGTACCATATACTAGGGACCTATAAGAAATTAAATGTGGCAGTTAAGTGTATTTTGTAGTGTGACTTCTTGGTTGTGCCTTTTTTAAAATTCTCTAGTTGTCCTTTTCCACTTTTCCTCCGTGCCCACTTCGTTGCCCTTGTTCCCGCCATTGCTGCCCCTGCGGCTCTTCCCCCCTGCGATTCCCTGCTTCCGCCTCCCAGCTGCGCTTCCCTCCTGGTCAGAGACCTACTCTCTCCCCTTGCAGCTCTGCTATAGTGCTGCTGCTGCAGTTGGGCCGTGGCCCTGTGTAGGCAGGGTTCAAGTCCGCCCTGCGACAGTCTGCTGCGCTACTCTTGGAATTGTGCCTCTTATATTGTGCCATTTTGTATTGTGCCTTCTTGCTCTTAGTATTGTGCATCTTTCTATAGTGCCATTTTATAGTGTGCCCTCTTGTTTCTGTGTATTTTTTACTTATTCTCAAGTTGTCATTTGCCACTTTTCCTCCGTGCCCATTTCACCACCCTTTTTCCCGCCACTGCTGCCCCTCGGCCCCTGCTGTGCTTCCCTCTTCCCTCCCCTATTTAATGGCAGCTACTGCACGCCCATCCGTGACCAGCGCCAGGGACCCTGGATCTCCGACCCCACACCGCTGCGACTCTCCTACCCTCCTCATACTCAACCCCAGAAGGAATAACTGCCAGCGATCTATGCCAAACACCAAACATGGCCAGTTCTCCTGCCGACACTGCAGACATTCCTTCACCACCCACAGTACCCCCACGACAGCCGCACCAACGCCGGATGCCTGCACCACCGAAGCCCTGAAGTGCATCCTCCTCAACGTATGCTCCCTGCACAGACTTGCGGTAGAGATCTGGGACCTCCTCGACACCCTCTCACCAGACGTTGCCTTCTTCACAGAAACCTGGACCAACAACTCCTCTGCCCCAACCTCGCCATCGCCATCCCTGATGGATAAAAGATCCAGAGGAAGGAATGCCCCCACTGCCCAGGAGGAGGATTTGCCATTGCACACAAGAGCTCCTTCCACCTCCAGCACGAACGACTCCTCCTCGACCACCAAACACCTTCATTTCCATATCCAGACCAGCTCTAGAACCACTCTTCGCTTCACCCTCGCCTATAGACCCCAGGGCCTTGCGCCTCTTTTACCACTACAATTGCCGACCTCATCGCACCCCATGCCATCGCCTCCATGGACTACATACTCATCGGAGACCTGAATTTCCACCTCGACAACCACAGCAACCCAGACTCGACTGCCCTTCTGGACAACTTTGCGAACCTCAGACTGAAGCAGCTCATCACCACCCCCACCCACAAGGCAGGACACACCCTCGACTCCATCTTTGCAGGAGGGACCAAGATCCTCTTCAGCCTCACCTCAAAGCCCCTCTGGACAGTCCACCACTGCATACACTTCTCTTTCAACATCTCCACCGTGCTCAAGCCCCCTCCATGCCCACCACAAAGGAATTGGAGCAAGGTCACAGAGGAGCACCTCAACTCTACCCTCATCCACTATCCCCCCTTCATCACGACCAACGCCAACTCTGCAGCCAAGGAATTACACCGCTCGATCACCAGCTGCGCAGACAAGCTTGCACCCCTCTGGAACCCTGACAGACAACGCCCCTGAAGGCCACCTGGTTCACCTCCGGCCTCCAAGAAGCTAGACGCTCCTGCAGACATCTCAAAAAACGATGGAGAAATAGCAAAACCACAGAAGAACAGACCACTTACAAGAACGCCGTGACAGAATGCCACCAACTCATAAGATCCACCAAGAGGACCTTCATCCGGAACAAAATCCTCACCAACTCCAGCAACTCGAAGGAACTATTCAACATCATCCAGCAACTCAACAAACCCCCCAGAGAAGCCACGGACGCCACCTCCTCCAAAGACCTCTGCAACAAGTTTGGCTACTACTTCAACCTGAAAATCAAAGCCCTCTGTGACAACTTCAGCAAACAGACTCCATAAACCACCCTTCCCTTCAGCGATGACAGCCAGCCCACCATTACCACCTGGACACCAGTCACCACCGAAGATACCATTACGATTATGAAGAGCACCAACTCAGGAGCCCCCACAGACCCCTGCCCGCCGCACATCTTCCACAGAGCCACCGCCACCTTAGCACCCGAGATACGCCACATCATCCCTGACGACTGGAAGCGGGCAGAAGTCAAGCCCCTCCTCAAGAAACTCTGAGCTGTCCCGACGGACCGGAAAAACTACTGTCCCATCTCTCTCCTTCCCTTTTCAGCCAAGGTCACTGAGAAAATCTTCAAAGCTCGGCTGACGACCTTCATTGAAGAGAACACCATCCTCAACTCTTCCCAGTCTGGCTTCTGCAGCAACCACAGCACCAAGACCGCCCTCCTTGCCACCACTGATGACATCCGCACGCTCCTCGACCAGGGCCACTCTGTGGCCCTCATGCTGGTAGACCTCTCCGCAGCTTTCAACACCATCTCCCATGGCACTCTCACAGCCAGGCTCAACAACGCCTGCATACGGGGAACTGCCCTTGACTGGATCCGCTCCTTTCTCACAGGCAGAACCCAAAGGATTAGACTCCCACCCTTCCTCTTCGAACCCACAGAGATCAACTGCGGAGTACACCAAAGATCATAGCTCATCCCCACGCTCTTCAACATCTACATGGCCCCCCTCTCTGCCATCGTCCAACAGCATGAGCTCTGCATAGTATCCTACGCCGACGACACCCAGCTCATCCTCTTTAAGGGTGGGCAGAGAACTCCGCTCCACCAGCGGAGTGCGTGTAGATTAGCCTTCCCCACGCTCCGCTGAGAACGCGGAGTATAGGGCAAAACTCCGACTCTGCAGCAGAGCGGAGTTAGCCAGCTCACCCTGCTAAATTGGCTCCCCGCTTCTAGCCCCTAATAAAAAATACTTTTACAGTACCCTGCAAACCTTCAGGAAGAGCCTCAAGACCTGGATTTTTGGCTGACCCAGAGCTGCACCCTCCCACTCCCCCAGTGCCTTGAGACCCTCACGGGAGAGTAGCGCACTTAAAAATTCCCTGATTGAGTGATTGATATGCCTTTTTTATCATGTTTAGAAGTGAGAGCACAAGCACTCTACCAATGATTAGCTGGAGTAAAGTATGTAGAGTGGAACGTTTGACACTAAGGGCCTCATTTATGAGAAATGACGCATCACTGCGTGAAAGCAGCGATGCGTCACTTCTCAGTGCGCACTCCTTGCGTCATGATTGATGCGTCCTATTTATAATATGACGCATCATGTCGCAAGGAGTTACAGATACGTCAGTATTTTTGATGTATCTGTAGGTGCAAAAGTGGCGCATTGCTGGAGTGTGTCACAAAAGTGACGTAACTCAAGCAATGCATCCTTTCACATGGGGCAACAGTGAAATCTTATAGATTTCACTGCGTCACTTCTACGACCCTTTCTTGCGTCAATACGCCCCCTTGCGTACATTATACCTGGTGCGTCACAAAAAGTGATGCACCGGCGGCGTAAAAGTTACGCACAGCCACATAAATGAGGCCCTAAGTTCCTAGAGCTAGTTAAGTAAGTTGTGACAGCTGTGTCAAAGGCTTCAGAGACATCTAAAAGGATTACTGCAGCCGGCAGGTTACAGTCAGTGCCTACAGTGCAACTCACAGATAGGCGAAGCAACAGCCAGCTCCATACTGAATAAATAAGAAAAATAGATTAAAATGTAATAAACAAAATGACAAAAATCCAGTAAGGGGAACCAAAGATATGATTTTTTTCAGTTTTAAGTAGAAATAGCACCAAGAAGCCTAAATGTCAATGAAACTCAATGGTCGCATTAGAACAGGACCTGTGCACAATTTGACCCTGACCGCAACGGAACCCTGGTCAGATACACTAACAAGGCATGTCCTAGTCAAATATTTCACCTCTGATTTTAGTCCTTTAAGTCCCTATCTACCACAGGAGGGCACTTCATAATCTCAGGGGAGGCACTTGGAGACTCACAGGGTGGCAGGCAGAGTCATGTCCAAGTCCAGTTGCCACTGATCAGCTGGGCAGAGACAGGAAAGCCTCTTAGAGCTTGTTGTGTCCCTGTAGCTTGAACATGAAGTCATCCTTATGGTCTTTGAAGTACACTTCTTTTTTGTGGGTACAAGAGGGAGAGCAGGTCCATTCTACTAGGCTATTCTCGGTCTCGGGCAGCAGGTTCAGTCCTCTTCTGATCTTCCACAGGTCCTGGAGTGTTCTGAAGTAGGTGCCATATTTATGACTGACATGAACTAGTGGGTAAGACTGACCACTGGGGATGCCCTTACCAAAGGGGTATAGGTTCTTGGGGCTAACCCTACCCACTTTTGACATGTTCAAGATGACAGACATCTTTCACCAGACTAAACTTGGGCTCTGACGACTGAGTGTGTATGTGTGGAGTGTTTTATAGTAATCCTAGTGTCCTCCCATATCTAACACTAAAATATTCTGTTTGTAGCAGTTCTTGTACTTCCAACAAACACTGAGAGGCAAACGTTGGGTAAAATCATAGCTGAGCTTTCAGCAATATGACACTGGATACACACAAAGTGTTTTGGCAGTTTGTTTCCCTCCTTTGAAGGGTACCTCAAATGTTATATGTAAAACCCCTGGAACATGAAGATTGAGAGCTTAAATCAACAAACAATAAATAGCCGGTATGTTCTTTGTCCAGCCGGACAGAGTTTTATTTAAACAAATGTAAATGGTAACAAAATGGAAAATAATGTCAAGGGGGCACAGCCTGTGACCCACACATAACAAGACAAAACAGCAATTTCAGTCAAAACAGGGGGAGCGGTCTGTTTCCTAGTACTCAGTAGACAGACTTAATTCTATGAAGGTACCATTGTGCAATAGATTCTGAATATCTAGAGCCATATGGTACATGGGTGTCCAACCCATGTCTACTGAGTACTAGAGAACAGACTGCTCTCAATATTCATGGTCTAAGGACCCCTGTCTTTAGTAACAATTAAGCGCCCAAGGTCCCTAGTGTTATACCTTTGGGTTCCCTTGTCTCTTTAAAAAATATGTAAAACCCCAGCAGACAAGCAGGATTTGACACTCTAATGTCAAAGAGGATGCTGACAGCCCCACCCAGGTGGTGTGAGAAAGTGAGTTTCTGTTGCAGTACCCCCCACTTTTTGCCTGACACCTGATGCACTTTTCCTTGGTGTGCCGTGGGTCCCTGCCAATCAGGTACCCAAGGCCTGTGTTCCTTCCCTAAAAACTGTACTAAATCCCAAACCCAGTTGGCATCTCTGGCCACATGTCAGCCCCTGGTAAATGGCATTGTGACCAGAGAAGACCCCTAAGGGCTGCAGCACTTATTGTGCCACCCTAAGGGGCCCTGTACCCTGACACACACACACTGCCTTTGCAGGCTGAGTGTCCTGGTGCAGAATTAAACAAAGAGTCGACATGGCACACATCCCTATGTGCCATGCCCACAAACCCACTGCCCTGGCATACATCAGCCACCCCTCTAGCTTAGTGCCCTATGCCAGTGATGTGGGCACAGTTTCATGAGCCCTGTGCCCCTACAGTACCCAGGGCCATTCCTGGACACTGTAAGTGCAGTGATGCCATTAAGAGTATATGGTGCTGGGAGGTTGTCATTACGAACTCCACAGCACCATAATGGCTGCACTGAAGGCTGACAAGTTTGCTATCAAACTTTTCAGCACCTTAAACCCACACTAATGCCAGTGTGGGATTTAATGTAAAATGCACTACAGAGGGCATCTTAGAGATGCCCCCTGAAACCTAAACCTACAAACCACGTCTTGTCAGAGAGGCTGCCTAGGCTGCCACACAGCTGACAAGTGGCTGGACCCCTGGGTGGAGAGCTTTTTCTCCTGGGCCTGCAACGATGCACATCCTGGGACGAGGTGCCAAGCCTCCTCCCCCAGGATGGGCAGGGGAAGCTTCAAAGGCATTCCGCCTTTGTGAGCTTCTCCCGACAACTTGCTGTACTCAGCAACTGGCCCCCACTAGTTCTGACCCCCACTCTAGCGGGAAGACTGGCGGGAAATCCTACATCAGAAAGGGGGGTGTGCCTGCCTGTGCCAACCCCACCTCTCAGGTGGGAGAGACGAGGTGAAGCATGACCCCGGGCCCCGGCCATCTTGTAGATGGGGAGCCCTACCCAATCACAGCTAGGCTCCTGCCCCCTCCCACAGGAGAGGAGCAGGCTAGGGGGTGTACGCACCCCAGGACAGGGACCATTTGGTTCCTGCCCTTGCTCTACCTGTAACGCCCCTAAATTCAGTATTTAGGGGCACCCTGAACCTTTTTCCACAGATCCATATTACGAAACAAGAAAGAAGAGCAAGGAAGACCTGCCGTGCAGCTGCTAAAAAGAGGAAGACACCAACTGATTTGGCCCCAGCCCTACCAGCCTGTCAACCCTCGACCCTGCTCATGTTAAACCCTGGCATCTCCAGTGGTCAGCAACCTCAAAAACCCTGGAGGACCTGACTGCCTGGTCTCCCACGAGCAGTGGTACTGCTCAAAGCAAGTAACAAGCCCTGGCATCAGCCCGGAACCGCGAACCCTGCACACTCTGCACCCGCCAAGCCTGGCCAGTGCTGGAGTGAATCAAGACCCCGAGGACGTCCCCCCGGCGATTCTGACTTGGAATCCAGTGCCCAAGGACCCTCCTCAACGACCCCGACGACGCCTGCAGCAAGATTTCCCGACCTCAAAAGACACCCATGCACCCGGCGCCCCACAGCCTCCTGTGCTCAACTCCTGGGTGCCTACCTATCCTCCAAGATCCCAACTTACCCCTCGAAGTGTTGGTCGCTCCAGAAGATCCTCCGTCCCCGAGCCTGCAGCCTTTGTTCCCTTTTCAAGATCGTCATTGAATAACGGCTCAAATGCACGCTGCACCCAGCCGCCCGAGTGCCCCTAGCAGTGCAACCTTTGTCCTATCCTACTTCCCGATTTACACTGAGCAAGTGACCAGGAGCCCAGCTCCCACAGCCGTGTGGCCTGCTAGCCAGCTGCCACCAACCGAAGGCCCCCTGCCTCTCATTGGATAATATTGGGCCTAACTACCTGTGCACCCGGCCGCCCCTGTGCCGCTGCGGGTGTACCAACTGTACCTACCTGACCCTGGGGGACCCCTGAGTCTATACCAGAACCCTAACTTCACCAGTCGAGTACTCACCTGAAAACCGATGACTCACATTCCTGCCATAGAATAACATTGACTGGTTTGACTCGAAAAATCTTCTAAGTGTGAAGTTTTGAAACTTTAAAATATTCATCTAAAATCAGCCAAATAAGGAATTCCGAAGTACTCCCCTGTGATCAGGAGAGAAGTCAGTACTGTACCTTTTAGCCAAGTACTGAACCGCAAAAGTAATCATAACTGTGTTTTACTAGTACTGCAGACGCGCGCAGCGGGCGCACCAATTGTGCGCCGAAGGCGCGCCAAAGGCAAGCCCGTCTGCGCCCGTCCGCGCCTCGACCGCGCCCAGTGCCGGAAACCCTGGACCTCTACGATACCAACGTACCCGCCAAACCTACGACGCCGCCACCCTCCGCGCACTCAACACCGGCCGGAACCTTGCCTGCTACCTGACCACCCCGAAACGCACCCACGGACCCTTCACCTGCCAAGAGCGCAAGTTCACCTGCATCCGCCCGGACCAGCACCCGCCAATCCTACTAGCAGCAAGAATCCCCTCAAGTGCATCCTGCTCAACACCCGCTCCGTCCACAGGCACGCAGTCGAACTCTGGAACCTCCTAGACACAACAGCACCGGACGTCGCCTTCCTCACGGAAACCTGGATGAACGCCTCCTCAGCCCCCGACATCGCCATAGCCATCCGGGACGGCTACAAGATCACCCGGAAGGACCGCACCAACCAAACCGGAGGAGGCATCGCCATCGTCCACAGAAACACCATCTGCATCACGACCAGCACGGAAGACACCCTCACAGCCGCTGAACACCTGCACTTCCAGATACACACCGACCCCAGGACTACCCTCAGAGGCACCCTAATCTACAGACCCCCGGGACCACGCACCCAATTCAGCGAAACCATCGCAGACTTCGTAAGCCCACACGCCCTCGCCACCCCAGACTACATCCTCCTAGGAGACCTCAACTTCCACCTGGAGAACAACAATGACAGCAACACCACCACCCTGCTGGACAACCTCGCCAACCTCGGACTCAAGAAACTAGTGAACACCCCCACCCACTACGACGGCCAAACGCTTGATCCCGTCTTCTCCTCCAGCAAGCACATCTCCTTCAGCCACTCCTCCGGACTCCACTGGACAGACCACAGCTGCGTCAATTCACCTTCAAGAAAACCACGACCCACCATCACCCGCAACAGGCCCCCCGCAGAAGCTGGAGCAAGATCACCGCCGACCAGCTCACCACCGCCCTCAGCCAGAACCCCCCCACCATCACGACGGACCCCAACGAAGCAGCCCTCAACCTTGCACAATGGATCACCGGCTGCGCCGACGAACTCGCACCACTGAAGAAACCACCCAGCAGACCCCACAGCAAGAAAGCCTTGTGGTTCACGGACGACCTCATAAACTCAAAGAAAACCTGCCGCTCCCTGGAGAAAACCTGGCGCCAGAACCAGACAACAGAGAACATGACAGCCCTCAAGAACGCCACCCGCAAGCACCACCAACTGATCCGCACCACCAAGAGAACTACCTACAAACAGCACCTGGACAACAACACCCAAAACAGCAAGGAACTCTTCAGCATCGTTAAAGAGCTCTCAAACCCCAGAACCTGCAACAACGACATCACACCCTCGCAAGACCTCGGTGACTCCCTCGCCTCGTTCTTTCACCGCAAGATCGCCGACATACACGACAGCTTTGGCGCACAGACCAACCACCCAACCACCAAACCAGCGCACCCAACCACCACCCTCTGCACCTGGAACCCGGTCAGCACCGAAGACACCGCCCGCACTATGAACACCATCCACTCCGGCTCCCCCACCGACCCATGCCCACACCACATCTTTAACAAAGCCGACTCCATCATCGCACCCCAACTCCGCAATGTCATCAACAGCTCCTTCGCATCAGCCACCTTCCCAGAGAGCTGGAAGCATGCCAACCTCAGCGCCCTCCTGAAAAAACCCACCGCGGACCCCATGGACCTCAAGAACTTTCGACCCATCTCACTCCTCCCGTTTTTTGCCAAAGTCATCGAGAAGACTGTCAACAAACAACTCTCCGCCTTCCTCAAGACAAACAGATCCCTCGACCCGTCACAGTCCGGTTTCCGAGCTAACCACAGCACTGAGACCATCCTCATCGCAGCCACCGACGACATCAGGTCTATGCTCGACAACGGGGAAACCACCGCACTCATCCCCCTGGATCTCTCAGCAGCCTTCGACGCGGTATGCCACCGCACCCTGATACAACGCCTCACCGACACCGGAATCCAAGGCGCGGCCTTAGAATGGATCATCTCGTTCCTCGCCGGTAGAACCCAGAGAGTCCGCCTCCCCCCATTCCGGTCCGCGGCTACCGAAGTCATCTGCGGCGTCCCACAAGGATCCTCGCTCAGCCCCACCCTCTTCAACATCTACATGAGCCCCCTCGCGGCCATCGCACGCAAACACAACCTCAACATCATCTCCTACGCCGACGACACACAGCTGATCCTCTCCCTCACCAATGACCCAGCCACAGCCAGAGCCAGCCTCCAGGAAGGAATGAAGGACGTCGCGGAATGGATGAAACTCAGCCGTCTGAAGCTGAACTCAGACAAGATGGAAGTCCTCATCTTCGGACCTTCCCCCTCTGCCTGGGACGACTCCTGGTGGCCACCTACCCTGGGCACCGTCCCCAAACCCACAGACCACGCACGCAACCTAGGCTACATCCTGAACTCCTCCCTCAAGATGACCAAGCAAGTCAACGCCGTCTCATCGTCCTGTTTCAACACCCTGCGCCTGCTCCGAAAAATCTTCCGATGGATCCCCACCGCAACCAGGAAAACAGTCACCCAGGCCCTCGTCACCAGCCGCCTAGACTACGGAAACACCCTCTACGCCGGAACCACAGCCAAGCTCCAGAAAAGACTACAGCGCATTCAGAACGCCTCGGCAAGACTCATCCTGGACCTCCCCCGTCACAGCCACATCTCTGCCCATCTGAAGAATCTGCACTGGCTCCCCGTTAGCAAGAGAATCACATTCCGACTCCTCACTCACGCACACAAGGCTCTCCACGACACGGGCCCAAGGTACTTCAACAAGCGGCTCGCATTCTACACGCCAACCCGCCAGCTCCGCTCCGCCAGCCTCGCTCTTGCCACCGTCCCACGTATTCGCAAAGCCACTACCGGTGGAAAGTCCTTCTCCTACCTGGCAGCCAAGACATGGAACTCCCTCCCCACCCACCTCCGGCTGACACAGGACCATCTCGCCTTCAGGAAGCAACTCAAGACCTGGCTGTTCGAGCAGTAGCGACCCCCCCCCCCCCCCCCCAGCGCCTTAAGACCCTAACAGGTGAGTAGCACGCTCTACAAATTCCTTGATTGATTGATTGATTGATAGTAACCTGAATTTTCTCCATAGGAATCCATTGTCTGCTTTTCTATGAAATTGTTTCTGTCTACTTTCGAAAATTTGAAATATTCCTTAAAAATCGTACCTACTACTGAAACATAATTACTTACCTGTCTTAAGTAGAGACCCCAGTGCTGGACCTAGGAGCCCAGTACTGGATTACAAAAGTAACGAGAACGTACTTTACCTGTAACCTGAATTTTCTCCCATTGGATAACATTGCAAGATTTTCACCGAAAAGTTTCTAGGTGTGAACTTTTAAAATACCCTTTTATTCTTTAAAGTCATTGCAATACCTAAAACGTGTTTACTAAACTGTTTTCAGCTTAGACCCCAGGCCTGAATCTAGGATACAGTCCTGGAGTTACAAAAGTAATCAATAAAGTAATCAGCTGCATTTATGTAGAAAAACCCATTGAGCTCAATGTTAAATTATGTTTAGAATTGTGTTGCCTACTGCAACCATTGTACCTATTGTGCTTACAAAGTTTATTGCCTCTTTGCAAAGTAATTACATGAGAGTACTCATATCAAGAAGAGTATATTTTGATACCTGTTGGTTCTAAAAGTAAAACAACTATATCTTTGGATATAAAAACAATTGGCCTAGAGTTCAGTTCTTGAGTGTGTGAAACCTTTTGCTGACTGAGTGTGTACAACAAATGCTTTGCACTGTCCTCTGGTACTGCCTTACTGCTCGACCAAGCTACCACTTTAGAGAGTAAGGTCAGACCTGACTTTAACCTCTGTTATACCTCTGGGGATTGTGGACTCTATACACATGGTACCTTACTTTGGACCAGTACATATAGAGCCACTTTCTCACAGGTGATCACTCTAAACATATTCTGTGGTAGTTCTTCCTCCTACTGTGGTTGGTACCTGGCTGACTGAAAGCACAAAAGGGGAGTCAGGCCCAGGCGTGTGTGACATCTGCGGCAAACAGGGGATGCCCCTTAGAAGTGCACTAAGGGTCTGGGCACAGGCCCCAAGTTATTCTGTCAAGAGAAGGACATCACCTCCCCACACCCAAGACCTATTGTCCCTTTCTTATTCACTACAGGGGAGCCATTAAGATGCCAGGTAACAGTTAAATACTTACAGAAAGACCTCCAGAGGGTTTAGGCAAACAATAGTTAACTTTTCTAAAGTACTGTTTCCGTAATAGTTAGACACAATTCAACATTTACCATTAAATTGGATTTTGTGTAAGGATTCTTGAAATATTTATTTAGCTGTTACCAATCTGAAAGTACCATTATAAGGTGTTATAATGTAAAGCAGCCAGCCTTGCTACAGGGGAAAAAGCTTTTATTTATTTTTTCTGTAAGGATATGTGCAATACTAAACATCTACATGTCCTACTTTTAAATACCATGCACCCTAGCCTTTGGGCAGTAGGGCCCACTTTAGTGGTGACTTATTAATATTTAAAAGAAAGGCTTAGGTCTGTCAACAGAGTTTATTTTGACAGGTTTAATTGGCAGTTTAAAAATGCACAGCCAGGCTACAGTGGTAAGCCTGAAGGTATGCTTTACTCTGTCACTGTAGTGGTTGGCACAATGAGCGCTGTAGCCCACTGGTGAGATTTAACTTACAGGCCCTGGGTGCACTGCAGATACCCTATACTGAATGTGGTAATCAGGAGAATACATATTTTACTATGTTGAGAGGAGGAACACAAGCACTTTACCATTAGTTATCAGTGGTAAAATGCACAGACTTGTATAGCAAGAAAAAATCGGATTAAGCAACAAAAAAAAAAATAATAATTGGGTCGACCCTGCCGAAAGGGCAAATTTCCAACAGTAATTGAGATATTGGACAGTAGTTTGCCTTGATGTCCGTGACCAAAGAAGATTAAAAAAAAATGTTAATAGTGACTTAACAAGAGCAAGCTTGAGGTGAGATAGAATAATTCCAGAAGTCCTAAAAGCTTTTAAAATGACTTGAGGAAAGAATGCACAATCTGTAAAAAAATCCTTATGAACCTTTACAGGCAGAGGATTGTCTGGGGAGCCCGATGGTTTGCTATTATGAGAAACAGAGTAAATACATTAAACACAAGAGGAGCCAATTAGCTAAAGAGCTTGAAGGAGTTGGAAATTGAAAATGAGGAGATGAGGACACAGCCAATACAAAGTGATCAAGCAAACTTGAAGAAATTGTGGCAATTTTATTTGAAAATAATTCATCCATCACATTCATGTCTCTGCAGAAAGAACTAGAACTGGCCCATTGGTTAGTCGGCGTGGGGGGGGGGGGGGGGGGGGTCTTAATGTCACCAAGACGGAAAAGAGGGTGTGCGACATATTTGAAGAGTTGAAGATTTTATAGGAAAAGAATGCCACAATAGCTTTTTTATGATTAATTTGCAGACATGATTCGTTTAGGGCAGGGTGAACCCCTGACCACTCAGCAGAGCATAAGGAAGGTTTGAGGACCACTCGGAACTCCGAAAGCTGCCCACAGGTAGGGTGGGCCTATTTGCTATTGACAATCTTTTTGGTGGCAATAACATTGAGCATGGTGTCCAACTGAGAATAATAGCTTTTGTGTCATCTGTTAAGGGACAGAGTCCGCAGAAGCGGACTCGAGAGGCAAATGATGCTCCAAGACGTTAACTGTCAATCACAATTTGCCAGTTACAGCTTTCAAAGAAGGTACATGATGGAAGCAGCCCCTCTGTGGTATTTGAGAGAGCAAGAGAAAGGTTGGTATGGAAATGCCGGCGAGTGAAAGGAGGGATACGCTGTGAAAAATCAAATAAGGAGAAAAGGTTATTAAATAATAAAAAAAGTAACTAGTTGAAGCTTAATATGTGAACTGTTGACCTAATGTACAGACAGTAATATTTATTTTGCTTCAAGCAGGAGGAATGTATTTAAGCGTCTGTGCTATTTTTAAAACATTACAACATACCTTGGATAGTTTCAGCTAACAGATCACTGTAAAAACAGACTTCAACTGAAGGGGAAATATTTCCATTTAATCAACATTTATTTTCTCAAACACCTTAACCATACATTAAAGTTAAATCGGTATGTATCCTTATTTGGTTGTCAATCGCCTCCCTAGAAGAAATGTACTTGTGCTGTATTTATAGAGCATTTACAATCTTTTATTCTATGAATAATTATCTTGACCCAGCCGTACTGGCTGAAAAAGCAGTCTGCGTGGATGAACACGGAGAAACAAACGCAAATGAATATAGAATAATTTTGTAAAAATCAAGTACATTTTTTGGAAGTCCTTGGCATTACTTAAAATCTACTGACTTCCTCGAAGTTGTTTTGCTTACACTTCTGGCTTCAGATCTAGGTATTCTATTAAAGTCAGAGGTTGACCCTAACTATGTCAGGTACAACACATCTATTTACCCATGGTTAGCTGCATTATTATCACTTAGACGCATCCCCGGAAGCGGAAGTGTCGAGTCTTAGGGGAACAGTGCAAGCATGATCAGTGGCGGGCGTCCTTTGCATTTGCGGCCAGGGCCGGCTTTAGGATGGTGCGGCCGGTGCAGCTACACCTGGTGGCGAGCTGGAGGGCGCTGTGTTTAGAAATACCTTTAGGGTTTTTTAAAGCACCTCCCGCAGAGTTCCCTGAGAAATCAGCAGTCTCAGGCAACGATATAAATGGCAAGTTAACTCTGGTGATTGATGTTCCTGCTGGAGAGAAATCAGAGTTTTGACTCATTCAGATTACAAAACTGTATTTTGTGTGGACTCAGTGGGTTACTGCTTTTGTCATAGAGATCAATTTGTTACTTGCAGTTCATAAATTGCAATCCTAACATAGCACACTGTGCTATGAACTGTCAGCAAAAAGCTGCATGCAAAGTGCATGGTATAGATCAGAACGTTATGTGTTTTCCCCAGTCTTTCAGTATACTAATGATGCTAAAAAGAGTTTGCTTGGGTAGAAATTCATTCTTATTAGTAAAGCAAACCCCAACCACTGTGGTACATTTTAAATTCTGAGTTTGTGCTTCTCCATACCAAGCACTCTTAATATATACTGCATCGTAGTATGAATGCCAGGTGATTCCTACATTTTGTAATCTTCATTTTTTTATGTAGCATTTCATGTAGACTGATTTACACTAGTATGAATCATTGTCTCTGTATAATATGTGTGTGACGTGAAGTGCTCTGACACCCTACACTGCTATGATTAGCACTATAAAACAAAAGAAATGCATATGAAAGGAGCTATGGAGAGATAAGGGGCACTATTGGAGGGTGGTAGTGTGGGAATCCGTGAAGAAGGTCATAGGAGGGGAGTCGGGAGCCAAAAAAGGCTGTTGCACCGGGCGCCACTAGTGCTAAAGTGGACCCTGTTTGCAGCTCTTACTGCACTATTTTAATCATCCATGGGGATACCTTTAGGGAGCAGGTGTGGGGTGTTACCCTCCCCTAAAAATGTATTCCGTAGCAAATTGTTGGGTACAGGTGCTTTCAGTCGGGTATGGTGAGGTGAGGTGTTTGTTGGATTTCAATCCGGATTTTGACATGCCTACACTGACAAAAAACACACACACTCTCTCGTCTCTGCCTCAAAACGTGGTTAGTTTGAAAACGACTGTGTTTTAAGTACCCCGAACAATCCACACTCCTCTCTCTTTCCACTGCCGTTGAAGCCCCCCTCATGTCCTGCTTCCCACTACATATTTTAACAAGATATGCCAGAGAGATTGTTGGGAAATCTGAAGCTTATTCCCCCCAAATCGTATTGTCTAAGCTACGCCCCTGTCTGCATCCTCTGATCAAAGAGATCATCTATTTCCCTTTCACTTTAGATTATCAGCTTTAAAACAGCCAGCACTTGTAAAATTAGGAGTCGTGTGTAGATCCAGTGAAGATTTTTATGGGGAAGAGGTCATACCTGCCTCTAATAGTGGCCTCAGAGTTGAAGCCCACTCTTACCTCTAGTGTTTGGCACGGCGCACCCCAGCCTTTTTAGATAGACTGAAAGGAGTCCCATGCAAGCCAGAATTAACCTTAGACTGGTGGGCTCAAACACTGGTCCAGAAGGGCCGAGTCCCTCAGACATTTTCAAGATAGAACTGTAAAAAGTTGAACATCAGGCGTGCATTTGGCTCTCGTAGGCCTACCTTGGATGTGGTTACCATAAATCATTTACTTGGGGGATGGGAGTATTCTTCCATCCAGTGCAAAATATGTCTTTTTGGTTTTGGGACAAGTGCAATTGTGTGGTTGTATGATCTGGGCCTGGTACATATTTAACAAATTTCAAATCTAAACACAGTTCCGTTCAAAATGCAAGCAAGACTGTAACCAAAAACAGTGCGGCTGTTACTAATGTGGCAGGATTCTGCTAAAGTTAGGCCTGCAGAATAATATAGCAGGGATCAAATAGGGGGGCCTACAATTTTAGCAGTGCAAGTTCTAGGAGATTGAAAAGATGTAAAAAAACACAGATAGTTGGAAAATGTGCTAACTTCACAACCTTTGTAAGCACGATGCTTGCCAACCTTGCTGGCAATCTTCACATTTTGTACACCGCCCACAATGTACACTAAGTAGTGTAGCAGGGTTTCCGTTCTCCCACAGAACTGTGCATAGAGATCTAGAACCTCAGTGAGTTAGGATGATCCAAAAACTCATCTCAGTGTCAGAAATCTCCTTACCTAGCTAGCTACAGTGTCTCATGGATCATTATGGAATGATCCATGTCTTAGACAAACCAGAACATGATCTTTAGAATACCTCAGGAGTCGTGGAACACATGAACACTCTTTCGTTATATAATCATTTCAAACTAAAACTGAGAGTCAAAGAACACAAGTGCAAGTTTGAAATATTTATTATTCAATGCAAAGTTCTCAAACGCAGTATCTTGTATAATACCAAAATGCAGATTATAAAAATCAGAGTCAGCAGCATAGTCACTAATCCATAGTAAGCAAAAGGTGCTAGCATGTTATAATGCAATTTCTATAGAAATCTATATCACCTATATTTCGCGCACCCTATCTAGCATATTATATTATATCTAAGAAGGTCTCATTTGGGCTTTAGCAGGGCGGCCCCATACCTCTCAATGTCAGTAGGAGCAGTTCACATCAACAGCTACCAGCTCTCTTCATGCGCAGCACCAAGTGTCTGCGTTCATTCCGTGTAACTCTATCTTAAACCCGCGTAGAGCCCAAAATGTTGGCATCAACATTATTTGTGTTATGTCTAATGTGGTGCGAGGATCAAGCCTCCCAGCAACCTTGTGTTAGGTTAATTTCAGAGTGTGCAGCTCTCAGTGTGCAGACAGTTGTACCAAGTGTACCAGGCAAAGCTGATAGCATAGAAATAACATATTATTCTCAAATAAACCACCTCACCGCTTCTAGGGTGAAGGCGACAACAACAAGTATGTGTCGTGTGCAAAACTGAAGCCGAAGGAAAAAAGGCTGTTTAAACATGTAATGCACTCATGCTAACTTAACGCAATATATGTAACGAAGTATCCATATGACACCCCCCCATTGGTCCGAGCACCGTCAAAGATAAGGGAAAAGGCAATACTAAACCAGATACAAAGATTGAAAGCAAAGTTCAATAATCTTGAGCTAAAATAAGCTAAAAAAAATATGTATGAATGAATATGTACGAATGCCTACAGTGGCCTCAAGTCTAAAAATAATAACAAAACTTTCGAACCAAAAGTTATTCGCCAGGTCTCAAAATTATGAAATGTAGGACCAGGCCGCATCAATCCAAATGTCTGTAAGAGAAAAAAAATTTTTTTAAGGCACTTATCCGATATCCAAAGTCATGTGCCATGTTGACGTTATCCTCAGCGACATCACGTGCTTGAACTCTCCATCAGCTGAACACAGTCCATCCCTCCAATTCAGCGAGGGGAAAGTCATATTTCACAACAAAGCACTCCTTCAGGCATGTCATGATTGGAAAGTATATGCAAAGAAAGTTGCAACAGCCTCCAGTATGAAATCACTGCCATCATCCGAAAATAGTTCAGCAATCCAATTCAGCAATGGGAAAGAACATACGTGCTCCTCCAGCATCGGATCCTCCTGTAACGTCAGAGGACAACTCGGTGGGTTCACCAGATCGCTGTGTGTCAGAAAGTCATCCGCCGCTGCAGAGATCTCCCATTGGCCCAGAACTCCATTTATCGCTGCCAAGGCCATAACTCTTTCGCCAGAACAGATCAGCTCATGAGCCACCACGGGACGCATTAGTTGATCAAAATCGACGTCAGGAGCAGTCCTCAAGCATAGGCACAAATCAATGGCCCAATCGAACTCGCAGCTCAGGCAGTGAAACACAGGTTGGACACACGTGAAGTCGGTGAACCGAAATGACAATCTATAGGCCGTGCTTAATGCTGCAAGCGGCAATGTTCCATAGTAATTGAGCATCCGATTACGGCACAGTGTCAGGAGGCGTTGAACGGCGTCTTGCGCAGGATGGGCATCCATGTTTTATGAAGAAAAACACCAATAGAATGCCTGCGGCTACAGCCAGCAACACAGGTAGTCCACCAAACAAACTCGAAAAAATAGTGTGGAAAAACGTGGGAATGATACCAAAAACTTTTTCAAACGTAGTCACGAGGCCACTGCTCATTAACTTGAAAAAATGTGCCAGCCCAGTCGTTGAAGAAGCATTAAAAATCTGGTGTACCAGCTCGCAGAAATGAAACGGCAAATCAGTATTTAAAAGCGCCTGCACCTCTGTGCGGGTGTTGGCTATGTGAAGGACATAAGTTTCCCGGGCCGAACTCAGGGTCACTTGTTTTTGAGACAAAAGGGCCCTTATTCTGCTTAAACCATTGAATTTTGCTTCCAAGGTTGGAATCCGTGGCCAGATGGAGACATCTAAAGACCCATGCGTGGGTGGGTATAGAACATTCTTGCAGCACACCACACGCTCTGATACAGTTACCACATAAGCCACACCAATTAATAAACCACAACATAATTTGTTGTTTAAAAGCAAATAACTACCATTAGCTAATAATGTAAATGTGAGAACCACTGCTGGAACTGGCGTGCCTTTTAAAACACATGCTAGATTTGGGCGGTCCTGATTACAAGAACCGTGTAACTGAATGTGTCTGCATATTAATGAATGGTCAGGTGACTGTGTGCATTCCTCACCATTAAGATTCACTTCTTTCCCATCCTTCAGACATCTGTATGTGTATGGTAATGACCATGCCTCATGTAAGAATGCATTGCCTAGTGGTTCATATCGTCCTATAGCAATATACCGCATACAGTTAGTAAATTTATATAAAGGAAATGGTAATGTAATTAAACCATGAATAAGCCACGTGGCAGTAGTGGTTTCAGCAACAGAAAAAGGCAAGGATTCTAGCTTCTCAATATGTAACATAGAAAATGATGCATCACGCATTGAAAGCATGCGCTGTTTTTCAGTAAGATTAAAAGGGGCGAAAAGGGATGAAACGTTCAATGAGGTCCAGGGAACTCGACCAGCCTTAATTGTCTGTAGAGTCCAGGCAAACTGCATTACAGAACGCAATTGATTTTGACCATGGTATAACGTGGACACTTCATCATGTACAATATCAACAACAGAAGAAACAATATTATCCAATGTGTAAATTCTGGAAGAAAGCATGTTAATACTGTTATCGACCACTGCAAGCACTTTTTACAAATTGGCTTGATCAATAGCCCTCAGGCGTTTAGCTGCTTCGACTTGTGAAAATTTCCAAATTTCATTGTAAACAGCATAAATAAAGCGTTTAGACCTACCCATAGTCGGTCCTTTTATAAAATCATTTAACTCTATATTCTCATTCAACTGGGACAGATGCAGTTTAACTGCAGCTAAAGTGGAATGTTGTAACCAGTTCTGACACAATTTGCCTACTGAATAAGTTGTAACAGTGCGATCTGTGTCAAACCTGGGATCTGGCCTGATGTGTGTAAATCCTTCAGACAAACCCAAAAAACGACGTTGGCAAGAATCAGAGCTTCTTTGCCATAAAAGCCACCCATCTGGATCAAAACTGGAAATATTAAAGGAGGAATTCTGCAAAAGTGCTTGTATCCCACTTATGGATAATGTAGTGAAATTAATCCAACCTGAATATTCTTCCAAATCAGGGATGGTAGGGGTATTTAATTTTTTAGATGTAGCCAATCCAAAACATGTTGTTTGGGAAATAGTCGAATTTAAAAACAACATGTGATTCGGGATGAGACATGCACGATGCAAAGCCTCAGTGCCTTGTACCTGCCAATCTTTGGTACCCCAAACCGATTTAAGGTCAATAGAATCCTTCCATAACTCATAGCCATCCACAGATAACCTTTCTAGAAAGGACTTGGAATACAACAATTTTGTGACAGTTAGTCTAACTTTGGGCATGAATTTCTGGTTCACTTTAAAATAAAACGACTCAGGATTTGATTGATTAAAATCTGTAAAGTAAGAGTATTTTCCCAGAAACGTACTTGAGCTCCCCTGTAAAGGAGTAGGGCAATGTTCCCACTGAGTGTAATTCACAGGAACCCGCCTGGAACTTGTCTTGTGCAAGAAATGATTTCCATAATGTTGGTAACAAAACAAATCACCATAATTGACAGAATCTAAATATAAATCCTCATCATCAAAGGCCGCATAATATTTCAAATCAGAGAACAATGCTTCTACGGCCTGAAGATCCCAATCATCAGAACGAATATTTTGCTTAATCACATCTCCCATGTTTACTCTAAGCACATTAGGAACATTAATAACCTCTGTGGGGCCATGTATCTGAAACCTAACCGCATCCCACACAATCCCATCAAGGACAGGCCAAGCAGTAATCTCTACTGAATGTAAGTCTCTCTTTAGTCTGTGTGCTGAATGTGAGGAGGAAAGAGGGGCCAATGTTCCATTAAGGTACCGAATTCCTGTTCTTTCTTTCACATAATGGCCATCAATCAGGCGGAAAAAATAAAACACAAAACCAATTGACATAAAAAGATAAAATGAAAATAGTATCAGCCAAATGTATGTCCAAGGTGGAACTAAAAAATGTTTTTTAAACAACGTGGCATATTTTGCAATAGTCAATGGTTTCTTTGAAAGTTCCGAATCAGAGTCAAAAGAGAATCTGGACTGGTTAGCCAAACGAGCATGTAAATCGGACATAGATAAATCAGCAGGATCTGCATATGTCACTTCATCAATGTTAGTAACAGGAATAGTATTTAATAAAGGACTGGATATGGCAGGCATCTCGAGGGACACCTCCTGATCTGTACCAGATGTAATAGCCAGCACAGAGTGCCTCACCATGGAAGGACAGGATACAGCCGGTGTCATGCTATGAAGAATCGGCCACCCTGTGTGTCTTGACATTGTCAATAGAAATAAATCTGTTTTCTTTACGACCTGGAAGTGGTGGTAAAATGACTGTTCTTGTGACCTTCACTCCAAGGACTCGAACTGGTGCACGATATGAGGGACCAAACTCTTTCTTGTTATCGATCTTCTCTCGAACCAGTTCTCCAACCTGGGGTAGCCAGCCAACTACCGGGATCTGCAACGCATCATCCGACGTGGAGGGCAAGTGTTCCTTTGCAAGACTGTCTCTGGTCTTTTGTAGATCCTGTAAAACATTGCAATGTTCATCTACGTCAAAGGCCACGGCCTGGGCCTGGCAGTCTGCACCATCAAGGTCAGGGACGTACATCTTGATACCAAAGAGCATTTCGTATGGGGTCCGCCCACCCAGAGACCTTCTAGGGAGATTATTAAGCGCACGCTGCACGCCATAGAGGTGGGTCAGCCAGTTTCTACCAGTGCCTATAACACGGGCTGTCAAAGATTGCTTTAAGTCGCGGTTCATTCTTTCTACAACAGAATTGCCCTCAGGCCTGTATGGACTTGAAAACTTCACCTGTACTCCCAACGAAACCATAGCATCCTTATACGCCTTAGAGGCGAAAGCCGGACCCTGGTCCGAATGGAAAGCACCACAAGCAAAGATTCCCACAAAGACACGCAAATCCTTAATGACAGTTCGCGAATCAGCGCTTCGATGCGGCCATACCCATACAAAGCGTGTGCATGAGTCAACTGCTACTAAGATGTATTTATACGCAGTATCAGAAGAAAAAGGACCGCAGTGATCCAAATAAACACAACCAAGTGGTTTATTAGAGATGTACAACTGTGTCTGAGGCGGACGCGCAGCAGTAGAAGGCTTAATCTGCTGACAAATGTCACACATAAGGACATAATCGCGCGTCTGTTTGTACAGTCCCCGCCACCAGAACCTTTGTTGTAGCTGTGATACAGTGGCTGAGACGCCCGCATGCGCAGACGCCACACCTTCATGAGCCGCTGTAATCAGAGAAGCTCTGCGATCCGAGTTGGGAACCAGACGCTCTCCAACTTCAGGAATTTTCACATAAGGAACCTTATCGGGACTTAAGTGGTATGTGTACTTCGAAGGGAACCCCGCAGGATATTTACCTCCCTTCGCCGTGGCAGCAACAGCTGCCAAGATGTCATCATCTATTTTGCTTTTGGACCTCGTGACTGCTGCAACTAAGTATTTTGATACCGCTGACTTCGCTGCTTCATCAGCAAGCGAGTTGCCAACAGCGTGGACTCCCACGCGCTGGTGGCCGAGAGTATGAATCACAAACACGAGCGGCAGTTTCTCTTTAAGTTCCGCCACTCGGACCCAGATCATTTTATGTTTTATTGTGCTACCCTTGGAATCACGAAAATCATTCTGAATCCAAAAGAACAAGTTCTCATTGTAAGACTGGACACAGTAGTAAGAATCCCTTACGATTAAAGTCGTCACACTAGGATCTGCGTACTCCAATGCGAGCATAAGAGCACGGAGCTCTGCTAATTGTGCGGTGCAGTCTCCTAGTGTTTGCGTGTGCACGACACTGGACTTGAACTCATCGTTCACCATGGCACCGACCACAATGGCGCAAGCGGAAACGTAGGCATGTTTAGAGCCATGCGCAACCTGCGCCGAACCATCCGTGTAAATGATACAGTGGAAATCCTCCAACGGCCGCATTGCTAAAGGAGCAGGATGAACAAATTCATACTGTAAATACTCCTGCGACCGTAAAGCGGCGTCAAAAATAAACGTGACATCCTGAGATGTCAAGGATGTAGCCCACTGAATCCACCGAGGGTGCAAAGCTTTAGAATTCGGTACACTGGCTTTCGTGACCGCCTCCAAGGCAGGACACGGGGTAACAACCAACATGCGCTTTCCCTGCGACAGGGCACGTTCCTTAAGAATCGCCATCTGCACAGCCGTTAAAACTTTCTCCACAGTGGAAAAACGCAGTTCAGCCGAAGTGTACAAGTGTGACTTGTAAGCAATAGGTACAGTATCCCCCTCATTAAAAGTCAGGTACGTGAAACCCACCGTCCCAGGGATAATTCTTATCACCAGGTTGGTCTGGTTATCACGGGTCTGTAAGTAGTCAGATGTGAGCAAATCAGCCTGCAAAGACTGCAGAATGGCTGAATGCTCAGGCAGCCAGCATGATTTGGAAAAAGATGGTTGTACCAAGGCATATAAAGGCTTGATACGCTGGGCATATTCCGGAATGTATGTCCTCCCGAAATTTAAAAAACCCAGTAAAGACTGTAATTTTTTCAGCGTTGTCGGAGAGCGCAACTGCGCGCACTTCTCCAGGAAGTGAGGAGCCAATCCCTTTCCTTCATGGTTAAGTTCATAACCTAGAAACAACACTGTGTACTCCGCAATGTGTGATTTTGCAAAGTTAAACTTGTAACCCATGTCTGCAAAGTTACAAATTATGCTGTTTACTCGACACAGATGCACCCAAAGTTCGTCGTCTGTGAGATAAATGTCATCCACATACGAACATGCAACTGGATCGAAACTCTCCAAAAGAGAGACTATGCGGGCGGAAAACACTCCAGGACTATTTTTATATCCCATTGGGAGTCGTTTAAACATTTTTTGTACGCCGCCGCACGTAAAACTGGTCCATTGGGAACTTAGACCATCTAATCTATGTGCATAAAAACCATTGGAAATGTCAAGCGTGGTTTTGAACCGTTTACGCTCAAGACTATTCACTAGGGCAGAGCCGTGAGTATTCTGTACTGCACAGTTACGGCAATGCGAGTTCAAATGCCGGTAATCCAAAACCAGACGATATGAGCCGTCCGGCTTGTTAACAGTAAAAAGGGGATTATTCATTGGTGACACACACGTTTCAATTACACCTTGATATTCCAATTGTTCAAGGATAGCCGCGACCGAAGCTTTAGCTTCACGCCGTATGGGATACTGGGGTTGTGGCTGCGGCTGTGACCGTAAAGGAATCTCATGGCTAGGGGACAATTTATCCCAGCCACACTGATTCCGGTACACAGCCGGCGCAAGCGCCAGAGCCCACTCTTCTGCAAAATGCAGCGCTTCCACTCTCGGCACAGTGTGCGCGAAACTGGGGAGGATTACCTCCTCCCCTCGCGGAGCTGCGAGAACAAAAGGTGGGGGCCAGTCAGCCTCCGAAAGCAAAATGTCATACGTATCCGAAAGATTCTCCCAAAATACCCCTTTTACAGTTCGCTGCATGTCACCTTCAATCAACAGGACAATTTCAAAAAGTCTTTCAGGGGGAGCAACATGTGTATCTGCTGTTTCAATCACAATAAAAGTCTCAGTCGCTGTCACCTTCAACAGTGGACGGAGGGCCTCTCTCACTATGGTAATCTCCGCCGCGCTGTCCAGCAAGGTCAGAGCCCACGTCAGATTCCGAAGCCGCGTTCTCACTATCTGGGGCATATCGATGCGCCGTTAAGGCAGCGACTTTCTTCTTGGCAAACTGCGGTCTCTTAGGCGTAGAGTCGTCCCGCTGATCCCCTTCACTTCGCGTGCGGGGCTGGCCACATCCTTGCTGGCCACCCCTGCCCCTGCCGCCCCCTCCACCACCGGTTGACGGAGCCGATGAGTCCTGAAAGGAACGAGGAGAGCGTTGGTCAGAAGCCTGATACCTCTCTGGCGTTTTAATCATCGCGCGATCGCGCAAATCATAAACTCGATCTGACTGCGCAGGCTGCGAAGGTGCAGGACCAGAAACCTGTGTCTGCTGTTGTTGTTGCTTACCCTGCTTCTGCTTTTTAGGGCAATTTTGTTTTTTGGACTTGGGCTGTCCACCCGTTTCCAAAGACTGTCCCTGGGGCTGCTTCCTCTCTTTTTCAGAAAAAGCTTTTAAACCCTTAGAAGTGCGGCCAACCATTTTATAAGCCGCCACAATAATTCTTGCCAGCTGACGGGGTTTTTCGGCCTCGGGAATTAACGCCAGAGCATTGGCCACCTGAAAGTTCACCGCATCCCCCTTGACATTTGCAAGGATAAGACCGCAAACCGTCTCAAATGAGCCGCTCAGGCGCATACCCAATTCGACCGCCGACTCCGGTCCGTGATCATCCTTAACACGTTTAAGGACCTCAGAAAGGTTTGACACTGACGGGGTGCCATAGCACCTCGAGTAAACCGCTGCAAAAGTCTTACCCCATGTTTCACAGTCAGCAAGTTCAGGGGCTAAATCTTTCGGTAAACTAAGCGTAAGAATCCGGTGTTTTTCACCCGGAGTCGTATTAGGAAACACAGCCTCTAGCTGGTCGAATTTCTCGGCAAGCCAGTAAGGAAAATCATCCTTATTCTCTGGCTTTCTGCCCATAACGGAATTCACCAAGACAGGACTGATTTTCAAACCAGCCTGTTCTGCCCGAAGCTGCGCACCTGCGGGGGCTGCGCCATGAATATTACGACCAATGTAATGAACAAGCGCTCTAATCACTCCAACCGCGACCTCATGAAGACGCCGCAGGTCACCCACGTTACAAGTGGCGCGATTAGGATGAGGAGTAAATCCACCCAAAGCGGGCCAATTTGTGCCCGGAATGGACAAAGGACCTAACCTCGGAGCCGTTAAAGAATGGGGTAGGGCGCCACCAAACCAAACTCCGTGCTGCCAAGCGTCAATAGGTACTTCCAGTGCCCTGTACGGAGCATAAGCCGCCGGTACATCCGTGGCAGTGTATGAATGGAAGACACCCGAATTAGCGTCCACACCCGGAAATGTTACCCAGGAATAAAACAATTCGTACGGGTACGCATGTTCCGCACTCACCACTAGAACCACAGCTAAGCCTTCCGCAGGTACATTATATGCCCGCAAGTGGTCGCGAACCGCGACTCGGCTATGCTGCGCAATGTCCACGGACATGTTAGCACAGGAAGATAAAAGAGACAAAGAACAGTTTGTAACACAACTGGGTAGTAATTCAAAGAAACCGTTTATAGAAAAATTCAAGCTTGAAAAGACCTATTTCAAAAATAGGTAGGTTTTTCCGACACCACCGTTTACCGGAAACGGGAATGAAGGCGTTAAGGTTTGAATGATATACTACTCGAGTGTCATGAAATACGGCCAACCAATCCGTTGGGCGCCATGTAGCAGGGTTTCCGTTCTCCCACAGAACTGTGCATAGAGATCTAGAACCTCAGTGAGTTAGGATGATCCAAAAACTCATCTCAGTGTCAGAAATCTCCTTACCTAGCTAGCTACAGTGTCTCATGGATCATTATGGAATGATCCATGTCTTAGACAAACCAGAACATGATCTTTAGAATACCTCAGGAGTCGTGGAACACATGAACACTCTTTCGTTATATAATCATTTCAAACCAAAACTGAGAGTCAAAGAACACAAGTGCAAGTTTGAAATATTTATTATTCAATGCAAAGTTCTCAAACGCAGTATCTTGTATAATACCAAAATGCAGATTATAAAAATCAGAGTCAGCAGCATAGTCACTAATCCATAGTAAGCAAAAGGTGCTAGCATGTTATAATGCAATTTCTATAGAAATCTATATCACCTATATTTCGCGCACCCTATCTAGCATATTATATTATATCTAAGAAGGTCTCATTTGGGCTTTAGCAGGGCGGCCCCATACCTCTCAATGTCAGTAGGAGCAGTTCACATCAACAGCTACCAGCTCTCTTCATGCGCAGCACCAAGTGTCTGCGTTCATTCCGTGTAACTCTACCTTAAACCCGCGTAGAGCCCAAAATGTTGGCATCAACATTATTTGTGTTATGTCTAATGTGGTGCGAGGATCAAGCCTCCCAGCAACCTTCTGTTAGGTTAATTTCAGAGTGTGCAGCTCTCAGTGTGCAGACAGTTGTACCAAGTGTACCAGGCAAAGCTGATAGCATAGAAATAACATATTATTCTCAAATAAACCACCTCACCGCTTCTAGGGTGAAGGCGACAACAACAAGTATGTGTTGTGTGCAAAACTGAAGCCGAAGGAAAAAAGGCTGTTTAAACATGTAATGCACTCATGCTAACTTAACGCAATATATGTAACGAAGTATCCATATGACAGTAGAATACAATAATATCTAAATGAGATAAGTAGCTACTCTCAGAGAAGAGTTCAAGGGTTCTTTAAATTACACCTTCTCCTTTACAAAAGATAGTGTTATATAATAAATGTAGAAAATGAAGAAGGCCAACTCCTGTCAAAGCAAGCATCAGTAGGAAGACGTGTACCGATGTAAGTGTTAAAAGAGAAATACAGGCCTGAGCCAGTAGAATAGAAAGCACAAATGGAGCCAGGGCCTGGGGGGAGGGTAGTAGACACAAGCTTTAGTAGAATAGAGGGATATAATTAGACACAGCAGAAATGGAAAGTTACAGGCCCACATTGCAAGAACACATTTCTGAGAAAATATGCAGATAAAGTACAGTAGAGACACAGGATAGGTGGGAGATTAGACCTAGTAGAGCAGCAGACATGTAGGGAGCAGAGCATTGCTAAGCTTCAACGAGACAAGCCACGGACACCAGTAGTACAACAGTGGAGTAGAAATGTAACCAACAACATATGCATATGAATCGCATTTCAGAAATGTGTGATAAGCTGTTTTTATAAAAAGTAATACCTTTTGATATAATGTTGTGCTTAAACAAAAGCTGATTAAATTTCCATATGTATGACATATTTACGGCTGCACATGTTAAAAGAAACTCTTCGCCACATTGTAAGTTGAAGCTCAGTTTCCAGCTCCACAGAGCTGACTGACATTCACATGCGTTTTATATAAAGTCTGTATTATATTATATTATATGTAGTCTGTATATGACAGCAGTCATATCGTTTTTTTCTTTTGTCAGGCAACAATAGTGGGGCACAAGGTAAGTGTCCCTAGGGACACACTGTTGTGCATATTTCTATTTTGTAGGTGTGGAAGTCTAATGAAGATTGTGCTATCTCTCAATTTTGTGGGAATGAAATTAAATTTGAAGAAATGTAAACAGGGCCTTCAAGGAAACCAAAGGACATGAATTTGTGCGGTCACATTTTAAAAGGTGTTTTTTGCACCAACTATCAACATGGGATGGGGTAAGGTGTGGGATATTGTTGTGATTGGTAAGTTACCCACTATGCTCCATGACAAAGGGTCCAAATCTGACAGGGAATGGCTCAATTTTATCAAACACAAGACAATGATGCAGAAAATGGTTAGCGTCTCATCAGATATGTTAAATGTACTTAAACAATCCCAAATATGTGTCCTCATTTTGCCCAACAGAGACAACAATGATCCATCTTAGTGAGTGTTTTGAGCTGCTTTTTTTCCCAGAGCCTGCGCCAAGATATAATGATAAAATGGTAGCTACGAACTCTGGGGCATATTATCAAGAAAGGTCGTTACATTATCGCCGCTTTTATCGGCAGGAAACTGCCGATAAAGCGGCGATAATGGGCTTGATAATATGCTCTATGAATTCCAATCGGGCATCGATTGGAATTGCATAGAGCATATTATCAAGCTCATTATCGCCGCTTTATCGGCAGTTTCCTGCCGATAAAAGCGGCGATAATGTAACGACCTTTCTTGATAATATGCCCCTCTATGCTTATCACCCATATGGTTATCCTGATAGAATGTGAAAGTCCATGGCCCTCAAAATGACCGAATAGCTGTCATACTGCCGATGTGTACCTCAAAGTCTGCATTAATACCTGTATCTGTGCTTTAAAATGAAAATAAAGTTGTTAAAATGTGCTTTTTAGTGACCATACAAAGGATTATAAAGGGATGTCTTTGTAGTATATGCAAACTATTTACATATGCTTTAATGATTTGTAATACCTCCTTAACCATTTTTATTGTTTTCAATCAATGCAGACAATTTTACATCAATGACAGAATGCTGTTTCAGACTACACTGCAAAAAGGGTTCCCAGAGGGTCTAGATACCTTCAATAAAGTATCAAGCACTGCAGGAGGTATTGATTCAATCATTTCACAGCCTGAGTCAACAAACTTGTAAAATAGGTACAAGTAGCACTGGCAGGTCATAGCAGTCACAGATTATATCGATCTCTACTTAATAATATAAAACCATGGCGGCACTTGTTGGGAGGTGAAATAAAACGTAGGATTGGTATCAAAGCACAATTTCTACAGTGAAGTGAGAGTTGCACAGAAAGGCAGTCCAATTACTGACATTATGTTCGATCCCTTAGGCAATAGGTGGACGTGAGGGGGGGTTGAGAGTAGGGGATGGAGAGAGAGGGAGACAGTGAGGGAGTCCTCACAATATGTAAGAGTGTGTATTGGATATCAGACCTTTTCAGCTATCTTGGGACAGCAGTGTTCCTCTGAGAGTACCTGTAGCTCATGTAGAAGTGTGTCCCACTCCAATGCAATAGGGACTTTGTGAAGTCCTCTAGGTTCTTCCCTGCGTAGTGCAACTGATTCCGCCTTACCCCATTTCAGTGTGACCGCACAGCAGTATGGTAACCCAGGAAGGTGGGCATCTTTCCACTTCATTAAATTGTTCTTCGAGCTATTAGTAACGCCAGGTCTGTAAACCATCTCCCACTTTCTATGCCGGCACAGCCCCAATAATCCTGCCTCCATATTGATTAGGTTCTCCCTCCCGTGACATTTTGGGAGACACATTGGGGACAAGTTTATGCAGTGGCATAAATTCTATGTTAACGTGCGTGTGTGAGGTATGCTCTATGAAGAATGTTGTGTTGGATATATTGAAATTTCGCATTGCGAGAGAGTTTGTACAGGTATTGAAGGATCTTATCCCACTCTTTCTGCAACAGGGTGCAGCCAATATCTCGCTCCTAGTCTTGTCTGATGTGGTGTAATATATCATGCAGGTATACCCTAGTGCTTGCATAAACCACGTGATCAGTCAACGCCCACTAACCATTTTGTGGAGCACATGTACTAGGGGATCAGTGTCTGGTTCAGTGTCTATAATCTGCCAACAATGTGCGATAAGCTAGAAAATGGCCCAAGGGTAGATTGTGATCAGCACAGAGTTATTCAAATGGGATAGGGGTGGCATTCTGGAATAGGCCACCCAGAGTATCTGCTCCCTCTGACTCCCAACGATCCACCCCTCTCTCCAAAGCAGCTCTTTGAAGGTGGTTATGGAGTTGATAAAGATTTCCAGCATGTATGGCCTTATCGTTGGGGTTAATTGCAGGCTTCTAATATAGCTGGCATGGGCTATTATCATGAGTTTGATTGAGCACCGGGAGCTTGCCTGTTGGTATCAGTAATTTGCGGACTGTTAGACCAGCATGGTTCAATGTAGGTAGACCCAGTTCGACTTGGTGACATCCCGCTAGCCACTGAGCTAGCCACTACAGCTAGGCTGCCAAGTAGCAGTGCTCAAAGTTAGGCACACTGAAACCCCCTGTGTTGATCAGGAACTGAAGCTTCCGAAGGGCTACTCGCCATCATCCCATATTCCAAAATGAAAGTCCCCAGGATGTCATGAAGTGTGTGGAATGTGGAGCTCGGAATGTGTACTATTAGGTCGTGGAAATAGTACAGGAGATGTGGAAGTATTACCATCTCGGATAGTGAAACCCGACCCTGCACCGTAAGTGGGAATGTGCTTCATAACATCAGCTGTGACCGCAAGGAGGCGATGGCTCATGTAAGGTTACCTTCTATTAGGTATTGGGTGGTATGATATACACAAATGCCAAGATAACTGGACATGCTTGGTTCCCAGTGCTCAACGTGGGGTCCTACCATCAGATGATGTAGCGGGCAGTCTGGGATAAGAGGAAACAGACAAGTCCAGTTCACATCCAGACCTGAAGCATCCCAAAATTCATTTCGGGCCATCTCAATGCTCCTAAGTCCCTGTCTGATGTCCTGAATGTAAATGAGGATGTCATCTGCACAGAGGGAAACAGCTTGTAGTTCGTCCCCCAAGAGAATGCCCCACTCCTCTCCATCACGCCGCAATTGTTGGGCAAGCGGTGCCACCACCAGTGTGAAGAGGAGTGGTGACAATGAGCATCCTTGACATGTGCCTCGGATAATCACTATCGGAGCCGAGATCAGTTGGCCTATCTTAATGCTGGTTGTCGCGGCCTTGTAAAAGAGGCGAATGAGGCGCAGTAAACACCAAGGGATGCATAACTTTGAGAGGACTGTAAACATGTAAGTCTAATTCACTGTATCAAACACCCTCTCCAAGTCGATCGCCAGACAAGCTGCATGCAACCAGTCTGTCAGCACCAGCTCCATCACATTATGAAGCCAATGGATGTTGATGGTGGTGGAGCGATCAGGAATGAACCCCTTCTGGTCTGTCTGTACGAGCTGGGGCATGTGCTCTAATAAGCGGGCCGCAAATACCTAGTAGTTTGTAGTCAGGCCCTAACATGGATAAAGGGCGGTAAGACATTATATCCAACGGGTCTTTGTCAGGTTTCAGTAACGAAACTATGAGAGATTCACGGAGAGTCCGAGGGAGACTTCCCATCTCCATTGCTGCTTGGTACATCTCCAGCAATTTTGGGATCAGAAGGTCTTCATAGGTCTTATAAACCTCGACCAGGAGGTCATCTAATCCAGGAGTTTTACAAGTGGCTGATCCCCGAATGGCTGCTCTGATCTCCTGTTCTGTTATAGGCAACTGCAGGTCCTTACGGGCCAACGGATCAACAGGAGGCAGCAGAAGGTCCTCAAAGAAGGCCTGTATACTAGCAGCACAATCAATGGCGGGGGGGCGTACAGTGATCTATAATAAGTTGTAAAGGCAGTATGTATGGCTAGTTGATAGTAACAGTTCAAGTCGGAGATTGACGAATCATGATGATTAGCGCAGATGGACAAGCACTGCGGAGAAGCCAAGCCAATAGCCGGCAGATTGGTCTCCCTCTGCATGCATTTTGGCCTGATAGGCCTCAAAATTCAAACATCGTAGTTGGTATACAAGTTGGACATGGTGGTTACAGGTCGGCATAAGTGCTTGCCAGGTTGTGGGGGTCCTGAGGGACTCCGCCTCCAGGGTGCTCAGAGAAAGTTCAAACACAGTCATCTCTCTGTGTAGATCTACCGTAGTATTTATTAATGCAGGGCCCATGGAGCACCACCTTACGTGCCTCCCATTCAATAGGTCTAGACGTGGCCGCGCCCCAGTTCTCCTCCATGTATCGAGACAACACCACCCGAGTCATACCCCGGAACGCAATGTCCACCAACACAGCTGCCTGGCCAGGTAGGGATAAGTGAGCGAAGGGCTCACCATTTGATGTGTAGTGGAGCGAGTTATGGTCAGAAAAGGTTTGACCAAGGTATTCCCCATGTGTGATCTGCGAATGCGTAGTCAGGTAGCAGAGATTACAGTCCTGCCAGACATGGAGATCACTGGGCAGAGAGTAATAGGAGTAGCTTCGCATGTCTGTATGCAATGTGCGCCAACTGTCTAAAAGGGGCCAATGTGTGAGCCACTGTACAAGGCCCGCTGCTGTTGAGACAATGGGAGAATTAGACAATGAGGGGGAGATCGATCGAGGGCAGGGTGCAGGATGCTATTAAAGTCCTCACCAATGATCCACAGGATATGTACCCACCTTGTGAGGGTAACCGTAAGATGGGCCAAGAATGCCTGTTGTCCTACATTCGGTGCATATAGGTTCCCTAGCAGGAGTGGACAGAACCAGTTTCTGATATTGAGTCTTCTGTAAATTGCAGTGTGGGGGGGGCAATGCTCTAAGGCCAAGTGGGTCATCACTGACAGTGTCTGTTGCTGTTCCTCATGCGCTTGTGCTGGGGAGGGGGCTAACTGCATACACGGTTCAGAGCTATCCTTGTTCAGTTGCCGTCTCCATTGTCTCCCCCCTCAGTCTCAGGTCGGCGCAGTGGGGTGGTCGGAATGTTGGATTCATAGCTGCATTGCTGCACCCAGTCCCAGGTGTCTTCAGGTTCAGTAAAAAACATAACGGGTCTGGTTAGCTATCACCTTCAGATTCACCGGAAACAGGAGGGAGTAGGTGAGGCCCATCTGTGTAAGTCACTTCCTGACTCCTAAGAAGGATGCCCTCCAGCCCTGCACCCTCAGTGTATAATCCGAAAACTGGTAGATATGTGCATTATCATGTTGCAGTGGACCAGCAGCAAGGACTGCTTTCAGGGTCGTTTCCTTCTCTCTGAAATTCAAGATGTGGATCACCACGGGTCGGGGAGTTTACCCCATGGGTGGTCTACGTGTCAGAACCATATGCGCCCCCTAACCTGATCATGGGCAGAAAGTGGCACCGGAGCTATCACCTGTGCAAGCCATTTTTCAAAGAAGGACACCGGATCGTGCCCCTCCTTCATGGAATCCATTGACCCTGAGGTTGTTGCGGCCGACCCTCGGAGTCCACCGCCCTGCTTTCCAAGGCTTGGACCTCGGTCCCCAGGGACATTAACTGGCCTTCTAGCTCTGTGACAGTAGGCCGCAAGTGTTCAAGTGTGCACTCTGTCTGTGTGACCCTCCCTGTGTCGAACTTGTTTGTGGGGGAAGACTCCTCCCCATTACACCCACCTACTTCTGAGGATCGTGCTCTCTATTGTCCAATGAATGAGTGCGGGAGCCACCACGCTTCCCCATGATTCACAAACACAGGGGCCTCGCTGGTAGGATATAGAGGTGACAGGATGGTAGGGGAAGAGAAGGGCGACAGGGCAGTCCCTCTCTCAATACGGGCAATGGGACAGCAGCCCGCTCCCAAAGACAGTCCAGATAGACAGGTTGGGGACCCGTCTCAACTCTAGCCAAGATGAGGAGTGGAATATAGAGAGAGGGGCATGAGCAATCCTGAGTCATAGCAGCCACGTGGAAGAGGCACGTCATAAATCCTGTATGTCTAGAGCAAGAGTGTTGCCACCATCAAACAGACTTCTAACAATGCGGCACCATAGTGTTCCCAAATCAGAGGAGGACATCGGGGGTGGAGGCATGGCAGGCAGACCCACCTCACTTCTCCCCACAGGCAGGAGGTCAGAAACAGGATGAGGGGCACGCGCAGTTGAGTCCCCCGTAGCCCAAGTGTGAGGCTCGCAAAATATAAATCACCCTGACAGCCTCTGGTCACAATACCTCAATGCCCCTCATCTATCCGCACGACACACCAGGAAGCGAGCAGGCCCGGCCTCTGATTAAAATATGGCCCGGGTTAAGGTCCATCAGCTGCCTGAATGCTGTGGGGGGGAGGAACAGGGTTCTAGACACAGGCTCCCCCATGCAGTGGGGCCCAGTTCTCCTCATGCGCACTCACCGCCACCCCCCTTTTCCGGGGTCTGCAAGCAAGTGCAAGGGCCCATTGGCATCAAGGGATTTGGCGGGCAGCTCCCTGCGAGCAGCGGCCCAGAGCTCACTCGCGCCGCGCCAGCCCTGTCAAAAGCCACAGGTAGGAGCAACTGCAAGCAACACCAATTGACTCCTGAAGGTGAGGCGCGGGGCACCAGTGACGTCTCAGCTACACTCCAGCGCTGTCCCTGGGCCCGGCTACACCATCTGCCCAGCCCTCAACTGTCCCGCGCCTCCTGGTCTCCGCGTGGGTAAAGTCTCTCATGGCACACGTCACCGTCAGGCAGAGGAGGCAAGGGGGCCTTTAGTATATGCCCACAAAGCCTCTCCCTGCCCAGCAGATTTTAATCCGGCCATACATCCCTCTCCGCAGTCAGTGGTAAAATAAAGAGATATCGGCGGTCTTCAGGGCTGCAGGAGCAATCAATGGTGTCCCTAGGCACGGATGTATGTCGTTACAACGCATACTTTTACAACGCATACCTTTACAACACATTTTTTACACCGCAACATCCATTACAACGCATGCCATTACAACGCATGCCATTACAACAAATTCTTTGAAACTACCTTTACAACGCATTCCACTACAACGCATACTACATTTACAATGCATACCATTACAACCCATACCATTACATTGCATGTATGGTAAGTATTGGATAGTGTAGGGGTAAAAATTACTATTCTAACTCCAGGGGGTGCAGCAGTAGGGTAAGTGTTGGATAGTGTGGGGGTAAAAATTACTATTCTAACTCCAGGGGGTGCAACAGTAGGGTAAGTATTGGATAGTGTAGGGGTAAAAATTACTATTCTAACTCCAGGGGGTGCAACAGTAGGGTAAGTGTTGGATAGTGTGGTATGCGTTGTAATGGTATGTGTTGTAATGACTGCGTTGTAATGACATGCGTTGTAGTGGTATGCATTGTAGTGACATGCGTTGTAATGGTTGCATTGTAAAGGTATGCGTTGTAATGGATGCTGCGTTGTAAAAGTTTCGTTGTAAAGGTAGTGCATTGTAAAAGTTGTGTTGTAAGTGTTGTTTCCCCTACGCACTCATCACCCCGCTGGTCAATGTATATTATAGGCACTCTGGCACCAATGGCTGGATAGATGGCCATTCTCAATGCCCTTTCTTAGGAGGGAAACCATTAATATCAGTCTCCACCACAAAGCTAGGCACCACATCCTTTGCAAAGTGGGTTTGTTTTGTGACCCCCTCCTCCCCCTGTGAAAACCTCACCACTGCTGCCACCATCTTCACTGGATTGCAGGAGTTCCAAGCTGGCCTTTTTCTATTCTAAGGCCAGCTTCTTTTCTTCTAAAACTAGTTTCATCTACTTAAAGGCAATGGATACTTGCCTGGTCTGCAGCTTCCTTGCTGACTGTTGCTCAACTACATCTGGCGGATGGCCACCTCTGAAAGGCTTAGATTGGCCTTAGATTGGCAGAGCCATCATCACTCTCAGCCCTGGAAGGTACACAACATAATCCATTTTGGGATAGGTTGTCTCCTGCCTCTTCTTCTTTTTCCTCCTCCATTCCATCATGTTCTTCATTCTCCTTAGGTGCATTCTGTATCTGGTGGACCTCTTCCCAGGCCCTTACGGCTTTCTCATAGTCGACCTTCCTGGCATTTAGGCCCATTCTTGATCTTCTTTACTTTGCGCATAGTCTTCATCTCTACTACAGTAAGACTAACCAGGGTAGCCAGATTCACCACAATGTTCCCAAGAAAATGTTTGGTGCGAAAATTAGAATAAAAAATAATTTAGAAAAATAAAAAATGACTGGATCACAGACCTGATGCTAATTAAAAATCAAAAATCAATCAATCAATTTTTGCTGCTATTTAAACTTGGGCATTTGTAATTTTTATCTTATTAGCTGAGTGGTACTGCTAAACACACATTCTGGATCCCTATCTTCTTAGGTCCAGTTAAATGTAATTTAAACCTGAACTGAAACATAGTTATAGCTATGGCGTAGAGCATGTTAGACCTGGCACCATTGCCGTGGGTCTCCCTTCCATTTTTTGCTGTTGCCTCATGTTTTTTTTGCTGTGTTCGATGCTTTGAGCACTGTGCCACTGCTATTCAGTGCCACAGTGCAAGCGCTCCCTATTGTAAATTGATGTATGGATTAGTGATTCCATGTTTGGTTATTTTGGATTACTTGTCAGACCCTAGTCTAGTGCACTGAGTGTGCCAGGGCGTGTAACCCAAATGCTGCTGATGGACCTGCAGCACTGCTTGTGCCACCCACAGAAGCAGCCTTGTAAAATGTGTCTAAGGTCTGCCATTGCAGAGCCTGCGTGCAGTCTGGTACTGTCATGCTGACTGGCCAAGTGCACCCACTTGCCGGTCCCTAAACCTTCCCTTTTCTTCATATCAGTTACCCCTATGGTAGGCCCAAGGGCAGGGTGCATTGTAAGTATAAGGTAGGACAAGCCCTGGTGTGGCATGCACCGAGTTTGTGAGGGCCCGTAATGAATATAAGAACGCTATTACTAAAGCAAAGGCCTCACACATCACGGAAAGAATCGATACAGCTAGTGATAAATCTAAAGAAATCTTTAAAATCTTCAACGATTTCTCATCTGACCACAGAGTACTTCCAACCCAGGCCCCCACCCAAGAAACCTGTAATTCGCTCAATTCTTATTTCATCCAAAAAATTGTAAACATCAAGAATGCTATTCCTCCCTCTACCCCTGTTAGCCTTTCTGACTCCCCCCCTCTTAACCCTTGCTCTTTCATCCAGTTCCCACCAATCACCGCCAGCACTCTCGCTGAGCTTACCACTCGTGTTAAATCTGGATCTCCTAGGGACTGCTGCCCCCCCCCCAAGTTCTTAGGGCAACTTTCTCTGCTCTGCCTGATTGTATTCTCCCCCTTCTGAATACCTCCCTCAGCTCCGGCTCGGTCCCCAGGGCTTTTAAGGAAGCCATATTGGTCCCCCTCTTAAAGAAGACAGGAGCCGACGCCGCCAATCCTGCCAACTATAGGCCCATTTCTCTTCTGCCTTATATCTCTAAACTTCTCGAGGCCTACGTCACCACCTGCCTCTCGGCATTCGTCGAGAGCTCCGGGTTCTTGGTACCTAACCAGGCAGGCTTCAGACCGGCGCATTCAACCGAAGCAGTCATTCTAAAAGTCTTGGACACCCTTCGGGAGAATGCCGATAGAGGGTCCCACCAGGCGTTGGTCCTTTTGGACCTCTCGGCCGCCTTCGACACGGTGGATCACGACATCCTTCTCCACCGTGTCGGACAGGCAGGCATCAAGGGACCCGCCTGGGAATGGATCAAGTCCTTCCTCTCGGGCCGAGCTCAAACAGTCCATCTAGGCCCCTTTACCGCCACCCAGGTCCCCACCACCTGTGGAGTCCCCCAGGGCTCCTCTCTGTCTCCATTATTGTTTAATTTATATCTGCGCCCACTTATCCATTCACTGAGCTCTTGGAACTGCACTGTCCTCAATTATGCTGACGACATGCAAATCATTTTCCCATTAGATTCCCAGGATGCTGTACCTAACTTTCAGGGAGCAATGCTGCATACCCAACAATGGATGATCTCCAACCAGCTCAAATTAAACCCTGAGAAGACGGAACTCCTCCTACCTGGTACCAGCCCTCTATACTGGGGCCCTCACTTCTGGCCTAAGGAGCTTGGCACCCCACCTAAACCTTTGAACTCGGTAAAAAGCTTGGGCGTTACCATCAACACTGATCTCTCCCTTAAAACTCATGTTGGTACCACCATCTCTGCCAGCATGTTCCAGCTACGCAAAATTCGCAAGATTTCCCACTTATTCTCCCACGAATCCCTGGTGCAAATTGTCATCTCCCTCGTCCTCTCCCGCCTGGATTTTTCTAATTCAATCTACTGGGGGCTACCTAAGTCCCTCCTCCATCGTCTCCAGCTGGTGCAGAACCAGGCAGCTAGACTTATCTGCAAAACTCTCAAATGGCAATCCGCCAGGCCTCTCCTGGCCAAGCTGCACTGGTTGCCTATCGAACAGCGAGCTGCTTTTAAAATTGGCTGCCTGGTATACAAGGCCCGGCAGTCCAAGGGCCCGGCCTTTTTAGAATCCCTTCTCAACCCTCATTGCCCGGTTTGTAACCTCCGTTCTGCCCATCTTCATCTTCTCACCACGCCGATGGCCAAACTAAAAAAACTGGGCGGCCGTAGATTCAGCTACTTGGCACCTAAATTATGGAACTCCCTCCCTCTTCACATTAAAACTTCTGGTACCCTACTAAGCTTCCGAAAGAGCCTAAAAACATGGCTCTTCTCAAAACTCATGTAAACTATGACTCCCACCTCCAATCTCAATCACAGCGCCAGGAAACCTTTGGTGTCAGTGCGCTCTATAAATACAGCATAAGATAAGAAGATAAGATAAGAATAGTGAATTACAGCCATTTTAGTTTTTCACTATTGCAAGGCTACCTGTTCTCCCTAGGCCAGAATGGGCTGTTAGAATTGTTACATTTTATAATCCTAACAGGCTCAGAGAACATGGTAGAAATTCGAGTTTAGTATGCATGAACTCAGAACAATAAAATACATCTTTTAGTAAAGTTTATTTTAATATTCTGTGTTTGCAAATACCACTTTTAGAATGTAGGTATTTGTTTGTCTAACCATTCAAACCTGCCTCTGCTAGTTTGTGTATTCCTATGTCTGGTTTCTGTGAGTGACAGGGCTGGGGAATTCCAGGAGACAGGCTGAGTCACCCAGTGGTGAATAGAGAGATCTGCATCTTGATGGGAGGGAGGAGTGCACCTGAACTCTGAATAGGGCTGTGCCTGCCTTCCACAATGCTGGCTCCACCCCCTGGGGAGCGGCTGATGTCTCTGCCCTGCACACTGAAAGAAGAAAAGGAGTCCTGTAAACAGAGTGCTCCAAGACTGTATTTGCCTTCCACAATGCTGGCTCCACCTCCTGTGGGGCGTCTCATGTGCATGCCCTGCACTGTGAAAAGAAAGGAGAAGTCTGGTAAACAGAGTGCTTCAGAACTGGTTTGGACTGGGCAAAGGCCCCTCTCCCCTCAGAGAACAAAGGATTTCTGGGTATAAATATCGGGACCCTGATCCCATGAAATCAGATCACTTTTGAACTACAAGAAGAAACCTTTACTGAGGAGAGAAACCTGAAGAAACTGAGGAGAGACTATTCCCAAGCTGAAGTGCTGCTTTGGGGATTGGCCTGCAGTGGTTGCCTTACTGCCAAAGGAAGGAGAAAGGAACTTTGTAACTTTGCTTTAAACTTGTGAAGGATCTCCAAGGGCTAGGAAAAGAGCTTGCCTCCTGCTGAATTCTCAGGAACAACAGACTTCACCCCCCAGCTCCCCAGAGTTCTTTTGGAAGTGCCTGCTGCTGTTTTGGGCCTTCTGAGGAATTGCGTGTCGCAAGGATCTGGAAGCACGACTCAACGAGAAGAAGCGTGTCGCGTCGCTGTGCCTGCTGTCGCACCTCCAGAGAAAGGAGGGTGTCGCTGCTGGAACAGTCGCACTGCACAGCATCGGAGAGAAGCGTGCCGCAACGAAGAGGAAGCATGTCGCCGTCAATGCTGCTGCCGTCGCAACTCCGAAGAAGGAGGGTGTCGTCGCTGGAGCTGTCGCACTGCACCGCATCAGGAGAAGAATCTTGCAACAAGGTTGGAGCCTGTCGCCGTCGCTGTGCCTGCCGTCGCAACTCCGGAGAAGGAGGGTGTCGCCGCTGGAACTGTCGGACTGCACCTCACTGATCAAGAGCACCTCGCATCCCTGAGAAGCGCGCCGCCGTTGGAGCTGCTGCCGTCGCATCTTGGATGTCACCGCTGTAGTTGTTGCATCGAGCGGAAGCTTCACGCATCGTGGGGAAGAGCGTCGCCGCTGGAGCTGTTGTCGTCGCATTGTAAGGGTGTTGCCGCTGCCGTCTACGCATCGATCCGAGAGCTTCTCGCATCCCCGAGAAGCATGCCGCATCTGGAAGATCTTCACGTCTTTATTTCTTTGTATCTGAACTTTGCCCCATTTCTCATCGCTGCAACATTGCTTGTCGAGGAAGCGCAATGCAACTTAAGGTACATTGACGCAGAGTGTCACATCTAAGAACTGAACTGAACTAAGCTTAATCTACCATCTTAAGTATTCATAGTGTGTTTTTTTGTCGTTTATGGTCTTGTGGTAACTCTATATAAAGTCTACTTATTTTTTATATAAAACCTGTGTGGTGTCCATTTGTAGTGTTGTCACTGGGTTACTGTATGTGGTCACAATTGCATAACTTACAACGCCTCTGAAATGAGCCTTGACTGCTCGCACCACGCAACCTAGAGGGTGACAGGGGTTATTTTAGGTATTTAATCCCCTTTCCCTGACTGGAGAAGAGGATCCCTATTTGTCACAAGTACCTACCTGTGTCAACTAGAGACCCCCAAATCTAACAGAGCAGATAGATTTAAATTAGAGAAAACGTGTAACGCATTTCTAAAAAAGAAGAAAATACAATACAATAAAAATCTCCCTGCAATTTAGAAAAATAAAGTAATGTTTAAAGAACAAACGTATACCAAACTAACAAAAATTCAGTAAGGTAAACCAGAGATATGATTTTTTAAAAGTTTTAAGTAGAAATTGAATTAAAAAGACAAAAGTGTCAATGGTAGTCAATGGTTAAAATAGAACAGGACCTAGGCGGAATTTGAGACTCTGACCAAGATGCGATTCGAAGCAGACCACCATGGAGCCCAGGTTGGATACACCAACCAGGTTTGACCCTGTTGGAGGTTTTACCTTGGAACCCAGTCTTTTCTCTGTGAATAAAAATCCTTCAGCGCGGCAAGGCAGCTGGCTGTATCAGAGGTCGCCCTAGGAAGGCCTCATGAAGTCAGTTAGTCAGAGTTACCACTGAAGCCATTTTCCTAGATCTAGCAGGGAAAGCTCAGTATGCGAAAATTTACATTTTAAGACCTTCCCTGATCGGAGTCTTTTGGCTTTTTCCCTCGATCAAGACTTGGAATTCTTCAGCTGAGCAAGGCCGTGGCTGTATCCGACATTGGGTTCCACGACACCAGATGCCTTCTCACCGGGGGTCCACTGACTCTGATTTATTGCCTCACCGAGTGCCTGAAACATGATTTCTTAGACCAGTGAGGCATGCCTTGTTGAGGCACTGCATCAATTGGGAGTGTATATATATATATATATATATATATATATATATATATATATATATATATATATATATATTTATATATATATATATATATATATATATATATACATATATTAGTGAAGCCCCCAACTACCTGAAGCGGATTGCCAGCGCGCTGTACCCTTGAACTGGTAGTCCCCAAAACCGAAGCGAGCAATAGACCATTGGCTCCAGGTGAGCCCAACCACCACGAGGAGGGAGGAGCTCATAAAGAATCACTGCATGGGAGTTCTCACTTTTTAAGGACTTTTGGCGTTTGATAAAGGCACATGCCGAAACCGGTCATGCCACAGCCCTGAATAAATTACCTGCTTGTGTCCCTGGTGGTCTTCTTGAGAAAGGAGAGATGGGGTGTATATTTAGCGCGGTTTGCAGTTACGCGCATGAGGGACCCTCTCAGTAATGTGGCAAGTCGAAAATTGGAGAAGGAGTGTTTTTGCTGAGGAGTCTGGTGAGTTCGACGGCCTGCCACAGGAACCTCCGATGCGCTTGAGGCAGCTGGGAACATCGTGCACAGAGGGTGTGGAGTGATGCTTACACCCGGTCTGTGCTTTCAACTGCTTAGCCAAGGAGGTGGTGGTAGAGAGTTTGGGACACAACAGCAGACACAAACTTTTGTTTTAATTAGTGAAGCCCCCAACTACCTGAAGCGGATTGCCAGCGCGCTGTATCCTGGGACTGGTTGTCCCCAAAACCGAAGCAAGCAATAGACAATTGGCTCCAGGTGAGCCCAACCACAACGAGGAGGGAGGAGCTCATAAAGAGTCTCTGCATGGGAGTTCTTACTGTTTAAGGACTTTGGCGTTTGATAAAGGCACATGCCGAAACCAGTCATGCCACAGCCCTGAATAAATTACCTGCTTGAAAGTCCCGCTGTGTCCCTGGTGGTCTTCTTGAGAAAGGAGAGATGGAGTGTATATATATATATATATATATATATATATATATATATATATATATATATATATATATATATATATATATATATATATATATATATATATATATACATATTATGTATAAAAACATGAAATAACTTTTCTTCGGATTGTAGCTGGCCATATCTCTTTTTGCAATTAACTTTTATATGCAATACTTCATTCTAAAGTATTGTATGAATGTTGCAAATTGTTTATCTAAAATGATGCCCCTCAGGACATTGTTATGAGATGCTAATTTGCCCTTTCCCCCTTGGGCTTATAGATGACCCCAGTGATTATTATCATGGGTGTATTTGAGCCACCACATGCTATTGCCGTATAATAAAGTTAAATATGCCAATTAGGTGTTATCCAGTTTCAACATGTTTTAGGGGTCAGAGCGCATGCACTGGGTCCTGGTTAGCAGTGTCCCAGTTCACAGCCAATAGAACCAGCAGCATCAGTCCACAAAATTGGGTGTGATCACGTAAAATGAGGCACTTTTTCACATTTTCCATAGTTGTACTCAGAACCTGCATTTTTATTTCCCACTAACTCAGAAACCTTGAACCAGAAAAGTCCACCCACATATTTTTCCAGCAATCTGATTCTTTAGGGCTTCCCATCCAGATGTATTCTATTAAAGCCATTCATATACGAGATCATCACCACTGCCAGTCTGAATCCACTGAAGACCATATACTTGAATTACACATGACAAAAGCAATTAACCCTTTCTTACTTTCTCTACAACAGGTATCACACCAATGTGATGAAGCAATCTTCCCGTTACGGGCTGACATAGAAAGATAGAACCCATAGATTTTATCATAGCGAGAGAGCATTCTCCTTTTTTGTTCACTCAGTTTTACAGTGCTGGCAGGCACGAATTGGGGGTGGATGGGTGGGCAGGAGAGGGAATGTTCTCAAAAAAATAATAATAAAACTTACCTTAGTACCACCGCGTTCTCCAGTCCCTCCTCCACTTCAGTACTAGCCGGAACAGGAATCAGGAAGCATCCAGGCTCCCCTGACCAATCACAATGCTGCAATGCAGCGCTGCGATTGCTCTGAGCTCCGTGGTTCGGCAGACAGCCAGGGAATGGGGGTCTGAGCATGTTCTCCACCCAGGCTGTAAGGCAGCCTGCTTAGAGAACACACAAAATGCATATGACTGCTTGGGCTGGCCAAATATTCATGCGCACTTGGAGTGTGCAAACCACCCCTCTCCTGCCCTGCTCTGAGAGCAGGGTATCCCCACCCACAAAGCAGTAACAAATAAAATGATAATAACATGCAGTTATTCTCATTTTATTTTTCCATTAGTTACACTGCTTAAAAACAATGGGGCGACGCTCCTCCGCCATAGCGGAGGAGCCACCACTGCAGTTTTGCTCAATTGTTCAAGAAAAGGGAATATTTGATCAATATCAATATCAATAATATAAGGGTACATATACAAGGTCAATATTGGTCCACTTATTTTCTCACAAGCACATCTGGCCATGAGGTATGTAGCTCTATTATCGGACTGTTGACATTAACATCATACAGAAAGTATTCACCAAGGATGGCCACATTCTGCTCTTTTCAGAACACAGAAATCCCTTATTTTGGACTTGTTCTCTGCTCAAGCAAGCTATGATGAAATCTAGCACACTTTTATAATGATTTCTGTGAAAGGTAAAAATCACTGAAGTATCTGACACAAATCTGCCCCAAGTTGAATCGAATATCCATTCCTTGTTGTCCCTCCTTACTTGTCGGAGTTATATCTGTTTGAACAGTAAAACTTAGGGAACAGTTATGTATTAAATCTTTTATTGAGCATAGGCAAACAATATGCACCTCCGAAATATATATAGGGGCCGTCACCACACCGGGGAGGCCTAAGCCAGCGACCCCACCGACACCCATCGCAAGGCCAGCGGGCGCATTGTTAGTTAACACAGCAAGCCGCCTACAACCCAACTGGGCCGGCCGCGTCATAAGAGGTGCTACAGAGGTGCAAGCTATGTAGAACTAGTGCAATCTAAGAGGAACAAAGAACTGGAAACAACCCCCCTTCCCGTCCCACCCCTACCCTCCCCTCTCCTTGTCCAATGTCTGGGATAAGCCGTCGACTTATTGTCGTCCATTAACGGTCAAGTGGTGCAGCGCGCGCTGGGCCTGTACGCTTGTGGGCGCGTGTCTTGGGTTCTGGGACAGGTGTTTCCGCCAGGCGTAGCAGACGCAGGTAGCGGGGGCAGCTCACCTCACGAAATTCCCCGGTAAGTAGGGTGAGGAATGGTCGCCAGAGCTCCGCAAAGTCCGTTCCCCTCCCCGCCGCCGCCAGTGACAGTTTCTCCATTCCCAGTATCGCCCAGAGCCGGTGGAGCCACCCCAATTGTTGCAGAGCCTGAACTGCTCTCCAGTGGGCCACAATGTTTTGGACCGCCGCCCCCAGCGCAAGTGCGATCAGTCGTCCCCGCCAGGACTTCAGAGGATACATGAGGGCGTTCGGGAGGCCTAGAATAATGTACGCTGGGAAGCGCGGCAATTGTGTATCTAGATGTGCGTCTATGAGGTCCAGGATAGGGTCCCAATAGGGGCGAAGCGCCTCACAGCTCCATAGCAAGTGTTCCAGTGTCCCTAGTTCCCCGCACCCCCTCCAGCATCTGTCGCTCACTCGAGCATCCCAGTGGTGCAACCTCTCTGGGGTGTGGTACCAGTATGTGGCTACTTTAGTTAGTGTCTCGGTGAGCCCGGTGTGGTGTGCCGAGTGTCTGGCCCTGTGGTACACCCCCTCCCATTCTTTCCTAGTAAGCTGCCTCCCTAGCTCCCTTTCCCACCTGGCCTGACCCGCGTTATACGTGTGTACCTGAGTGAGGAGTAGCTGTTGATAAAGGTCTGAGATCAATTTCTTGTCCGAGGTGCGCGTTAGCAGCCACCTTTCGTAGGGCGTGAGGTGTCGTTGGGCCCCGGGCTGAATCGAGGGGTGGAGCACCCAGTGCCGCACCTGCAGGTACTGTAGGCGTTCCGATTCGGCCACACCGTAGTCCGCCTTGACCTGCCGGAACGGGAGGACCCCCTTGAGGTCGAACATATGTCCCACCGCTCTACAGGGCGTCGTCCGCCACGTCGTAAACGCTCCGACGTCCAAACCCGGCGTGAAATCCGGATTCTCAAAAATGGGGGTCATGGGCGAGGGAAAGGTGGTCAGACCCCTGGTTACTGCCACTCTATCCCACACTCTCAGGGCGGTGCTTGTGATTTCAGAGGCGTACAGGTTAGGGGGCCGGTGTCGGCGTGGCAGGAAAGGCACGCCTTGAAGGGTACGACCGGCCACTGCCTGGTCCTGGAAGAGCCAGTGCTTGCCGGACTCCAATTGAAACCATTCCGCGAAGGTACGCAGCTGCGTTGCCTGGAAGTACAGGGTGAGGTCGGGCACACCGACCCCTCCGTTCGCCGGGGGCAGAGTTGCGAGGGTGTGCTTAAACCTCGGCCGCCGGCCGTTCCAAATGAATCGCGACAGTTCCGATTGGGTTTGCTTAAGCCAACCCGCCGGGGGATTTAGGGGGAGCGTCTGGAACAGATACAAGATCTGCGGTAGCAGTGTCATTTTGACGGCAGCAATTCTGCCCAGCCACTGAAGTATTTCGGGGTTCCCAAGGCCTACACGCTCCGGGGATTACCCACTTACACACAAGAACTGTTGGCACGGAAACTGTAAAATGCAAAGAACAAGTTTATTAAGACCCCATGGGGTGGTGGTACACTCAAACAGCACCCTTCGGTAATGCAAGAGGTATCACACCGAACACCGGTGTGACCCCGTTTATATACAATTTTGGGGCAATAAAAGATAGGCGGCACAAGTTAAGACACAGTTTTAGGGACATATATGGTCATGTTTTGGAATACTGCCAGCTCATTGGAGGGTTTCAAACCCACTGGTCAGTTAGCAGCACATTCCTGAAGGCTTACGGGTCAGTGGGAACTGCGCATGTGTGGCTTGACCAGTGCTAAAAATAGCCTGTTGCTGGGCAGACAAGAGTGGTCAGTGGGACAGAAAAAGGACTAAAGGGCACGTCGGCCACGAGGCCGCTCATGGTCTAAGATGGCCGCTGCAACATTCAAAATGGCGTTATCGTATATAGCCAAGTTAAGGAGGACAACGTGTAGGTTCAGCTAATCGCTAACGCGGCCGGGCCAATTACGACAGACGACCCTTTTAGCGTTTAGCTGAATCTACCTCATAATGAACATAGTCAGGATGTTCGTCCTCGACGTCTATTAACATAATTTGTGTCACCTCTTTGTGTAGCATTATTTTGTCGTGAGCAAGAGCTCGTCGTGATGGTAGGCAAGCTGATAGACACATTGAACATAAAGCCGGGCCGCATTGAATACATAAGCATATAAAGAACATTGCTCCCACAAGTATACAGAGAATTGTCAACAGTTTCCAGCCCCAAGTTGCAATCATGGACCAGAACCATCCTGAAAGTGTCCAAGTTCCATTGTCCGGGTGTATTTCGGCAGCTATTTTATGCAGCTTGGAAATAGCATCATACACAGATGGGGAATTGTCCGGGACATAAACGCAACAGCTGCTTCCGATAATTCTACATGCCCCCCCACGATCAGCCAAAACAACATCCAAAACCATTCGATTTTGGAGGGTGACAATTCTGGAAATCTGTAGTTCCTCGGTAATATTCCCCAGGGCAACGGCAGTGTCATTCGCAACAGCCTCGACAACGCGTGTCAGTCGTCTAATTTTCCGGCTGTTCAATGCAGCCCCCACAAAGGAGAATAGTCCCAAATTAAAATCCACATACTGTTGTAATGCAGTGTCCATTTGATCAATGTCCTCTAGGGCAACAGTTCGTTTAACCCTGTTCAAAACGAAATCGTGGTACAATGTGTAATCGTTGTGGTACATTGGAGGGGCAATGAATACAGGAGGTAGCACAAACGATACATAGCACGTGCCCAACCACCCCACTGGAAGCTGATGGTACCCCTTCGTTCCACAGATAAAGTATGTGTTTCGAGATGCAACAAATGAAATGCCATTCGGGCTATCAAACGTGAGAGTAATGTTACATTCGCTTTTCCCCACTGCAATCGTGCCCTTGTTTCTAATGCATAAATCGGCTTTTGTGGCAATAACATTTATGACATGAGCGCTAGATACATTCACATTTCGCTGATTGCTATATACACGTGGAGCAGATACATTGTCAGGCCTGTACTCTTCCCATTCGAAACGTGTACCCTCAGCCCGGGGAAACCCATCCTTGTCATGGGAACATACTTTATTCAAACGGAAAAGCACCCCCCCTTTAGTTGGCCATCTCAGAGTAAAGAGGAGGGTGTACCAGGCATTGCATGACCCATTGTGTGAAAACGGAAGTGGAATAAGTGGGGTGCCCCCTCTCTTCTGGTGCCCAGGCAACATTCCACACACCCAGCAGTTAGAGGTATTGGTCATATTATGCGTGTGGTGAAGAATCTGAATGAAGCTGTTATTTAAATACGTTTGGCGATGGCGCTCTTCATGGAATGGCAATGTAAAATGAAAATGTTCAGACGGTGCCGGGGTAGTCGGCAACAAATGTTCACGTACAGGCACCACAAGTTCGACTACCCAGGCCATAACAGCTATCACCACAATAGTTAGAACAAAGAGAAAGGCACCCAATATTTTCTTATCACGAGATGCCGCTGATGCCATAGTTCAAGAAAGTTTGTGCAAAGTCTCAAGTGGCACAAATTGTTCACAAATTGTTCACAAATTGTCTCAGATACACGTGCGTGTATACCTAAAAAAAAAGAAAAAATGCGGTGCTGAACTCCGAGGTAGCCGTTGTTTTCTTCTCCGGGCCAAGACGGGTGTCGCTACTCTGGCAGAACTGATCCCCCCCCCTTGGAATTCCCGGTTTCCGTTTCACAAACCTGGAGCGGTAACCAACCAGTCATAAAAAGGAACAAAAATCTTCTTATCGTGGACGTAGATCGTAACGCTCTCTTCCGGTAGCAGATTGGTCCGGGAAGGCTCCCTCCACTTCGGCCGACGTCACAGCTGGGCTCTTTTCTTTCTCCAAGATTTCCTTATAATCAGTCAACACAGCAGGAGTCACCAGATCCGGAGAGACACGGCGACAATGTGTCGAATGCACCCACCGCTTCCTGTTCGTCACTCGTACTGCGGTGCGGGTTGCCAGGAGGACCTGCTCGGGGCCCTTCCACCTGGGCTCCAAACTGCTTGCTCTTTCAAACGAACGGACCATCACATGGTCCCCAGGACGAAGATCGTGGCCTTCTCCAGTGGAGTTATCAGGGAGCGCTTCTCGAACCTGTTGATGAATAGAGAGCAAATCATTTGTTAATCGTGCCAAATAATCATTCATCATAACACAAGGCACATCATGTATTATTCGCGGCTTGGGCACCCCCCAGATATTCATAGGGCGGCCAAACACCACCTCATAGGGCGTAAGGCCGGTTCGTGAGTGGGGTACTGATCTGAGAGATAGTAGTGCTAGCGGCAACGCATCTGGCCACTTCAACGATGTAGACGCCACAATTTTGGCCAGCTTAAGCTTCAACGTGGCATTGTACCGCTCGACCAAACCTGCTGACTGAGGGTGGAATACAGCGTGGAACTTTTGCTGAATCCCTAACCCCTTCAGTACATATTCCACAATCTTTCCAACAAAATGGGGCCCATTATCGCTCCACAAAAATTTACAAACTCCAAAGCGAGGAAAGAATTCCTTAAGCAACACCTTAGCTGTTGTCAAAGCCGTATTGTCTTTCGTGGGGTAGGCCTCAACCCATTTGCTAAACGCACACACCACCACTAGGACGTACTTCAGGTTATTGCAGCGCTCGAGTTGGATGTAATCCATTTGAAGCACTTCAAACGGTGCAGAAGGTGGAACGAACCCTCCTTTTGGAGTATGGGTCCCCTTCCCAGGATTGTGTTGCAAACACACCAGACAGGTTTGCACTACTCTCTTTGCAGTATTCGCAATCTCAGGATGTTCCCAAACTCGTGTTAAAAGACGAGTGATTGCAAGAGCTCCGACATGGGCCAGTCCATGAGTCATCTGGACCATCGCCTGTAAGTAAGCCGCAGGCAATTTCCATTTCTCCATGTCTTTGCTTCTCCAACAACCTTCGTCATCTAGTACCCCATCTGCTGCCCAAGCCGCAAGTTCAGATTCTGTAGCTGATTTTTGAATATCCCGTATCTCTGCTCTAGCGTCACTCCATCTCTCAGCCTGTGATTGTACCACGTACATAGGGGAGCTAGTTCGGGACATAGCCGTCTGCCTTGCTATGCTGTCTGCAAAGGCATTTCCTTGACCCACTTTATCCGTAATCTTCTTATGGGCACTGCACTTTACTATCGCTACTTTTTTAGGACTGAGCAACGCATTCAGGAGATCACGCACTAGCTCTCCGTGCATAATGTGCTCCCCGTGTGATGTCAGGAACCCGCGTTCCCTCCAGAGAAGCCCGAAGTCATGGGCCACTCCAAAGGCATACCGGCTGTCCGTGTATATGTTCACACATAGGCCAGCACTCAATTCGCAGGCTCTTGTTAAAGCTATCAGCTCTGCTGCCTGAGCCGATTTTTGTGGTATTCTAGCTGTTTCGACCACCGTCTTAAGAGTCGTGATCGCATATGCTGCGGAAGTCGTACCATCTGGCAGCCTCAAACACGATCCATCAACCCACAGTTCCCCATCCACATCTGGAAGTGGCACATCCTGTAAATCGACACGACCCTTTGTCTGTTCCTCAGTCAGGAAAACACAATCATGATGTTTTTCTTCCTGACCCTCCTCGGCCGGATAGGGCAATAAAGTCGCAGGATTCAAAGTAGCGCATCTTTTCAATGTTATGTGTGGCGCTAAGAGTGTCAGCTCGTATCCTGTAAGTCGTGCACTCGTGAGGTATTGGGTCTTTGTTTGGTTTAACAGGGCATCTACCGCGTGGGGGACTAGCACCAACAATTTGTGTGATAACACTATGCCCTCACTCTGTCGTATGGCTACTGCTGTCGCCGCTACTGCTCGAAAACACCCAGGCAGCCCTCGTGCTACAGGATCCAAAATGGCAGAGAAGTATGCACATGGTCTCTGCTTATCCCCGTGTAACTGCACTAACACTGACAACGCACACCCATCATTCTCGTGTACGTATAATGTGAAAAGTTTCGTGTAGTCTGGTGTCCCTAACACGGGTGCGGAACAAAGGGCCTGCCTCAACTGTTCAAAAGCTCTCTGACATTCATCTGTCCACTCAAGAGGCATCGGTGTGGCTTTGGACAGTAATGCTAGCAAAGGCTTTATGATATGTGAAAAACCCATGATCCATTGCCTACAAAAGGACGTCAACCCTATGAAGGCACGCACATCTCTCTGCGTGCGGGGGACTGGTGTGTCTAAAATTGCTTGAATTCGGTCAGATGTTAATGCCCGCCCCTCCTTAGACAACAGATGACCGAGGTAGGTCACCTGGGGTCTACAGTATTGAAGCTTTTTCTTGGAAACCTTGTGATTGTTTTGTGCCAAAAAGGAAAGCAATGCAAGCGTACTCTGTTCACATTGTGCATAGGAGTCGGCGGCAAGCAAAAGGTCATCCACGTACTGGATGAGCGCAACGCCAGACTGCAATTTAAAGGAATCTAGTTGTCATTTCAAAGCCTGGCTGTAGATACTAGGGCTTTCAGTATATCCTTGGGGAACACGACAAAATCTATACGATTTATTATTGAGCGTAAAACCAAACAGATATCTACTATCTGGGTGAACAGGGATGGAAAAGAACGCATTCTTTAAGTCAATAACGCTAAAGGTGGTGGCCGTCGGTGGAACCAAAGTAAGCAAAGTCGTGATATCGGACACCACTGGGTATTGGGGAATGACAATTTTATTTATTTCACGTAAATCAATAATAAACCGATAGATCTTGCCATCTGAGTCTCTCTTAAGAATCGGTAGAATAGGGCTGTTACAGACATTATAAGGGACCTCCTCCACCACCCCTGCAGAAATCAAATCCTGAACAATATGTGTCAATGCAATTTCACCTTCCTTCGAGATCTTATACTGTGGCACTCGTGGTAGAGGGGCCCCCTCCTTAACAGTAATGTGTATTGGTGGAATGCGCATCTCTCCCACATCCGTATCTGATGTCGCCCACAACGTGTGCGGCAGAGAGGCCAAAGCAGGGATGTCTAAAATGGCATAAAATCTGTCAGGGTCAGGGCAATCATCAGGGTCAGGGTAGTTGTCGTTCAGAATAACCCGCACTCCCTCTGGAGCGCAGCGTATTGTCGCTCGGAAGTATTTAAGCAAATCAATACCCAGGATATTGTCTGGGGTATGGGGTGATAACAAAAATTGCCCAAAACTAAAGTATTTGTCAATGCATAGTGCAAGGGGCTTGGACAATGGGCTGGGGGAGGGTGTGCCATCAAACCCTACACACGTAATCATTTCGCCAGACAGGGGAGCCCTCGGAACCAAGTTTTTCGACAGAGCGCTACGAGTAGCTCCTGTGTCGACTAGAAATTGATCAGTAGAACCCAAAATACCCGCTGTTACATATGGACCTTGCTGATCTACCGGCACTTCAACTGATTCCTTACCCCATCCTACGCAATCCTATGCATGCACATAATCCTGATGTTCCACATTCTCTCCTTCCGAAATCTGATATTGATTCCGTCTATCAAACTTATTTCGTTCGTCCTGGCCACGGCCCCTCTCCTCAACCTGTCTACGATCACCTCCGCCACCTCTCATTCCAGTATAACCTCCTCTTGACCTTCCACTGCCTCGACCACGCTGACTACGCTGTTCACGAAGTACCGGACAATCTTCGGCCCAATGCCCAAACTCCTTACAATAGGCACACTGATCCTCCGCAATATCCGTACGACCATACGATGCGTTTCCACCACCTCGTCTACCTCTATCACTCCCTCTACCCTGTGTTCCCCGAACCTGTGCCAACATCACCTTCGTTTTCAATTCCTTCGCCTTTTTCTCTACACTTTCTTTAGCCTCCACTTCCTGCCGCTCGTAATACTGAGCCATAGTTAACAAGGACGCAGGGGTCGCCGTGGCCCAGGAACTTTCACTCGACTTCAATCGCTTTGCAATCTCTGGTAGGAGATTAGCCACATACTTATCTACAAACAAATGCCGACCCGTATCGTCTGTTAAAGATTGACCACTGTAATCATGAAAGGCCTCCTCGAAGCGCGTAAAGAAATCTGAAACCGTTTCATCAGTTTTCTGTTTACACGACGTTAACATAGTCCAATCAATCTTTTTGGAGGGAACAAGCGTTTTCAATTTATCCAAAATAGCTGCCGGAAGGTCTAATATTAGCTGACAAGGCTTACATGCTGGTTCTCTATCTAAATCTGCAGCATTTATTTCTTTCCATGTCCCCCCCAAAATCGTTTCATCATTAGTTTTACGAACTTGCCTCCACATATCGGGTGGTAAAATTAGCCCAAAAAACAAATCTATATCTACAAGAGTCATCACACAAGACGATATAGCCCCCTCCACCCCTTCATAAAATGCCGCCGGATTCTTCCGAAGATCAGGTAAAGAATTTTTCAATGCCATGACATCTGCTCTATTCCATGGCGTATATACCCAATTATACACAAAATACCCTTTCGCATCCTTCGACAACTTATCATCATCCGTACCTTCCCCTTTTGGTGGAACATACAAAGGTGCAGCTTCACGCATAGGCATAACATGCAACGCAGAACTCTTATCTGAACCACGGAGAGAACACTCTCTGGCCTGCCCATCATGCTCCAATTCAGACTCCTTTTGTTTCCTTTTCCGCTCCTCCCGCAATCGAGTTGTCTCATCCCGCAGCTTGATCAATTGCGCAAACAGGTCATCAACATCTGAAAGATCAAAATCACCTTTAGTCAAATTTTCACGATACACTGACAACACTTTGGGCTCTAACGTATCAGAAAGGTCACGATATGCGCTCACAACCTCATCAGCCAAGGAAGACAGAAAATACATCAATTCAAGATCCGTCCACCCTGTTTTTTCTGATATCAATTGATCCTGAGTAACAGTACGCTTATTCACTTTACGAGCCCAACTACGTAGATGAGAGGACCTCTCCGCAGTAAACCTGAGAGCAGATACGCCCTTCTTGCCCGACTTATCCTGTCCGCCATCATCAGAATCCACAGCTGGAGCCGTCGGCGTAACGTACGGAGGCGGTGACCGATCTAACAAAGAAAAATCATCAATTTCATTATTAAGGACAGGATAAAGCGGTCGGCGAATAGGAAATTGACCAGTCGTTTGCAAATTACGTTCCCGTTCCTCCCTTTCTTTCTTCTCCTGAGCCTCCTTTTCCTCAAGCTGTAAAGCCTTATCCCGAGCAGCCTTGCGCTGCTCTTTGTCCGCCAAGGCAACCTCACGCTTCATTCGCTCACGCGCCGCTTTCTCCCACATTCGCACGCAATCAAACATGTTTTGTCTAGACCTGCGTTGAAACATACATTGCTCTACAAATTGTATTTTACTCAAATCGTACGACCCGTGTAGGGGCCATTGCAATTCAGGATCGGCCTTGGTGTATTTATGCCATAATTTACTGTACATAATAGGTGGAAGGCCAAACTTTATGTACATGTCCCTATTTGGAGTCCCCTCTGGGGGAGCCGGCTGTGATTCCGCTAACCTAATTGAGGCACCTTCTCCTAAACAACACATTCCTCGGAGTGTACTGAAAACAGGCATGTTCAAAAGGTATCACGAAAGCGTGACACCGGACAAAATGGCACTTACAGTTCTCCACACGATTGTGCCGCTCAAAGGGAAAAAATAAAGTTAGAGAAACATCTCTACATGCCTGCCTATGTGAAGTGCACTACACATATAAGTTCAAAGATCACAAATTCACAATGTTAGCTAACTCAAATCAAAGATCATAGGACTCGGCAAGCGTCCGAAGACTACCTCACCGATCACAAATCACAGAACTTCAGTAAGCGTCCGAAGACTACCTTACCGAACACAAATCGCAGAACTTCAGTAAGCGTCCGAAGACTACCTTACCGAACACAAAGCTTACCAAATTCCCAACTGTCCAGATTCCAACTGCCAAGGTTCTGTAAGCCAAATCAGCCAAACGGCACTTTCGCAGCGATGCAGACACTTCAAAGACTCAGTCGGAGACCGGCGCCACCTGGAAGGTCAGATCGGAAGGAAAGGAAAAAACACCGTGGCAGCCAAGACTCGGGTCACTCGTGGCAGCGCGAGCCCATGGCGGATTTCCAAGCCTTCGTCACGACCTCTCCTTCGGGCATCCGAGTCGCCGATGAGTCCCTTCGTGGTCGCCAATTGAAGTATTTCGGGGTTCCCAAGGCCTACACGCTCCGGGGATTACCCACTTACACACAAGAACTGTTGGCACGGAAACTGTAAAATGCAAAGAACAAGTTTATTAAGACCCCATGGGGTGGTGGTACACTCAAACAGCACCCTTCGGTAATGCAAGAGGTATCACACCGAACACCGGTGTGACCCCGTTTATATACAATTTTGGGGCAATAAAAGATAGGCGGCACAAGTTAAGACACAGTTTTAGGGACATATATGGTCATGTTTTGGAATACTGCCAGCTCATTGGAGGGTTTCAAACCCACTGGTCAGTTAGCGGCACATTCCTGAAGGCTTACGGGTCAGTGGGAACTGCGCATGTGTGGCTTGACCAGTGCTAAAAATAGCCTGTTGCTGGGCAGACAAGAGTGGTCAGTGGGACAGAAAAAGGACTAAAGGGCACGTCGGCCACGAGGCCGCTCATGGTCTAAGATGGCCGCTGCAACATTCAAAATGGCGTTATCGTATATAGCCAAGTTAAGGAGGACAACGTGTAGGTTCAGCTAATCGCTAACGCGGCCGGGCCAATTACGACACCACGACAATGTAAGCGGCTTCCAACGTCGGAGCTGCTCCCGAAGTTTGATTGTGAGTGTTTCATAATTGACTCGCGCCGTACCCCGGACAGTGGGAGCCAGGCGAACGCCCAGGTACGGGACGGCAGCCCCCGACCATTGTATTTTGAATTCGGCCTTAATCTCGGCCACCACGTCCGGGCTCAGGGAGATGTTCAGGGCTTCCGATTTCGTTTCATTGATCTTAAAACCCGAGGCCAGGGCAAAGGTGTGAAGCTCCACAAAGAGAGCACGCAGGGATTGCATCGGGTCAGTGAGGGACAGCAAAACGTCATCCGCATACAGGCTGATCTTGTGCGTGTCGGCACCAAATTTGATACCAGATATGAGCGCATGCTGCCGCACCCTCTGAGCCATCGGCTCCATATATAGTGCGAATAGGAGCGGCGATAGAGGGCAGCCCTGGCGCGTGCCTCTGCCAATGTCGAATCTCGGGGAGGTATGACCGTTCACCCTGACCGTGGCGTTGGGCCGGCGGTAGCAATTGAAGATGCGATGGCGGAGTTTCTCCCCAAATCCGAAGCGGCGGAGAACCTGGTCGAGGTAGGGCCAGTGCACCCTGTCGAATGCTTTCTCCGCATGGATGGTGAGGAGCATGCAGCCCGGTTTAGTGCGCGACCCGGCCTCAATGAGGTGCAGCACCCGCCTGGTGTTGTCGCTGGTCTGCCGCTGGGGGATAAAGCCCGCCTGGTCAGGGTCTATCAGCTGCTGCATGTATGGTGCAATGCGGCCCGCTAGTATGCCGGTGTAGAGCTTCAAGTCTACGTTCAGCAGTGAGATGGGCCTGTATGAGCCACATGCCGCCGGGTCACGGCCCGGTTTGGGAATGACAGAGATGGACGCCTCTAGCAGGTCCGGGTGGATGGCACCAGGCGTGTCAAAGGTGTTAAATAGGTCGCGCAAGAGGGGGGCAAGCTGCTGGCAAAAGGTCTTGTAGAAGGCCACGGTATAGCCGTCGGGCCCGGGGATTTCCCCACTTTGAGGCGGGCAATGGCAGAGATGACTTCCTCCAGGCCAATGGGCCGTTCCAGAAAGTCCGCTTGGGCTTGGTTGAGAGTGGGGAGCTCCGCGCCCTGCAAGTAGGTCGGGCCGGCAAGTGGGTCTAGGTGGTCCGCGTCGTATAGCGCCGCATAAAAGTTGCCGAAGGTTGCCGCAATCGCCGTGTCCTCCGTAATCTGGCTTCCATCTGCCGACAGGAGAGAGCGCACCTGTTGCCGCTGGGTTTGCGCCCGTAGTCTGCTCGCCAGAAGCTTCCCGCAACGGTCGCCTCCGGTGTAGTAGGCGTGCTTGAGGCGCATAGCGGCGTATTCCGCCACGTCTTGATCCAAAGCTGCCAACATTTTCCGCTCGGCGCATAATTGGCGCCATGCCCTTGCCGCCCCCGTGCGCTGGTGCATCTGTTCCAGTTCCGCCACCCGTTGGGTAAGCTCGGCACGTTTTAGCGCCCTTTCCTTGTTGTTGGCGGCGGCTATGGAGATAAGTTCCCCGCGGAGGACCGCCTTGAGGGCTGCCCACTGAGTGGCCTTTGTGGTGTCATCATTGGCGTTGTGTTCCAGAAAGTGGTCAATCGCGGCTGTGAGGCGGGTTTGGGTGTCGGGCAGCTGCAAGAGGCCGTCTCGCAGCCTCCAGTGTCGTTGCGGAGCCGGCATGGCTCCCACTCGAAGTGTCGTGACCACTGGGGAGTGATCCGACAGCGCGGCTGGCAGTATCTCCACCTCTTCGACCTGTAGCGCCAGTTGAGAGGAGCATAGGAAATAATCCAGCCTCACATACGTCTTGTGTGCCGCCGAGTAATACGTGTATGCCGTTGTCTGGGGGTGTGTGTGTCGCCATAAATCTATGAGGCCCAAGTCTGCCACATGTGCGTGACCCGCCGCCGTGAGTGCCCCCACCTGCCCGGATCTCTGGCCTGAGCGGTCCGCCGTGTTGTGAAATACAATGTTAAGGTCTCCGCCCAGTAGTAAGTGAGTGTGTGTGGTGGATGTGGCGTCTCTAGTGCCGTATGTAAGAACCTTTCCTGCCCCTCGTTTGGACCATAGACTGAACCCACCAGCAAGACATGGCCTGCAATCTGGAAGCTATAAAGCAGAAGACGCCCTCTAATTTCAGCTTCCTTCTGGAGGACCCTCCCCTCGAAGGACTTAGCCACTAGAATCGCCACCCCAGCCGCTTTCTCCGGGGATGAGGAGAAGAACTGCCAGGGAAAGGCTCGTGATTTGAGTCTGTGTTGGTCGCTGCGAACAAGGTGTGTTTCCTGGAGCAGGCAGATATCTGCCTTGGATCGCTCGAGACAGGAGAGAATCGTCTTGCGCTTGTTCGGGCTGTTAAGACCCCGCACATTAAGCGAGAGCACTGTTAGATGACGTGTCATGTCTGGGGTAATAAGGAAGATGCCAATCCCCACCCTAAGGCGGTAGCTGCGGGCCAATGGGCCGTAGGAGACGCTGCGCTGGGAGTCCTACCGACTCCGTCCGTGGTATCAGAATCCCCTGGACAAGGAGAGCCCCCCCGCCCCTCCCCCTCATCCCCCAACTCCCCCCCCATCCCCAACTGCCCCCCCCATCCCCAGCTCAACTGGAGCAACCCCCCCCCCCCCGGGTCCCCCTATCCCTAGGTGCAACCCCTTCCCGCCCAGCACCCTTTTCCTGCAACACCCCCCAATTTTCCCCCCAACTGGTAAAGAAATTAGGTCTAACATTGTCCCAGGTCCAGTCTCGAGGCTACTGGACCCGTGGTAAAGTAAGTCCGCAGAATGGAAGCAGTGGCGACAGTGCGAGCAGGTCGGCTCTCCCCCAGCACTCCGCTGTAGGCGAAGAGTCAGAGTCTCCATCCGGGAAGGCCAAAAAGCACTCTGCCTTCGCCCCCGCCGCCGGACTAGAATAGCCCAACCCAACCATGACCTGTGGAACTAGCGTGTCTCTCTCCCAGCGGTCAGCCATTGCTCGCTTGCGCCAGTCCCTGCGCCACGGTCTCCACCGCAGCCCGCTGTCCCTCCTCTATCTCAGTAGCTGCGGGGCGTCTCGGCTTGCGTCTGCGCCGTTGCTGCTGCCAGCGTCCAGGGGCCGCCTCATTGGAGGCCCCTTCCCCCAGTGATCCGTCGTCGACCTCCGGCTCGTCTAGGCCCAGTACGCGGCAAGTGTCCCTGAGGGAACGCGGCTGGTGAAGTACATTACCAAGCCGGAACACCAGACGAAAAGGGTGCCCCCAGCTGTAGGTGATGTTGCGTTTTCTCAGTTCCGCTGTCACGGGCCGAAAGGTGCGTCGCTTCTCCAGTGTAAGCGCGGCTAAATCCTGATACAACGTCGGGGAGTGGTCGCCAAAGGTGATCTTCTCCAACTGGCGTGCCTTGCACAGGATCTCCTCTTTCGTTCTGTAGTCCTGCACACACACCAAGATGTCCGCCGGGTGAGCGGCACCGGCCCTCGGCGGGCCCGTCCGGTGGGCGCTGTCCAGCCGCAGGGGGGGCGTCCGCCTGCCGGCCCAGGATGTGGTTGAAGAGGCCCCGCGTAAACTGAAAGAGGTCTTCCGTGTCCGGGGACAGTTTTACTCCTCTGATCCTGATGTTATGCCGCCGGGAGCGGTTCTCCAGGTCCTCGGCGTGCGTCTGGAGATCCACCTGTTGGTCATGTATGCGACCAGTTCCTGCCGCAGGGCCTCTATTTCGGTGTCGCGTGCGTCGCTTTTCGTCTCCAGCTCTGCCACTCTCTCCCCTATGGCATGAGTATCGCGGCGGACCTCCTTGATCTCGTCCTGGAGCTCCTTCTTGAGAGCATGGATATCTTCCCGCAAACTGGTGAACAGGGACTCCAGGAAAGACCGTGTGACCGGGCCCTCGGGGTCCGATCCTCCGGGGGGCGACGTGGCCACTGTTTGCTTTTCTGCGTCCCCCCGGGAGTTGGGCACCGTGTGTCCATTCCGCTTCCCCATGGTGGTGGGGGTGAAGAGATCTTTTATGGTGCGGTCCTTCTTGGTTCTCCCGCCAGACATGCCTCCCCAGGGTCCCCAGCTGCGCCCGTCGACTCCCTCCTCTGCCAGCCGTGGGTAGGCCCGGAGGCCTCGGTGGCGGCCCTCCGGGCTCGGGATGACCGGTGCTTCCTGCGTGGCGTGTAGGTGCCGTGTTGTGGCGGGTGCTAGGCCCAGCGCGGGGGGTCGCCCTTAGGGGATCCAGGCGACCGCCAGCGAGGCCGTCAGGGCGAGAGGACCCACCGTGCCCGGACCATAGAGCTGTGCCCCGCAGTCTCTCCAAGCCTGCTGCGCCCCCGCTGACTGATGTGTTGTCACTGCCCCCCGAAGCCTCAGCAGCGCTCGGTGGGGGCCGCGTGATGGGGGCAGGGTCGCCGGGACGAGCGATGAGGGAGGGAGCGAGGACCCGGCAGGGCGGGTAGCCGCCTAAGATGGCGCCCGTAGCGCTCGGTGCTGCTCTGTCCAGGGGGTGAGAGAGGGCGGCTAGTCCACAGAGGTCACGTCCCAACAAGGGCCTCGCCCACCCCGATGCGGGCTGCGGTCGCCGGGTGTGTAGCTGTCAGCGTTGGTGGCCTCGGGGGCAGCGCCGTCGGTGCAAACAGGGCAGAAGGTCTCCTCAGGCGCACGCCACGTGCGCGGGTCCCCACGGGCCTCCTCGGTGTCCCTCCGGCTGACAGGCCGCCACCTCCCCCACCGGGTGCCCCAACCTGCAGTCCCAGCAACGGATGGGCGCTGTACCGCCAGCGGGGGCCGGTGCCAGCGGAGGGCCACACGGTCAGGTCCAGCGCAGGCGGGCCGCGATCTCGGCTGCCCCTGTCACCTGCCTCGTTGCTCCGCCAGTGGTCCCGCTCTTGGGGGGGTCCGGTCGGGCTCCTCTGCCCCCCCGGTGCTCCCGCGCTGTAAGGTAGGACCGCTGGGCTGGGGGGGCCGTCCGCCTCCGCTCCTCACCTCTTTCCGTCGGCCTCCTCCGCCCGATCCCCAAAGCGGCTCCGCGGGCGACCACAGCCGCTAGGGTGCTCCGCTGGGCGGCAGGGTGGAGCAGCAAGCCCGCAGAAGCCCCCGGCAAGGGACCACGGGGGCCTCGCGTTCAGTAACGCGGGCCGGGCTTGCCGCCGTTGCAGTCGCCGAGCTCAGGGCCGCTCGAGCCGGCGTTCAGGCTCCGCCCCCTGCGGCCTCGATGCAGGCACTGCTCTCTTTAGGCCATCAGGGCCGCCAAGGCTCCGGGTCGATTGCCGGGCCCCACGCCTAGGATCGGCAGCACCACTGCCCTGGACACTCCCGTTGCAACGCCGGCCTCAGACCCGCCAGGGAAGTGCTCGGGTCGGGACAGGTGCTGTGTAATTGCTGTAGATAGCGGCCGGCGGCGGGAGCTTCGACAGAGCACGTCTGCTCACTCCGCCATCTTGGCCACCTTAGGGAACAGTTATAAGAAGCTTGTGGGAGAAGGAACAAGCTACCTCTAGTGGGTCATAAAATCACTCATAATCAAGGGCCGCCATCTATTTACAATCTAACAAGCTCTTCCTATTGGGCCCTGCAAAGGAGAATGTAACAGATTAATTAAAGGGGCGGGAGGTTATTTGATGCAACCCTAATGCTAATTATACACATGAAATATACTATAATTCTGCCACCTTAAATTGCTAGAGTTCGCTACCTTTATCATCATTGACATATTATTGTTTACAAGAAAGGAATAATGCGTAGCTCAATCATACCATTCTCCCCCTCCTGTTTTTTTATAGTGCATACCACAAAAGCGCTAAACCCCTGCCTAAAATAAGAATCTACTAACTGAGTTTCTGGGATCACGGTCATGTCAAATTGAAAAATATGTATAATCCAAGTCATCCATCCTATTTACCAACCCTGTTGTGTTCCAAGAAACACAGGAAATGTCATTCACCCTGCCGGGTACCACTTACTCCCTAGTAAGTGGCCTCCCAAGTCAGTCAATGTTGTTAAGAGGACTGATGTCAGCAATATCAGCGAATAAGATAATACAATACCTGGTCCACGCCTAGCAATACGATTTAGACACTGATAACATCTGTCCAATGTGGACGTGTCATAAAAAAAAATGTTACATATCTTATATCTAATGCAGATGATTTTGACCATGGCCAGTGCCCCTTTTACTGTCTTTGACTCCTACCTATCTTCTTATGGGAGCTTGAACTGTATGCCTTTTGATGTAGGTGTAGTGCCATAGGTTACCTTGACATTAGATGGTGGATGGGCCAAAGCTGGCTGATAGATGTGATAACATCAGTTTCCATCGCTGACTTCATATCTTTTAACAACGCAGGCTTGTCAGACGTTTTTGGGGATCCTGTTGAAAAACTACTTTTGGGAACTCGTTCTCCTCTCACAAAATGTATTTTAGCATTCCTAGCAGGCATTTTCTTTCAAAGCACATTGTGGTAGTGTCACCGGTGAAATGTTGAGAGTATTTAATGAATATTCTTCTTCTTCTTCTTGGGGTTAGGAGATCTTCTTTTTGGGAACATGAATTGCAAATGGAGCCTTTTATCTTAAGAACGTTTCATTACAAGACACATGACAAAAAATGACAGGACCTTCTTCCCTGAAGGAAAAACTCTTCAAAACCCCCTCAATATGTTATCATTGAGTAAAAAGAAAGTATACAATTAAAGGACTAACACACCTATGAAAACAATCAACAGTATCTATACTCAATATATTGAACTCAGATTGGGGGTAACTGCCATTGAGAATCACCTCAATATTAAAATATATGGAATTACCCAACTTCCATCTCACCCAAATACTCTAGCCCCTACTTCACTAGACAGAGAGAGGACCCAAATGAAGAGTTCTCCAATTGTCCTCCTAATTGTGTGACCCGACAATAAACCCACAAATGACAGCACACACAACTTCAAAGGCAGGGTCTTAACTAGGGCCCCCATGGTTACACACTGCGGCATTCCAGTTCTTCACACCCCCTGAAAATTCCTGGGCTGAGTCTGCTTTCCAAAACATATGCACTATTTGTCCAAATGAGCATCTGCACCTCGTTGAACAAATTTCTCCCTCTCGGTCCTTGTAGGTCCCAACTTTTGTATTTATCTTTCTGCTGAAAACATCTCTTGCTGAATGCAAGTATATTGTTTTCACAAATGATCAATAGAGGCACAATTCTTATACCTTCCTTCGTGGTGGATCTGCTGGACCCCGTCTGGAGTGACAAATGACCCGTCACACCAGCAATGGAACCTAGTTTTCCTGTGCCACCACCTCAGAGCATATAAAGCCAAACATTAACTTGGTCAATTTCTCACCTTCTATAGGAGCTGGGATGCCTAATTCGGAGCTTTTAAAACAGTGTGAACTAGTAACATTAATAAAAACAAAATATGATTTATAATTATGAAGGAGACAGGTTTTCTCATAACAAAGATTGCGGAAAACTGGTGAATGTTGCTATTTATTTTGGGCCAGCAACGAAATAGGATTTCAATACAGATTTACATGGGGATTGTAGTTTCTCTCCAAGAATTACTTTAAAAAGATGTGGTGTATTTAAAGCGCCTGACTTAGTAGCAATTATCAGAACATGGTAGGGTTTGAGAAAAAAGCAGAAAAGAGAAATATATTTAAATGCACATAGAAATAGGGCGAATTTATAAAAGTATGTTATTTATGAAAGCGGAAAAGGCTTGGACATGCGAGGCAGCAATATGATTAAGGAATTCCCAGTGTTAATACCTCATACCGGACTTTCCAGAAACTCCATCTGTTTCATCCTTCATCATCAATTGCTAGGTTGCCCCCTGGCAAGTAATTTACCTGTTCGGTCTGTATTTTTATGTCAAGGCCAGTAACACATTGGGAGAATAGAAAATCCTGTATTTTTCTAATTTGGCAAATAGGGTTAAAATAGGTGTTATATAAAAAAATATCTTCAAGTGCTGCATGTAGGAAGCTGGCTCTTTATATACTATACCAAAATAGGGTATAGAGTGCACAAACTCCAGTGGATCAATAGAGGTATAGCAGAGGCTAAAGTAGATATTACCTTACTCTCCTTTGTGGTAGTGTGGTTGAGCAGTCAGGCTTATCCTGGAGTAGTGTTTAGCATTTGTTGTACAGACTCAGGCAAGAAATGATGTCACACACTCAAAGACTGAATCCAGACCAATTGTTTGTAGAAAAAGTAGTTACTTTGTTATTTTTATTACAATAACCAAGATTTACTTAGTAGCAGCTAAGCTATACTTTTAATACAATGATGCTTCCCATGATACAGTGTGTACTGCTTTTGTAGAAGCTCAAAAGTTACTTTGTGGTAAAGAAAATGTGTTGTAAACTCTTTAGAATACTTTTGATACTTTGGATTACTTACTAGTTACTTTTCGAGCTTAGGGCATTACAAACTAATAACACAGTTTGGGCATTGCAGTACATCAGTAAGTAGGTTAACTCATTTGAAGACACTAAGTTACTTTGTTGAGTACAAGACAGGGTCAACAGAACATTTTTCTGAGAAATACCCACCATGCAATCCTATGGAGCAAAAAGCAGTGTTAAGTTTGCAGGTAAGTAAACAATTTGTAACTGAGTTTTGTAGGGTAGAACCAAAGTTCCCCAAGGTTCAATTCTGCACTCAATGTGCACCACCAGGGCACTAGGGTGGCCGGGTGCAAAGTGCAGGGGTGCCATTGCTAGTCAATGGGGAATAAGGGCACATCAGTTGGAGCCTGCTCCCTGGAAGGTAAAGCTACCTTGGAGGACAATCTTCAGCACTTAAGGTAACTACAAAGGGGGTCCCAAGGCAGCACCAAAACCGCACCACCAGCGCACACAGGGGCAGCCGGGTTGAGGGTTCTCACACAGCGTCAGGTGACCAATATTACCCAAAGTAGATCATTGGTTCCGGTTTCAGGCTGCAGGCTCAGACCAGGAGGTCTCTTCGATGGAACCAACAGCCACGGGAGGAATTTGAGATGCCAGGTGACATGGGGGCACTCATGGTTCAGGTCACCAGGATGTAGGGCCGGAGGATGCAGGGGTGTCTTTTGACATCAGGTTTCTCCTTACCGGAAATGTCTCGGTCGTGGGGGTTGTTGTGAAGAGGCTGCAGGTGTCCACACTGGACCTTGGAGGTGAGGACTGCTGGGTAAACACTTCAGAACTGGTGGACCTTCTGGAAATGGGCCATGGACAGCGGGTGCAAAGGTAACGCCTGGAGCAGCTTTTCTTGGGTCTGCAGGGGCTTGATCTTCTCTTGTGGACAGAGCCACTGTCCTCGGGAGTCTTGAGTCTTTGTTGAAGCAGGGGATCAGTCCTCACCAAGTCTGGAGGTTCCTGATCCTTTTTAGCGCAGTTGTTTTCTTTGCAGGGGGATTCGGAGCTACAGGCAGGCCGTTAGGGCTGGGCCAAGTCAGTTGGGCCTGATATCTTCACTTCTGCATCGTCTTTGGGTTCCAGTCTTCTTAGGTCATCGATTCTGAGTTCTGGGTTCAGGGCTGCCCCCAAACACTATATGTAGGGGCCATTTTTTAGGGACCTTGAGGTAGTAGCCAATGGGTTACTGTCCTTAGGTTGACTACATCCTTAGTGTGCTTACTCTATGTGGGGGAGTGTTTACAATCTCTGACCCTGATTGGAGGGTGCCTGCAGTCTGCAAGATGGTGAGCACTGAAGAGTGGGCTTCAATTCACCTCTCCCACCTGAGAGGTGGGGTTGGCAGAGATGCACAAACATTCTGGGCTGTCCTGTTTTTTCCTGCCTGTCTTCCTGCCGAAAAGGGGGTGAAGCAGGAAGGGGGACTGCTCCTGATAGCAGGAGAGGCTGGGGGCCGCGTTGCAAAGGTGGAAAGACCTTTGAAGCTCCCCTGCCACAGACAGCTCTTTCTGGCCTGGGGGAGGTGTGAACACTTTCACCCAGGAAATGCATTGTTTCTGGGCCCAGGGAGTAAAGGCTCCAACTTCAGAGTTCCAGAAACTTGTCTTGTGGTGGCATGCTTGTCTTCACCAGTCAGGAACCTACCGGGACCCCTGAATGCATGGAATAATACATCTGATACTGGAATCAGTGCAGGTTTATTATTCTGAGATGTTTGATAGCAAACATCCCAGGATTCAGTAAAGCCATTATGGTGCTAGGAAACTCGTGATGACCAGTTATAATATCTAAGAATGGCCCTAGATATTATAGGGGGCTGTCTGCTCATGCAGATTGGTCTTCACATGAGGTATACAGCACCCTGCCTTAAGGGTGACTCACCTAGGTCTCATGCAGTGCTCGGCAGGCGTGGCACACAGGGATGTGTGCCATGTTGACGCTTCACTTTTAGCTGCACCACAACATGCAGCCTGCAATGGCAGTGGTGCATGTTTGTGGTGAGAGATCTCTGAGGGTGGCATAATGCAGCCGCAGTGGCCTTTCCCTGGCTACCATGCCCTTGGTACCATAGGTGCCCGTTACAACGGGCTTACAGGTAGGCCAGAGTTGTGCCAATTGTGGAAACAATGGTGCAGGTTAGGGAACAAACACAGGCCCTGGGAACCTGATTGGCAGGGACCCAGGGCACACTCAGTCAAATTGCTTCAGGTATCTGGCAAAACGTTAGGGAGCAACCATGCAGAAAAAGCACTTTCCTACACTGTAGAACTGTCTTAACTATTCATAATGGATCTTTATACAATACAGTGGGAGACTGCCAAGTTGAAAAAGAATGCAAAGAATTTTAAAAAGCATTTATATTCAGGTACCAGCACATGGGCTTTTCAGAATATCATAAAGGGAAGAAATGGCCACCCATCAATTGGTGGTGTATAGAATAAACTCTTGGCACAAAACACTCTAACCCTCACTACATTGTCGTAAGAAACTAAAAAAAGGGTATAATACTTTACAGCAACAAAATGCTCTCACTTCAGCTCTCATGCAAGTGAGTCAATATGCAGAGAGCACGAATGAAATATGAAATAACCACAAAACACAAATTGATGTACTTTGAAATTTAAATGGGCCTTGGAGGAACCTACCCCCTTTTTCCCTCTCCAGAACCGTGTTTCGCAACCATTCTATCTAAGTCACTCCAAGCACATTTTCTGTTTTTAGCCTGTCCCATACTAGCAGCAACTTATCCTTCCCAAATGAATGCTTCTGTGCGCATATGATAGAATAGCATAGTTCTCTGGAGTTTATTGGCCAGTGGTGATAAGGGAAGAGTTCAAGAGAGGCTAGTGCCCCTGAACGCATGGAAGGCAATCTGTTCCATAAGCAGGAAACACACACCTTCACAAATATACATACGTACATGCACAAGCCCACACACATTATCTAGTGCTGATAACTTAGGGCCTCATTTACAATATTGTGCTGTAGGCCAGCGCTGCAAGCCTTCCAGTCACGCTGTCCAACAGTGAAAGAAAAGGGCAGAAATTAGCAGTATCTATCAGATACAGTGCATTCCTGCCCTCTTTCTCGATGCAGGCGCTCAATTGTCTGCCATGCCCTAACACAAGCACCCTTGCACCATGGTGCAAGGGAGTCTGCATTGTTGGGATGATTGTTTTTGTGCAGGAAGGGACACCCTCCTACACAAATGTAATCAATGGAGGCAATTTCCTCTTTCGATGAGCACTGAAGAATGCAGCATACATATAATGTTATTTCTCCTGGTTGTGCCTCCCCTATGCCACCCCTGGGGAGACTAGGCTTCTGGCGCATTCTCAGGTTTACAGCTTGTTGTATATCTGGGAATGTGTCAAATGCCATGGATGATACATGGGAACATCCACTGTAATACCCATGACACACCTCCTTATCGTAGTGTGAGCAATGCAGCAACCTGTGCTGCCTTGCCTCCCACCATATCTACAAGACCATGAAATGCCATGCAGCGTGTCTCTACGTGGCCTGTGTGACACCGAAATGTCACAAAAAGTGACGTTCTGGCTGCGAACAGCGGTTGTAAATGACCCCTAAATATTATGGTAATGTTATATGGTATGTATGTAGCGTTAGGATTTCATGGGGGAATGTGAGGTAAATCATGGTGGAATGTTGGGTTAATTTGAGTGCGGCATATGGCATTTGGGAGAGTGTTGTTGGCTGTAGTAGTGTTGGGTGAAACAACATTTTTATTTTACGGTACAACAAAACTCTTCTTGGGCTGGAGTCTAGTGAGGCAACATTAGAACAGCTAGATACTTATAACTATTTGGGCATGTGGAAAGATAGAAGCAGCCCCAAAAACACAATTTAATGGTCTGAAATTAAAAGTCTCTTGTTTGCAGCATTTGCCTCAGAAAATATATCTGAATTTCCTCAACCCAGAAGAAATGACCGCACTCACAGTGCTTAAAGACAAGTTTGTATCCACATTGATGTATGGTGTACTGATCTTTGGTGAGAAGAGAAGCCGGGAAATGGAAAAGTCCTTGACTAATTTTTTTAAGAAAACTTTTTGTCTCCTGGAGTGATGTTTTTAAGTCAACTGGGGTTAGAGTTTGGACTGACAAAAATGGATCACTGACACAACATCGACAGTCAAAATATCGAGAGGACAAAATATCGAGGTAAAAATATTGACTGCAAAAATATCGACTTCCTATCTTCAAACAGGTAAGTACAAAAATATCAACTCCAAAATATCGAGTGTAAAAAATAGACTGTCAAAATATCGAATTTTTTAAATGTCTTAAAAGTAAATTAAAAGTATTATAATAATAAATTAAATTAATTTAAACATATTTAAAATACTTAAATAAACGTGAAATTGAGAAATAATTAATGTAACTAAAAATACATATATATTTTAAATACATATATATATATATATATATATATATATATATATATATATATATATATATATATATATATATATATATATATATATATATATATATATATATATATATATATATACATATTATTTACAAAACATATACAATATTTTTACCGTAGGATAGCGAAAGGGTTAAATTTACTGTAACGACTCCAGTGAGTGCAACAGTAGGGAAAGCATTGGATAGCATGGGGGTAAAAATTTACTATTCCCACCCCGGCAAATGCAACAGTAGGGAAAGCGTTGGATAGCGTAGGGGTAAAAATTACTATTCCCACTCCAGAGAGTGCAACTGTAGGGAAAGCGTTGGAAAGCGTAGGGGTAAAAATTACTATTCCCACTCAAGAGAGTGCAACAGTAGGTAAAGTGTTGGATAGCGTAGGTGTTAAAATTACTATTCCCACTCCAGAGAGTGCAACAGTAGGGAAAGCGTTGGATAGCGTAGGGGTAAAAATTACTATTCCAACTCCAGAGAGTGCAACAGTAGGGAAAACGTTGGATAGCTTAGGATGATAAATGACTATTCTCACTCCAGAGAGTGCAACAGTAGGGAAAGCGTTGGATAGCGTAGAGGTAAAAATTACTATTCCCACTCCAGAGAGTGGAGGAGTGTGGCTCACTGATTAGAGCGGCAGACCCTGATGCAGAGGTCTGGCCCAGGACCAGGGTTCAATTCCCGACGTGGCAGGGTCCTGAGCCCAAAAATGTCCACGGACTCAATAATTCTCGCCTCGGTGCCTACTCTAATCATGGGGTCCCACGCTGCAACTCTGGGCAATAGCTTGCTTAATCTCCACTACGGCGGCCCACCCGCTGTGGATGCCTGGCTTTCACCTTGGGGATGCCCAGTAAGGGTTATCTCACAGGGAAAAAGCCAAGACGGGTTCCCAAGGCAAGCGCCTTGATGCCTTCGGGTGATACGTGCGCTATGTAAGTCGCAATACATTTACAGAGAGTGCAAAAGTAGGGAAAGCGTTGGATAGCATAGGGGTAAAAATTACTATTCCCACTCCAGCGAGTGCAACAGTAGGGAAAACATTGGATAGCGTAGGGGTAAAAATTACTATTACCACTCCAGAGAGTGCAACAGTAGGGAAAGCGTTGGATAGCGTAGGGGTAAAAATTACTATTTCCACTCCAGTGAGTGCAACAGTAGGGAAAGCGTTGGATAGCGTAGGGGTTTAAATTACTATTCCAATTCCAGTGAGTGTAACAGTAGGGTAAGCGTTGGATAGCGTAGGGATAACAATTATTATTCCAACTCCAGAGAGTGCACCAGTAGGGAAAACATTGGATAGGGTAGGGGTAAAAATTAGTATTACCACTTCAGAGAGTGCAACAGTAGGGAAAGCGTTGTATAGCGTGGGGTTTAAATTACTATTCCAACTCCAGTGAGTGTAACAGTAGGGTAAGCGTTGGATAGCGTAGGGGTACAAATTACTATTCCCACTCCAGAGAGTGGAACAGTAGGGAAAGCGTTGGATAGCGTAGGGGTAAAAATTACTATTCCCACTCCAGTGAGTGCAACAGTAGGGAAAGCGTTGGATAGTGTAGCAGTAAAAATTACTATTCCAACTCCAGTGAGTGCAACAGTAGGGAAAGAAGGATAGCGTAGGGGTAAAATTACTATTCCAACTACAGTGAGTGCAATAGTAGGGCAAGTAAATACTTCTTATTTAAATATAAATAATATAAATAGTAACACCAATTACAAATTAATTAAAATATTTCACAATTGTGTTAAATATATTAAATAATCAATTTAAAATACAAATAAAAATTATTTAATAAGAAAAATTACCTAGTAATACGAATTATTTACCTTTTAATAGTAAAATAATCAACAATTTAAAAGTATTTTGAAAAATTAACTTAATAAATTTTTTATTCAAAAATGTAATTACTTACAATTAAATTACTTTACAAGCTATTCCCCTAAAAACACACAACCCACTACAGAAATTAATTTAATAAAAGTAACATACTTATCAATTAATCAATTACAATAAATTACAAAATATACAATTAATTCTAAATAAATACCAATAATTAAAATAACATAATTAAATATTTATAATGAAATTACTTCCCACCCTATTCCCCTAAAAACCCACAACCCGCTACAGATAATAAATTACTAAAATTAACATATTTATCAATTATTCAATTAAATTTAATTACCAATTATATTTTAATTAATTGCCAATCAATAATTAATTATCAATTACGTCTAAATAAATACCCACAAATTAAATTACATATTTAATTAATTATAATAAAATTACTTCCCACCCTATTCCCCTATAAACCCACAACCCTCTACAGAAAAAAAATTAATAACATTAACATATTTATCAATTAATTAATCCAAATTAATTACCAATTATATTTTAATTAATTGCCAATTTTTAATTAATTAACAAATAATTCTAAATAAATACCAATAACTAAAATAACATATATAATTTATTATAATTAAATTACTTCCCACCCTATTCCCCTATAAACCCACAACCCGCTACAGAATTATATCACACAAAAATTAAATATTAATATTAACTTACCTTAAATTCGATATTTTTGTTGTCTATATTCTGTCTAGTCAATATTATGTCCATTCTATATTTTTGATTCAATATTATTGCTATTCTAGTCGATATTAATTTTTTCTAGTCGATATTTTTGTAGTCTATATTATGTCTAGTCGATATTATGTCTATTCTAAATTTTTAACTCGATATTATGTCGTCAAAATTTAAAACTCGATATTTTGACTAATTACCGACAAAAATGACGTGTATACTGACTGCTATATATATATTATGTTACTGTTTTCGATTACACAAAGCTAGCTAAGGCTCATTGAAGTCATGCTGTGGTTCGACAGGGGCGTAGCTTTGGGTGGGGGGGTGTTTGAGGTGTTACACCCCTCTAAAAAATGTATAGCAAATAGTTTGGTACATGTGCTTTCAGTCAGGTATGGTGAGGTGTCTGTTGGATTTCGCTCTGGGTTTGTGCATGCCCACACTGACAAAAACACACAAACACATTCTCTCTCACTCATCTATGCCTTAAAACTTGGTTAGTTTGAAAACTATTGTGTTTAAGTACCCCTGACAATACACATTTCTCTCTCTCTTTCCACTGCTTCTTCAACCCCCTAGTGTCCTGCTTCGCATAACATATTTTAACAAGCTATGCCAGCGTGACTATTGGGAAATCTGACGCTTACACCCCGTCAATCTTACTAACCAAGCTACGCCCCTGTGTTTAGAACTAACAGCAACTTTATTGGGGCATGTTTTCCATGGTCTAAATACTTAAAACTAATTACTGAGCAATTAGGTATTAATTAAGTCTGAGAAGATTTGATCCCTTATGCTCACTTTAAAACTCCAACTAAGGAGAAAAATAGAGAGTTTTCTTAACGACTAGACTTGTATACATTTAGTAGTTTAAAATGAGCACATTCTACATTGGAAACAAGCTTAACTAACCAGGTTAATAAAATCCTGCGACATACATTTATGAGGTTACAACTGTTCCTACTCTCAGTAGAAGATGATAGATTTGCTTGGATAGAGGAAAAAAAACATAGTCGGAATTGCTGTCTTCGATTGTAGTGTGAAAGTGGAACCCATTTCCCATTTCATTTGTATTTGCCCTAAATTAAAATGTAAACAAATGAAAGTATTGGTGTCTTTTTTTTTATAAAAAGCAAATAGGAGGCTCGACCATTATGCAAGGAATTCAATTCTGTGTCGCAAGGAGATCTTGGCAATTTTTGGTAGTCTAACCAAAGTTGTGGATGTATTGTTATCTAAATTACAAGATCATTTGTTAAGGCTGCATTCATCAACTTACTTTTTGTGAGGACAGGCTTTTTAATGTAACATACTTTAATTAAGATTTTTGAGTACTATTGTGGGAGCAAAACACTGTACGAAAACATCAAGACAGCCCAAAAAGTACCTTGATCATATCTCCCACATTTATATGGATCAAATATGGCGTTAAATCTCAGTTCTATGAGCCAATGTGTCCCTGCATTAAGGCACCCCCCTAAGCATCAGAATTAATAAATACAATTTCATTAAATAACTACAATTTAAGAATAACTTGGGTCCTATCAATAACTGAGTTCTAGATCAATGAAAAGTTAAAGGGTTTTATTACAAAATTTGAAAGTGGGTACAGAGTTAATGCCATGAAGGGTTTCAAAGGCAGAGTTATACACGGTATGTAAAATTCAAATAATATTCTAAGGCTCAATGGGCAGCAAAATCCGGACGAAACGGGCAGCATTCCTACCAACATCTAAGTCTTTTGGAAATGTTCTGGCTCACCCCCAAAATCTAGGTTATTTTATGCACAATTCTTGTAAAGGAAATAGGAACTTTTGCAGAATTATCATGGTGTGAGCTAATGTATAATTTCTTCAGCAAATCAGAGCACATAAAAATGATGAATGTTGATATCTTAACAACTATGCACAATCCAATTTTCTTGAATAATTATTCAGCATCCTCTACCACCCTCTACGCCGGTACTACCGCTAAACTCATGAAAAAACTCCAACGAATCCAGAACGCCTCAGCCAGGCTCATATTAGACATCCCACGCAAAGAACATATCTCTGGTCACCTGAAAAACCTCCACTGGCTTCCCGTCAATAAGAGGATCACTTTCCGACTCCTAACCCACGCAAACAAATCACTCTACGAAATCGGACCAGAATGCCTCAACACACGACTGTCCTTCTACACCCCCTCCCGCCAGCTACGATCATCCAACCAAGCCCTCGCCACGGTACCTCGCATCAACAAAACCACCATGGGAGGCAGATCCTTCTCCTACCTGGCAGCTAAAACCTGGAACTCACTTCCCACTTACCTTCGCCTTACCCAGAACCACCTAGCATTCAGAAAGCAACTTAAAACGTGGATATTTGACAAGTAATTTCCCACCCCTCCTCAAGCGCCTTGAGACCCTCTGGGTATGTAGCGCGCTATATAAATTCTTTGACTTGACATCCTCTATGCTAATATCATTCAGAGATGTTCAATCAAATAAGTTACATTTACAGTGTCACACACTTTGAATTAATAGATTTCATGGAAGGAGTGAAAGACATAATATGTTGCTAGTTACATCCAAGTTAGATAAATTCACCATGAGCAGATCAGTAACAACAATGAAGAATAGTCTAATACGTGGCAGCTAAACTGTATTATGTGAAGCTTGTGGGGAGAGGATTTGCGTAGGGGGAGAAGTACTGAACGAGTGACAGAAAACGGCTTCCATTTTAGTTAAAATTGTGTTTTGCACAGAAATGTGGCCTAACTAAAATACATCAGAATATGCATTTCTACACATCATAGAAAAAAAATGTCAAAGCAATTGTATTAAACCACTCTGTCTATGTGAACTTGTGTGTGTATATGCATATTGCACTCTGTTAATGATGCACAAAAATATAAATTCATAAAACATTTTACACTATTTGGAATGTTATTAACCATCTAGTGAAAACTACAATTCTCATTATTTTTAAAACTGTGTGAAGATTGATTGTTGGGTATTTTCTTCATATTTATGGGATATTTTAAACTGAATTAAGCTAAACTGACGACTTCTCTGTTTTGTCTAGTGTTTTTAGCTTCAGTATCCATGATTATTGAAAACGTATGTAAAGATCAATTGTTCTGATAGGTATGGGTTTTTATATTTAATGTTATTTATTTTATTTAGTGTTAATATTGAGTTTGTATTAAGTTTTTATATCATAATTTAAATTAATCTACAATACATTTCTAAACTGCACTACACATCCCATCAAGCAATCACATGCTGTCACTCAATACTTTCTATTCTCAACTTAGATTGTTAAATCTGATTCTACTGATGTAATTCTTCATACTGTTAGGTCACATCCTCCCCATTATACCTCAATGATCACTGAATATATGTTTATACAACTATGTTTATCTCCTTGTAAAACATGATGCTTGATTTCTGTTTGTAAAGCATTCTATCACCATTCATGGGTATACTCCATGCTAAATGAAACATTGCTAATGAAATGAAATAAAATTAAAGACATTTAAAGCCATTCACAGACATCTGACCACCTCTGTATGTGATAATGACCATCTCACTCCTTCCATACAGCTGAGTCGCACACTTACATACTCAAATATTCATTCCTCATTGTCTAAAATATCCTCTGTCTGCAATCCGCCATCAACTTTGGGTTATTCTCACACCTCCACCCTCTACTGGAACCTCCACTCGCTCATCCTCCTCACCTCTTTAACCTCATTCAAACGATGTCTCAAACAATCTTCAAAAATTCCCAAACTTTTCATCTAGCCTGCCCACCCTGGACCAAGACTTGTCTAGTATTACTCTAGTAAAACATTCTCTGAAGATCTTTACTGCTAAATCTCTGCCTAGGCTGAACTCATTCTTTCCACTTGCTTGATGAACATAATACAAAAGCACCTCGTGCCACCAAACCTGATTCAAATCAACACACTTTCTTGTACCAGGGTAGGAAATGGGCCTTCACTACCCTGGGAAAATATGAATTTCCCATGCACATATACTGTTATTCGACACAGCTACCACATGTTAGCCATGTCACATGCCGGCATGCTCCCTAATTGCACCTGCTGGAATGTAAAAGTCCCTCTCATGGTGACAGACGTGTACCCCGACCCTGAGTTCCCCAGCTGCAACAATCTCTGGATCCCTGCTGCTGATTTTTGTTGTCCAGGGGCGAACATGGATCATGCTTGTACACCATGACCTAGGCCTGCCTCATGGGCTGTGGTCATGTTGGACCAAGAGGGGCACCCAAAGTGCTACCCTCAAGAGGTGAAAGGCTACTGCCTTTGCCAGGAGTTAAGTAGCACAAACACAGTAGTGGCAGCATACTGTTAAGTGATCAGTCTGAGTGAACAGGCCTTTTTTACCTGTGTCTTGGAGTGAGGGCTACAGACTAACTTATGTAAGGTTCACCTGCTGTGTGCTTAACTCACCCTCGACCTACATCAAGTTAGTATGTAGCGCTGTGCAGCACAAGTGTTGTTGCATGTGTGTGCTATGCATATGTGTTCCTGTGAATGGTACAATACATTGAAGACTGTAGGTTACCCACTGAGGATTGGAACCCGAGTGATCGCTCCCCCGTCTGTGAGAAGGATCAGAGGAACTTACCGTCTCACCAGAGGAAACGCTGTGGGTGCCCAACCGCTACCCCTGAAAAGCTGCGAGTGCTACTCACTGTCAGCAGTCCCTGCAGACCCCCGGTGTCTGAGAGTAAAATGCTTCCAGGAACTCCGGTCACACAACCCATGCAAAAGCGGGTAAGACGGTTTGCAGGGCTGGAAGGCCCCAGGTGAACTTGTTGTTCCGCATGGCGCTTTGGGCGCTGAAACAATTCTGACATTGGAAGAGTCAGGGTGGTACTTCTGATACTCAGACTACCAGTGGGTCTTAACCTTAATGTCGGCTTTGGTAAATGGGAAATAACCACTACCATTAGTGAGAGGGGAGTGGGCCTTAGGGACCAGTCTATCGAACACAGGAGCCCTGATCTCAGGGGACTCTGTATATTGGTTGTGTATGCCGTATTTTACTTTGTGTTCATATATAAATGCTTCTTTTTTCATAAAAGCAGGTATTTGACTGGACAATTATTTATTTCTGCTATTGAAGGTATTTTGAGCTGTGAGTCTGTGCTCACCCCCCCCCCCCCCACACACACCCCCTGCAGCTACCTCTGTTTTAGAGGCCTTGGACTGCTCGACCCAGGGTACTAGTGAGGGGCAAGTGCTGAAGGGGTACTTGGTGCAGTCACTCAGGATCCATAGTAAGGACCTGGGACATCACAAGTAAAAATCCTGAGCCAGCACAATTGGGCCCGTTGCTCCTGCTTGCCCTGTGGCCCTCTGAAAGAGGTTCTGACAAGCTTCCTGTAACTGTGTCCACCCAGTAATCATTGACTCCACTCCACAAGGGTGCACATGACCCCAAGGTGCTTTCCCAATCTTACATTGTTTGAACCTGCCCCTCCTCTCTCATGTGGGCCTGTTTTACTTTCACATCCAACTGGTCTTTACCATCGACCCCTCGGATCAGTCAATTTCCACTTTCCAAACCACCCTCTGTTTCATCAGTGATTGGATGAGCTCAAACCATCTCAAGCTCAACCCCGACAAGACCGAGCTGGTTCTTGTCGGGGGATCCTCTAACCCTTGGCAACCTTCCTTCTGGCCGACAAGACTGGGCAGACCCCCTCGCCCAGTCAACTCAGCAAAAAGCCTGGGGGTCATTATCAGCAGTGACCTCTCAATGAAGTCCCAGATCAGTGCGGTAGTGTCTTCCAGTCATTTCCAGCTCAGGAAGATCCTTAAAATCTCTTGCCTCCTCACCACCGAGGCCCTCACTCTGGCTTTGCATGCGCTAGTCATTTCACGAATTGACTACGCAAACGCGCTCTATGTAGGCATCCCTGACTACCAAGCCAAGAGACTGCAGCTGATCCAAAACCAGGCCGCCCGCCTCATTTTCCACCAACCCAGACATCAACATGTCTGTCCCCTCTTAAAAAGTTTACATTGGCTTCCGGTCACTGCACGCTGCAAGTTTAAACTAGGCTGCATAATTTTCAAATCCCTTGCAGGCGGAGGCCCCTCATTTATCTCTTCCCTTCTTCACCCCTATGTTCCTTCTCGTAGCCTTCGTTCGTCTCAGCTGGCCTTACTGACAGTCCCCAGATTCAAGAGGAAGAAACACGGTGGCCTCAGGTTTTCTTTCCTAGCTCCTTCCTTCTGGAATGCCCTCCCCCTCTCTCTAAGGTTACCTTCCCCCTACACCAGGTTCAGATCTCTCCTTAAAACCTTTTTGTTTACTGAAGCCTACAATTAGCCCCCTATCCCCTTTCTTTTCCGTTCTCTCCACACGAGCGCCAAGAAACCTTCAGGTGTTAGTCGCGCTCTACAAGAACCTTTCACATCACATCACACATCACATCAATCCATTTGGTATGCCCCATCCTTCATTCACACCCAGTGTGTGTGAAAAGTAGTTTATTATATGATGTAGTTTTAGTGCCTCACTGTGTAATAAAGGCACAGTTCTGTATCAGGTCCAGCCAGGTTTGTTTGTAAAATGTTACCTCAGTCCTGGGTAGCTGTGCCTCAGAGCAGTCAGTTTTTATCAAAGGAACGAGTGTAAATCATTAAGGAGCACCAAAACAGTTGTCTACGAAGAAAAGCAAGCACAATCAAAATCTGACACCAATTTTTAAAAACAATTTGTAATTTTATCTTTAAATAGACACTCCAATGACAAAATCCACCAGAGGTTTCCAGAAATATGAGTTTTTCAAAAAATAAAAAATCCCTGCTTTTCACCACATGCATTCAATCTTTGCAATCTACTGCGATTCGTGGTTTAGGGTTAGCCACAATGAGTAACTTGCAAATAGCTATATGGGAACTCTTGAGGGGACAAACTCTGATAGGGAGCAAGTCACAGGGACCATTTAGGTTCAGTTGAACAGTTTCCTCTCTGTTTAAGCAGTCTTCGGTCCAGTTCCTGGTCCAATGGGTGAACCACTATTGAAGTCAATGAAGTGGTCCTGATGAAAGGGATACAAAATAATGAAGATGCCCAAGGATGCTAAGGATGCTGAGTCAGTGATGTGGGTCTTTCTGTGGCCAACCCTTGGTCCATGCACACAGGGCGACGTTGTCCTCTGGGTTCGATATCCCATGGAGTCCAGGTGAAGTCTAGCACAAAATCAATTGCCACTGGTCTACTAGTCTCCAGTTACAGCAAAACCAGTGATTCAATTTAACTTGCGGTAACTTTGGTGTTGGGTGACCAAACTACACTCTGGTGATGTTCCTGGCTCCAGCAGACTCATGTACAACGTATGAGGGTTAGGACTCAGTCTCCCGGACTACACCTTGCTATTCAGTGGTGGTCAGACATCTCGGCGCTGGGCTGTCTAGGGGGCAGGCTTCTCAGATTGTATCTCCCTGTGGCTGTAACAGGTAATAAGCCAACTGACTCTTGGAGTCACCTTTTCTGTATGGGGATCTTGGGCAACTTTTCCACATGTGGGGCACCTCAGGCAGAGTAGTTTCTTTTCTGGTCCACGGTGCATCAGGTGCTCTTCATTCTTTGGTGAAGCCTTACTTTGCTGGGTGCATGGAACAGCAGAGCGGTCCTTCTTTATTCCACTCTCTACTACAGACTTGATCTGAGGTGTGGGTGCCAGGAGTGTAACTTTTAGGCTAGCTAAGTGCCTAAGGGGATATAGCAACTAACTAGCCAATGGGCCACCTGGTCCTCTCCCATCTGATGATGAATTTCTGCACAGTGTGGCATCTTGCTAAGCCAGAATACATTCTTCTGTCCACTACCAACATAGCAGAACCATTCTATTGTGTGTGGAGCTCATTATCCCAACCCAGAGATGTGGCTACTTGGGGTTACACTCCTCTTGAAAAAAAGGTGTGGCAATGGCTTTTCCCACTCTGCCCGAGATGCCAGCCTGTCTGCTAAAACAAAAGAGCAGTCCCATCCATGTGTGACTACCATTTGCTCTTCAATTGCGTCTTCCCCTTTGAAACTCCCCTTTTGGGCTCACACACACGCTGGCCATCCTGAGAGGAGGAAGTTACACCTTTTCCCTTTGTAGGTCCTTTGTTCCTCTTCCTGAGAGTCATTTCACCTCTCCCTAGGAAGGCAGAAGGCCGTCTCAAAGACAGCAGCTTGTGTGCAACAGTAAACGGCTACTTTTGCACAATATGCTAAAGTTGCATGTTGTGCAAAAGTTACATTACATTCAACTTGGGGAACAGATCAGGTTTAATCCAACGATTCGTTTGACACCATGATGTACCATATTTTGGAGTCACGTTTGGAAGTTGTTGTGTTACCATTGTGAAACTCCATACTTGTCAATGTGGTGACTTGCCTCTCCACATTAAAAACAACAATGTGGGTTTTTTACTGTCAGGACAGGTAATAAAACACATTCTTATTTTTAATATAATGCATCCTGCCTTTAGAACTCAACAGGCCTGCCTGAAGGGTGACCGCTGGGCCAGACAGCAGTGGGGTGGGGGGGGGGGGGGGCTGTGAGTCATGCTTTGCTAGATCATACCTGTGGTGATACAATAAGTGCTGCAGTCCCAGATAGACACTTAACTTACTGACCCTTAGTACAACTGGGACTGATGGAGCAAGGATTTGCACGAAAAGCGCATTGCTCGTATGCAAAACCCTTGTCTAAACTGCATAATAATATTAACCTCATTATTCGTCATTTATAAAGTGTTTTCCCAACACGCGGGTGTCCCCAGGATGCTTGCTTGTTTGTTTTTCCGTACTAAAACGAAGCTTGCACTTAAAATGGCTGCTTCGCTGAGATACAGTCTGCGCATGCGTCGGTCATACCCATGTGATGTGACGCACTCGCATTCTGGAGGGATTCTGTGCTCATGCGCACTGATGCAAAATATGGCCGCTTGTCTCTCACCACGCTCTCTGCTTGCTACTGCTGCTTTAGCCTATCTGTCTTTTCGCACTAATCCATAATGCTATAGTCATTATAAAGTAAGGGTTGGTTAGATTTTATCATGGTATACAGTGCGATCATTTTTATGTATGATTTTAATTTGTTTTCGCTTACTTTTCATGTACCGCGTCTTTGTGGGCTGGGGCATACATGAGCGACGCCATGCTGAGGCTCCTCTGAACCCTGTCAGCTGACCAGGGAGAGTCCTAACTGCGCAGAAGCTAAAACTAGCCAGCTGGCTCCTGGAGCCCGATGCGCCTGGGAACCCATCCCGAAGATGCAAGATTACACCTTGAATTGTCATACACTGTTGCTATATGCTGGACTCTTGCATTGTCTTCTGTATTCCTATGCCTGGGAACGTGAACCAGGGGGGCGGGTGTGCAAAATTGAATAATTATGATGGGAACGTTGAATTCTAGGAGGTGGTAATGACCGCACCACCTCTCCTGACCAATCACAATGTGGGAAACTGTCACTTGCAACATTAGTGGGTGGTCTAAGGGTCCCCAAAACAGTATAATTGCCCTAGTTTAGCTTAGGAAAATTGTCCGACTTGTCCGAGTAGCAGACCTGTCACTGACCCTACGATCTCAATAGGTGCTCATTCTGAAAGTGCTGCGGAGCACTTTGTCCATACTTTCCACAATCTCCTAAGGGGTGGAAAATCCTAAGTGCTGGCGAAGCACTTTGCTGGGGAATTCGAAAATCCAATCGGGGTTTCTGGCGGATTACTTGCAGAAGGGGGTAACGCAGGCGTTGCTGTCCGAAGCTGTGGGTGTTGGTCGTACCCTGGGAGGCCCAGTCCTTGACCTGAACCTGAGGGGTATCCTGTCTCTACTGTCCGTGAGCTGTACCTGCTCGCATTCTGGCATTCCTTTTCTGAGGGTCCCTGTCCCCGTCTTCCCAACTGACCCGTGGCCAGGGTTGGTCTTCAATCTGAACTAGGTAATTATTGATTGTGGGTTTGCGTATCTCTATCTCTCTCTCTCTCTTTCTCTCTCCCCTTTTGTCTGTTCTGTTAAAGCATTCTTACCTGTGATATTGCTCTATTGCCACTGCAAATATATGTGTCTGAATTTTAGTTGGTTCCTTCTCTCCCCCTCTCCTTTAGAAATTCATTGATTTTATAAAGTAATAGCATGTTCCCGTTCTTCCCTTTCCTTTAGTGGATTGCAGTGAACTTAGCAAGAATAGCTTAAACACTTAGGTTAAGTATATGTTCTAGGTCTCATCCCCATTCCTATGTTCTAGTATAGAATTGCAGTGACTAGTTTTGTTCAAAAAAACTTCTACCTTTAGTCTTCCCATATATCCTAATGGTCATAATTTTGATGCAAAGTTACCTACTGGTGTTGATTTTAATGTTTGATATATTATTTTGTGTATCGCTTATTATCTTGGCATCTTCTCTTTGAATTCTTATATAAAGTTTTAAACTTCATCAGGTGTCTGTGGTCATTTTACAGAATTGTGGAAAAGTATTTTTCTGATTATAAAGAGTACCTGATGTTAGGCCTGTCTACTATTTTCCCTGATAGCTCTAGGTCCGTCGTAAGAGTTGTGCCTGTGGTAAGTCGGGTACATGGTAAGCAGAGGTAAATCCAAACTTGATTACTCTTAGCAGCGTGCAGGAGGAGAAATCCTCACCCAGTTCACCCAAACAAATTAGTGTGGTAATAAAAGGTTTTTTGCACGCCAAGGGCCCAGTGCGTGTAAAGGAATTGGTAACTCGGGTGACCTGGGGGAACTGTGCGCTCTAGCAGTAATTTCTGGCAGCCAGAGGATGGTTTGGACTAGTTAGATTAGGTAGACAGGATAGGTCATAAACAAACCGTGAAGATTAAGTGTGCTGCTGATTTTCTACTGTATTATTTCAAAATTTTGAAGTGTTTTAAGGATTTATATGTAAATGTGCATGATTTTGCATTGCTGCTATAAATATTGCATGTTGAATTAACCCAGAATTGTTTGTAAGTGTTCAGTGTAGTCTGAATCCCCGGGGAAGTATTTTAGCTAACGGTGAGTAGAATCCGGTTAGCTGTTGAAGTCACTAAGTTCGAGGCATTAGTGCAGGGTTAAAGGAGTAACTGGAAGCACTAATTAGGTCCTTTTGTTTTAGAGTGAATGATAGCTACGAGTCCTTTATAAAACTTTCATTGCGATATCACCTAGTAAGGGTCGCATACGGAAGGAGTAGTAGGGTCTCCGAGGCTTGTCTGGTAAGTAAAATAGTTCGCTGGTGAAATCCTGGCTCAGTACATATCCCCGACTAAGGTGGATGAGTCAGAAGAATAACGGGTTCTATGTTACTGGTGTGAAGGGACAGGCAACGAAGTCTATCCAGAGTGAATGAAAAGTAGACAGAAGTGGTTTACTAGTAGCGAAAGAAAAGTCTTTTCTCTCTTTAGAACACTCAGACATAGTGGCAAACGTTGTGTGTTGTTAACTAAAACGTGCACTCGCACTTTAGAGAGAGTAAAAAGTTTCCGTTACCTTGTGAAGGAGGGAGTCAGTCGGAGAGCTGCTCTGACGTCACTCCGTGCCGCGCTGGTATTGGTCAAAACAGCGGGTGGGTAGTGGAGCTGAATTTGTAAAGGATGGGTGAGTGCCGAAGCGTGAGACTCTGTCTTGCGAAAAGGCCGCGCACCCATTGGTTAACAGTATTTGTATTCTCTGGCCTGATTGGGTGGTGCGAAATAAAAGTCGCGCTAGCATTGGAAGCACAAAAGTAAACAAAATTAATCCAGCCGAGCTAGAAGCGAGTCTGGAGAGTTGTATGTGGTATCCAGATTTCATACCAAATCCAAAATACCTAGGATTTCATAAGGAGCAGATTTTACGAGGTAGACCGCACATGATGTATGGAATAAAGAGAAAATTGTCATTCTCTGATAAAGTAAAGAATTTTTTCAAAACTGACAAGCCCATTAGAACGAGGGAAGGCGTACTCATTCCCCCGCCAAATACCCCTGCTTCTTTTATGTTGTTTGATAAAGGGTATCACACTTGTGTCTGGCTAGAAAATTGGGCAAAGTATACTGTAGATGACGGAGTCCTAGCATTCCCTGTTGAAGGTACCTTTAATGGTCGGATCCTGTTTAACTTAAGGACCCGCATGAATGAATTACACCCTAGACCTAGGTTGACCCAGTACGAAGCTTTGGAGGAATGGGAGATTGAGGCCGCAGAGCGAGATAAACCCCGAATGGATAAGGGAGTGAGTAAGTGGCATCCCAGGCTTCCAACGCCAACCAAAGAGCAGAAAATGAAACAGTGGAGGCAGTCTATGTTAACTGAAGGGCTGTTCCCTATGATGGGGGTATTAGAAGAGAAGAGAGGAAAGTGTAAAGAAAAGACCCATCACCTAGCACCTATGGGGGACATAGAAGATGAACACCTGGAAGATTTGTTAATGAAGAATCCACCTCCCTATGTTGCAGAATTAGAACCGGCGCATTCTCAAAATCCCTTTACAAATTACCCCCGAAGTAGGAGGGAAAGTGATACAGACGGAACAGCTACAGGCAGTAAAACTAGTGAAAGGGATGGGTTTTGCAGACCTAAGTCCACAGTCCCGAATTATCAGCCATTCGGAGAAAGTCCCCCTCGATTGGTTGCTCCGACTGCCCCGAATATTTATCCGTCTTTAGTGCCTCAGGTATTGCATGGCAATTCTGCTGAAAGGGGGTTGCAGGAAAAGGAGAAAGAAGCCCTGACTAAACAGAGGGAGGAATTAGTTAGAACCATTGCCCAGATGCATCCCCATCCTGATTCCTTGACTATTCCGGTAACTATTGGTCCTGCTATTCCAATGTATAGAAATGACCTGACTAGTCCCCATCCTCCTGTTATCACCCCAATACTGCCTACTCCTAGCATCCAGACCCCGAGGAAGGAAGTATTCATAGATGAGGATCAGGAAAGTGAGTGTGAATCTGTGGTTCTGATGGATCTGCCCATAAGGGAGTCGAGGGCCAGTATAGCAGGGACAAGAAGTCAGCCCAGACAAAAGGAGGTGGTGATTGAAAGTGCAACTGGAGTTAGGAGTGCCACTTTAGTTTCCCCTGAAGAATTGGACAGATGGACAAAGGAGCTAGAGAAGGAGACCACTCCCCAACCTAAAGCATTGGAAATATATAAATTAAGAATAGAAATAGAAGAAATGATGGCTGGGAACGTGGGAGTTGAGCGCCTAAGCTCGTATAATGAAGAAGAGTTACTATTCATCAGTAAAAGTCTTACCCGGAGTGCTAGGGTGCTCCATGAAAAGATAATGGATACCGCCACAGAAATGGGAGTTGATGTTAGTCGCTCCAAAATTCTTCAGAAACCCTACAGAGTGGACTTCTCAGACAAGGATTTAGAAAGCCTGAATGTGATGGGAAAACAGATCCAAGTAAGAGAATTGTTGAAAATCTTGCAGAAATGGGGCGAAGTGGGGAAATGGAGAACCAGGTGGGCAAAGAAAAAGGAAGGCAGCAGGGCTGGGTCAGTAACTTCAGAATTCGTATTAAAGGAAGTAACCCCAACTGAAAAATTGTGCCCCATGAGAGAGGTCCCGGGAGGAAAATATGTCCATGTCCCTTGGTCCAGACAAGACATTGTGTCATTTACAAACGACTTCCCGAAATTACGTGAGAAACCAGTTGACTGGTACAGACAGGTAGAACGTTTCATAAAAGTTCAGAAGTGTCTACTGAAAGACCTGGATGGGTTTTTCGACATCGTGGTCCCTGTAGATTTGTGGACCGACTGTAAAATTGAAATTGATTGGCCCAGTGAGGAATTTCCCAGAGATGAGAAAACAGGAGCTCCCGCACCTGAAGTAATGAGGAAATATGAGCAAGTCATACAATACCTCAAGAAAAAGGTACCAGCAAAAGAGACAGATTGGACCCGTATAGATAGAACCACCCAAGAACGTGATGAAACGGTGCATTCATTTTATGAAAGGTTACTGCAGGTATTCAAAACTTACAGTGGTATCGATAATGTAGACATGAAAGACATGACCCATTTCAGTTATAGGTTTGTGCTAGGATTAAGGCCTGAAATCTCACAATGGATTCGAGATAACAAAATCAGTTGGCAGGGAAAACCCATAGATGATGTCCTGAAATATGCAAAATACTGCGAAGATGAAATCGAAAATAAAAAGAAGGCCCTCAAGGAAAAGGTCATGTGGGCACAGGTGAAATTAGCTGAACAGCAAGAAAAACAGTTAAGTAAAATGACTTCTGATAATAATGTTCAGAATACCAATACTGGGGGGGGAGGAAAGCCCAGACCTAAAATGAGTCGTGAAGAGGCCATGAAAAAGTTTCCGTGCCATGGGTGCGGCCAGATGGGGCATTGGAGAGACGAGTGTCCACACCGACAGGCCGGTAATGCCCCTGTAAATGGTTTAAATCCACAGGTGCCGAAAGAGGGGACAAGAAAAACCCAGCAACAGGTAAAATTACCTCCAGTACCCCGCGCTCCTAGACAGAATTTTAAGAGTCAGGGTCAGCAGAATGAGAGGGCGGAAGTATGGGAGGTTGAGAGTGAAAGAAACGCAGTCATTCCACAGTACTTGCTAAATGATACCTTCCTTTGTGAGGATCAAGATTGACGGGGCCTGAGAGGGGAGGATGAGGAGTGCGTACTTGGCGCCTCCTTACCGGTAGACCAGACTGGACCATACATTGAAGGAAAGGTAGAGGGAAAAGACGTCACCTTTCTGTTGGACACTGGTGCTACCAGATCTACTGTAAGAACAGTGGATGTTCCTAACCTACCCCTCTCGGGAGAAGCAATCCAAGTAGTGGGCGTCTCAAATCAGATAATAAGTACCCCTGTAACTGAACCAATGGAAATTTCTATAGGAAATTTCAAGGAAATGCACAGATTTGTGGTCTGTGATTCCAGTCCTGTAAACCTGCTAGGACGTGATTTGTTGTGCAAGATGCGTTGTACCATTTTTTGCACACCAAATGGCGTAGAAATTCAGACCCCCGATGAAGATGGCCTGTACAAACTGATGTTGGTCAGACAAGATGCTGATATTAAGCCTTTGACAATTGAAGATTTACCTGAAGAACTCCAGCTAAGAGTAGTACCAGAAGTGTGGGATTTCACAGGAAAAGATGTAGGCCTGATGGCAAATGTGGACCCAGTGAAAATAGCAATAAAAACAAATGCTGTATACCCCAAAACCAGACAGTACAAAATGAGTGCAGAAGTAAAAGCAGGAGTAGCGACCGAAATTACCAGGCTGCTCGAAGCAGAAATAATAGAAGAAGTGATGAGCAGCCCCTGTAATTCGCCTATCATTGGGATCAAAAAGCCTAGTGGAAAGTACCGGGTGGTGCAAGATTTGCGCAAGGTAAACCAAATTGTTGTGCCTTGCTGTCCTATTGTGCCCAACCCTGCAGTAATTCTATATCAGATTCCCTGGAATGCAGAATGGTTCACTGTCATTGACCTATGCCACGCTTTCTTTTCCATCCCATTGCATCCAGAAAGCAAATTCCTTTTCAGTTTTGAATTTGACAGCCATATCTATGTCTGGAATCGTGTCCCCCAGGGGTACACCGAAAGTCCATCGATTTTCAACCAGATACTGAAAAAGTGCCTTGAATCCCTAGTGCTGCCAAAAGAGTCTGTTTTGGTACAGTACATAGATGACCTGTTAGTGGCATCTAAAACCCAGACTGACTGTGTCACTGACACAATTGCCTTGCTGAATCACCTAGGAAAAGGAGGACATAAAGTGTCGCCTGACAAATTACAATTCTGTAAAAACTCAGTAAAGTATCTGGGGCACCAGATAGAAAAAGGAATCAGGAAGGTCACTACCGAAAGGATCAAAATAATCAAAGCAATGGAACTGCCCAGAACACAGAAAGAGGTGCGAATGTTCTTGGGAGTTGTGGGTTACTGCAGACAATGGATTGTAGGATTTGCGGCTCTAGCCCGACCCCTGATAAATATGACAAAGAAAGGAGTAGAAGACCCCGTCCACTGGGACAGTGAAAGCATGAATGCTTGGGTAACTCTGAGAAACTGTCTATGTACCGCACCTGCATTGGGTATGCCTGAGTACACTAAGCCATTTGAGCTGTTCTGTGACACAAGAGAGAATTGTGCTCTTTCGGTCCTGACCCAGGAGCACGGATTAGTCAGAAGACCAGTAGCCTACTTTTCGGCCACCCTAGATCCAGTGGCTGCTGGACTGCCTGGATGCTTAAAAGCCGTTGCTGCTACTTGCGTCAGTCTGGAACAGAGTGAGAACATTGTCATGGGACATCCCGTCACTGTCTATGTTCCTCACTCTGTTGTCATCCTACTGACTAGAACTAAGACCCAGTACCTCACACCTAGTCGGCTGACTAAGTATGAGAGAATTTTGATTGGTGCCGAGAATGTAACTATTTCCAGGTGCAATGTCCTAAACCCTGCGACACTGTTACCTATCCCTCTGGATGTAGAATCTGATGAGGACGGGGAACATAATTGCATCGATCTAACTGAATATAGCACAAAACCCCGTCCCGACATCCGTGAAATAGCGCTACTTGACGGGGATAAAACAATGTTCGTGGATGGCTCGTGTTTGAGACATGAAAGTGGGAGTCTGAGTGCTGCCTATGCTGTGGTTACACTGACAGGAACCATCGAGGCATCTTACATGCGCGAGGTGAAATCTGCACAAGTGGCAGAGCTCATCGCGTTAACCAGAGCCTGTAAGAGGGGTAAGAACAAGAGAATAACTGTTTACACAGACAGCCAGTATTGTTTTGGGGTCGTTCATGACTTCGGCCAATTGTGGTTACAAAGAGAATTCATGACTTCCTCAGGCGCACCTATCCGAAATGGGAAGGTGGTGCATGACTTACTGGAAGCTATCCAATTACCCAAAGAATTGGCTGTGGTCAAGTGTGCGGCTCACAGATCTGGAAATGATGATGTGACTGCCGGTAATAGGTACGCTGACCAAATTGCACAGTTTTGTGCCCGACACCATATGTCCCTACAAATTGCACTGTGGGATGGAACCAGCTGCCAACTTATGTTGTTTGAGAATGTGTCAACGTGGGAAGAATTAAAGGAGTTACAACAAGCCACAGACAGGCAAGAGAAGGGCAGGTGGGCCGCAAATGGATGCGAGTTGAGAGAAGATGGTGTGGTGGTAAATCCGACTGGGGTGCCTGTACTGCCTGATAGTTTGATCGACCCCATGATCAGAATGATACATGAGCCAACACATATGGGAAGAGACGCGATGTGTCGGGTGTTTGAACAGGTGTTCTGTAATTCAAAGTTCAGGAACCAGGCGGAAAGGCTTTGCCAGAGGTGCCTAGTGTGTCAGCAATTCAATGCAGGAAAGAAGACTGTAGTGGAACAGAGCACTATTGGAAAGGCAGTAGGGCCCTTCGTTAGAATGCAGGCAGACTTCATAACCATGCCCAGATGCAAAGGATATAGATATATCTTAGTCGTAGTTTGTCTATTCTCCAGGTGGGTGGAAGCATATCCAGCTAAGAAAAATGACGCTATCACCACAGCCAAATTATTGCTCAGGGAATTGATACCTAGGTATGGGATCCCAGAGACAATCGAAACGGACCAAGGTGGGCATTTTGCCAACGATGTCCTAGAAGAACTCTGTAAAGCATTCAAAATGAAGCAAAGATTGCACTGCGCCTACCATCCAGAGGCTTCTGGGGTAGTGGAACAAATAAATGGCACCCTGAAGTCCAGATTGGGAAAAATGTGTGACTCCACAAAAATGAACTGGATAGAGGCTTTACCCCTGGTGCTGATGAGTTTGAGAAGTATCCCGAACCGAAAGACTGGCCTAAGTCCCCATGAAGTGTTGATGGGAAGAGTGATGCGCCAGGCATGGGTACCCGGAAACAAACTGCTAAGCATTTCTGATGATATGGTGCTAGAATACTGCAAGCAGCTGGGTGACCAAGTGCGTTCTCTCTCTCAGCAGATTGGAGAGACAGAAGACGAGTGGCCAAAGACTCCAGCACACAATCTGCAACCAGGAGACTGGGTGGTGTTAAAGAAACACACCCGGAGCAGTTGCCTGAAGCCAAGGTGGGGAAAGCCACGACAAGTGATCCTCGTCACTACCACTGCTGTGAAGTGTGCTGGTGTACCGAAGTGGATCCACGCCAGCCACACAAAGCGGGTATCTGGAGAAAACGCGACTGGAGCTGAAGGCAGCGCAGCTGAAGAGGCTTCCGAGGAAGAGAGTCCGGAGCTAGCTGACATCGAACTGCCGAGCACAAGTCGAGACGTTGAATGGTATCCCGCCGACGAACCAGTTCATGATCCAATACGAACCAGGAAATATTCCTACTTAGATAGTGAGTGGGATAGTCCAGGTGAGTCAGAGATAGAAGAAGAAGGTCAGGTCAACGAAAGCCACAACACACCTGATCAGGACATAGGCCAAGTAGGGTCAGATCAAGACCTCGAGACTCCTCCTGAAACTCCGGAGCCGAGAAAGGGACAGTTAGAAGTTAGAGCTGACGTTCATGCAGAAGAAAGCGAAGAGATCGAAGAACATGAACAGGAACAGATAGAACTAGATCAAAGTGCTCAGACAACGGAAACAACAGTAACCAGAAATAAGAAGAAAGTGCGGTTTGAATCTGAGCAGGGTCAGAATAGGGACCAGGCAAAAGAAATAGACGAAAGACCTGGAACTAGTCAGACAGGCAGGAAAACAGAGGTGCCACCACAAAAGGTGAAAAGAGTGCATGAAGAAGGCGAAGTCTCATCAACCACTGGGAGGCACGGAGGAAGAAGTGCACCCCGATACGTCAAGAGACTAAGGCTCAGACTAAAGACAGTCGAAGAAAACGATAAAGACCGGAAAAGGGCTCAAAGTGAAAGAAATGCAGCCCAAGGCAAATCGCTGAGAAAGAGCGACAGAATAAAGAAACAGAACAGACTGTATCGGAGCCCTGAGTGGACGTACTTTGTGTTGGAGGAAATTGACGAGCCACACCACAGTGGCAACAGTGACAACGAGTCCATTGCTGATCGGAGTTCGGACGAAGACCCTCCTTGAGAGAGCCCCGAAGTGAGCCTTTGGTGCAAAGAAACGAAGAGGGGTAGCAAAAGCCACCTGTAAGCTAAATATGTCTGATCCGAATGTCTCTGGGAGATCCCGGTGTGGGTGTCTCAAAACCTGTTGTAAGATATGCTTGTGTAGTGTAGCCATGCTAATAGTAATGTGGATAGGACTAACTGTTTTCCTACCTTTTATGATAAGTAAAGATCCAAACTTGTCCCCTACTGAACCCGAAGCAATAGATGTAGGGGTTGTACAGACTGCAGAAACACCACGAAGCCTAGTAAGACACGACAAAAGAGTAGGACTGACACACACACGACCTAATTTAGAAGCACCAGATGAGGATGGACTACATTTTCACAAAATGAGAAACAGGACGCATCTAAATGTTTTTGCTAACTTATTAGTGCATTATGTGGAAGCTATGGAAATAGAGGACTGTTATGTCTGCATGAAGCTACCAACCTCAGTGGCTGAAGGCGTGACATACCACCATCTACCTTTGACCTATGGAATCTCCTGTAGTATATTAGCTAGCCTGTTCTATAGAAGCACCTTGCAGTACTATTATTCAAATGATGACGTAGTATTTTCTGAACTTCCTGTTAGAGGACACTTGAACCGTGTACATACTACAAGTGACGTGACCCGCTATATGGGAGAATATTTCCTGACTATAGGTAACATAGATTTAGATCAAGCAAGAGAAGATAATCTGACCTGTTCACTGCAAGAGCAGGAAAAGATGTTTATAAAGATGGCAGACAGAAGGAGAGAAAAGTTTCAGAAGAAGGCAAATGACGAGAAGGATAGAATCCCTAGGTGGGCTGAGCACATGGATAACACCTCGGAAGGCGAAGCCAGTCCTGCCTTGTTGCTGGATTTTGAAAGAAAGGGGAAACTTTGTATCCATAGGGAAAAGACAGAGTACTATAACAATGTATTCATCGGTTCCAGCGAGTGTGAACATAATTACAAGGTAATTGGAGGTTGGGGTTTCAAAAATGGGTCAGAACCTGTGTTTCCCGGAATATATTATATATGTGGGAACAAGGCTTATTTCAAATTGCCGGATCACTGGTATGGAAGCTGCTACTTTGGCATTGTTTTCCCGAAAATATACCATGTGAATAATGCAGCTGGAAGCGATGAAGAAACTAATGGCTTAGTGCGTAGTAGACGTGAAAGTGTAGGTGAAATTATAGGTGATATTTTTAGTGCACTGATACCTGGAATGGGGGTAGTTCTGAACACCCATAGAATCTGCAAACTGTCTACAGTAGTGGACCAGTTATCAACGGACACTGCTGCTGGTTTCCTGCTGGTCAATACGGAAATGGTTGCGATCAGATCAATGGTTTTACAAAACCGTCTTGCCCTTGACACCCTGTTAGCAAAAGAGGGCGGAGTCTGTAGAATGCTGAAAGCGCAACATTGTTGCACTTACATTCCTGATAAAAGTATCGAATTAAAACAATATGTGAAGAACATAACTAATTTGGAAAGGGAACTCAAACCATTGGAGGTTGACAGTGCCTGGACGAGACTGACTGGAGGTCTCTCCTCTATAGGTAGTTGGTTTACTAACTTAGGTAAAAATCTTTTGTGGAAAATACTGATGCCAATAGTTATAATAGGTGTGATTGTGTTGATCATTTTTATCTGCTGCAAATGCCAAAAGTGCAAAAAGAAATATACAGTAAATCAGAGGGGGGTGAAAAGAAACATTGATGAACTAGAACTAGAGGAGTTAAAGAGTGCAATTTACAAAAAGGCGAAAAATCACCACTCTCATAGGGAAGCTGAAAGAAAACTAAACAATAAGTTTATTGAAATTGAAATGGACGATGTGGATGAATGAGAAAAGTTGGCATCTGTTTCCTTCATGTAGTGATGATAGTAAATATCATCAAAGAGGGGATTGATGGAGCAAGGATTTGCACGAAAAGCGCCTTGCTCGTATGCAAAACCCTTGTCTAAACTGCATAATAATATTAACCTCATTATTCGTAATTTATAAAGTGTTTTCCCAACACGCGGGTGTCCCCAGGATGCTTGCTTGTTTGTTTTTCCGTACTAAAACGAAGCTTGCACTTAAAATGGCTGCTTCGCTGAGATACAGTCTGCGCATGCGTCGGTCATACCCATGTGATGTGACGCACTCGCATTCTGGAGGGATTCTGTGCTCATGCGCACTGATGCAAAATATGGCCGCTTGTCTCTCACCACGCTCTCTGCTTGCTACTGCTGCTTTAGCCTATCTGTCTTTTCGCACTAATCCATAATGCTATAGTCATTATAAAGTAAGGGTTGGTTAGATTTTATCATGGTATACAGTGCGATCATTTTTATGTATGATTTTAATTTGTTTTCGCTTACTTTTCATGTACCGCGTCTTTGTGGGCTGGGGCATACATGAGCGACGCCATGCTGAGGCTCCTCTGAACCCTGTCAGCTGACCAGGGAGAGTCCTAACTGCGCAGAAGCTAAAACTAGCCAGCTGGCTCCTGGAGCCCGATGCGCCTGGGAACCCATCCCGAAGATGCAAGATTACACCTTGAATTGTCATACACTGTTGCTATATGCTGGACTCTTGCATTGTCTTCTGTATTCCTATGCCTGGGAACGTGAACCAGGGGGGCGGGTGTGCAAAATTGAATAATTATGATGGGAACGTTGAATTCTAGGAGGTGGTAATGACCGCACCACCTCTCCTGACCAATCACAATGTGGGAAACTGTCACTTGCAACATTAGTGGGTGGTCTAAGGGTCCCCAAAACAGTATAATTGCCCTAGTTTAGCTTAGGAAAATTGTCCGACTTGTCCGAGTAGCAGACCTGTCACTGACCCTACGATCTCAATAGGTGCTCATTCTGAAAGTGCTGCGGAGCACTTTGTCCATACTTTCCACAATCTCCTAAGGGGTGGAAAATCCTAAGTGCTGGCGAAGCACTTTGCTGGGGAATTCGAAAATCCAATCGGGGTTTCTGGCGGATTACTTGCAGAAGGGGGTAACGCAGGCGTTGCTGTCCGAAGCTGTGGGTGTTGGTCGTACCCTGGGAGGCCCAGTCCTTGACCTGAACCTGAGGGGTATCCTGTCTCTACTGTCCGTGAGCTGTACCTGCTCGCATTCTGGCATTCCTTTTCTGAGGGTCCCTGTCCCCGTCTTCCCAACTGACCCGTGGCCAGGGTTGGTCTTCAATCTGAACTAGGTAATTATTGATTGTGGGTTTGCGTATCTCTATCTCTCTCTCTCTCTTTCTCTCTCCCCTTTTGTCTGTTCTGTTAAAGCATTCTTACCTGTGATATTGCTCTATTGCCACTGCAAATATATGTGTCTGAATTTTAGTTGGTTCCTTCTCTCCCCCTCTCCTTTAGAAATTCATTGATTTTATAAAGTAATAGCATGTTCCCGTTCTTCCCTTTCCTTTAGTGGATTGCAGTGAACTTAGCAAGAATAGCTTAAACACTTAGGTTAAGTATATGTTCTAGGTCTCATCCCCATTCCTATGTTCTAGTATAGAATTGCAGTGACTAGTTTTGTTCAAAAAAACTTCTACCTTTAGTCTTCCCATATATCCTAATGGTCATAATTTTGATGCAAAGTTACCTACTGGTGTTGATTTTAATGTTTGATATATTATTTTGTGTATCGCTTATTATCTTGGCATCTTCTCTTTGAATTCTTATATAAAGTTTTAAACTTCATCAGGTGTCTGTGGTCATTTTACAGAATTGTGGAAAAGTATTTTTCTGATTATAAAGAGTACCTGATGTTAGGCCTGTCTACTATTTTCCCTGATAGCTCTAGGTCCGTCGTAAGAGTTGTGCCTGTGGTAAGTCGGGTACATGGTAAGCAGAGGTAAATCCAAACTTGATTACTCTTAGCAGCGTGCAGGAGGAGAAATCCTCACCCAGTTCACCCAAACAAATTAGTGTGGTAATAAAAGGTTTTTTGCACGCCAAGGGCCCAGTGCGTGTAAAGGAATTGGTAACTCGGGTGACCTGGGGGAACTGCGCGCTCTAGCAGGACCATATACTAGGGACTTATAAGTAGGTTAATGTATGGCAATTGTGGGTAAACCAATATGATATATACCTTTTCAAGGGACAAAACACTACCACTGAGGGATGTTTGGCAGGTATCAGTGCTCATTCAGAGTCGTAAAACCAGCAGCATCAGTCCGAAAGTCTGGAAGTGATCACGAAAAAAGGGTAATTTCCATACAAAGTGCAATAAAGAGAATGTTACCCTCTGTATCTGAAACCCTCTGTATGTGAATGTACTTTACACCATGTGAGTCATTATCATGGCAAACTATCTCTTTTGCGGAAATCCTTGAAATGTCATGGCTTACGCACTGAAATGAACACACAGTGTTGTCCTGCAAAGTCCGAATTCATTTTACAAAAGGTTTAATTAATTATGATGTTAATTATGCGCAATCGACGAGAGGCGACGCTGATTAGCGTGTCTACCATAAATTGTATTTTGATTTCCACAATGCAGCATGTGTTCAGTGCCAGAATTGAGAGCCAAAAGCAGCTCTGGCAAAAATTAACCCCCCTCCTACGTCTCGCTGGGCTCGCTTTCTCTTTCTTTTCATCCTTTCATTCATTCTCTCTCTTTCCTTCTCTCCTCTCTCGCTTCTCCCTCTCTCATCACTTTTTCTCTACCTTGATTCCCCCCGCCCCCTCCCCTCCCCTCTATCTCTAAGTCTCTCCCATGCTTGCTATAATTAACCATAGGGAGCTTGGAAGGCGACAGGGGCTCCACGGGCAGTCCCGGGCTTTCACAGCCAGCGTCCAGGGCCTCAAGCCCACCTTGAAAATGCCCGGTGGAGGGGAAGGTCGTGTCCCGCCGGTTAGAGAACGGTGAGAAACGGCGGATCCGCGCTGTGTAACGCAGGATAAAACACGTTATTGTTAGTATATTATTATTACTTAATTGTAGCTTCTTTCAGTTATGAAAATGAATTTGTGCACTAGATGGTGCTATTGCAGAAGGAATATTTCAGCCACCTGGCACCTAAGCTACTGACAACAGAAAGGCTTGTGAAGCTACAGTTCTAGTTACAGTGACTCCTCCCTGAGTCCTCCCACGTTCCAGTTAAGCACTTCCACCTGTTAAGTTACTTACACCATCCCGCGGTTGTACTGTATTTCACTATCACACTGTAACCACTGGGTGTCACAGCTGGAAGGATGACGCAATCAGTTAAACACAGTATTGCCAAGTTGTGTCTATATCCGGAAGGATATAATGTCAAACTCTAGCGCCTCTCATTCCGAATTTCGGGCCATATTATCAAGAAAGGGCGATACATTATCGCCACTTTTATCGGCAGGAAATTGCCGCTAAAGCGGCGATAATGGGCTTGATAATATGCCCTTGTGAATTCCCATAGAAGCCCAGGTTAACACCAGAACCTGGGCTTCTAAGGGAATTGTTCACAGCAAGATTGCTTATATGTATCCGGTTTTATTAGGATATCACGTTTCTGATGTTGTTAATTGTATGATACATTTCAGAATAGATGATCCAACACAACATGCATAATTCCAGGTATGTTGAAAGTCACACAGCCCAATGCATTTCGGGCGGAGCCCGTCGTCAGGGGGTTACTCTATAAACAAAAAACAAAAATGACTCGCTATAATAGCGTGGTGGCAAAGCTACATGGTAATGACAATAAGTGAGACGGAAAACACACGGTGCAAATAACGTAGTGAAAAATAAAGTGACAAGAATAGGGTATCTGCATTGTATACTACATGCCAAGCAGCCTAGACTGAATACACCCTGTGAAGAGAGATGGAACTGTGCTCTCGTGAGATAAAAGACTGAAAGCTGACGTGATCGTTTAACAACAAAACTACACCGGATCGGAAAGCCAAATGCGTATCCCCGTGAATGAACTGCCAAATGTTAAAAGCGCTCAAATGTAACTGCGCAAACCGGCAGAATATCGTACTTACTAGTGTGACATGCGTCAACGGACTCAGCGGAGTTCCGAAGGGTGGACGAGACAGTGTGCAAAGTTCCCAGTACAAGTAACCAACAGACCGTTTGGTCCCCCCTTGGTTGTGCATAGGGGCGTCCTCTCCCTAGGCGGGAGAGCTCTACCTTAGTGCTTACCTTTCCAACACTGACTGGCCAGACAGTGTTTCCCCGGTGCACACCACAACCGCTGTAAGCAATCTTCATCTTGGATTACACTAGCTGTGCGAGATCCTATCATTTATACATTTCTCTTCGTCTGTCCACGGACCTCGGCACGCTTTTACGATGAACTTTGAATCGGTCTCTGGTATGACCGACCAAAAAGCTACCACGTTTGCTTATACCACAGATGACGCTGATAAAATTTATGGCATGATACAGGACGATATCACCGCCACTGGCAATACCAGGAGCGTAGAGAGCAACCTCCGCCAGTTACTCTATTTACTAAAAAAACAAAGCAATCAAAAACTCCATGCAAGTACCCTCATCCGGTACCATCGTGTCCAACGGATCCCTCGTGGCCTACGGGTCCCGCTAAAACCACTCCTGTGTAAGAACAATACCAAGTTTGTAGAACGTTGGTATTCCATTTTGAATAAATGCTCCCTTGATCTGATCTTATTGATCGTTGAAGAATTGTCCAAAACCTTAGATGAACTTACCCTAGAAATCACCAGCGTAAGGAAGGAACTAGACGATGCTCTGACCGAAGAAGACTTGAAGAAAATGTTGGAGGATATTAATACACAATTAGACAAACATGTACGTGAGACACAGGAGAGAAAATTGAGAAAGTTCAAGAGAGATACCATTGACTATAAACTCGGCGAGGTATACACCTGGGCTGAGGTGTATGCCCGCCGACGTACCAACAAACCCTACAATCCCTACTCTGCCAATGAAACTTCTTCCTCAGAAGATGATCAAAGAACACGTCTCCCAACGCAAAGATCTGACAATGATGTTCCAACTCCAAGCACCTCCACTGAACCTGCGGTTCCTTTTTTAGAACCAGGCACCAACCTACAAAAAGACCCCCGGGGGGAAAAACCCGCCGAGGAGCGAGAAAAAACTCCACCTCAAAAAAACAAGAAGCCGAAAGGAAGACGTTAACCATCGATGAAAATCTAGTTATCAATATCTCTTCAGTAACCATGTCTAACGAAGAAATCAATATACTACAAAAAGGCCAATCATTCGTTCCAACCACAGGTACCAACACCTTGGAACTGGAAGTGAGCACATTCAAATTGATTCGCAACATCCGATTAAAACACTACTTCCAAAACATCTGTCCTAACACCACTCAGGAAGAAGACATGCTCAGAGGCTTACGACCTCACAGTACCTTTTTGGCTCCCCAAAGCCATAAAATTATTGACGCCTTCGAAAACCTGGTTAAACAAGACATCCTGAATCTTCCTTTTTTACAACCAGCCACACGAGGTAACCTTACACGTAAGGAGAAAAACATCTTACAAAAAATCGCGGAAAATCCTAACATCATCTGCCACAACGCAGATAAAGGAGGTGCTCTTGTGATCATGGACACCTCCTTTTATGAACAAAAGGTCACTGAACACATTGGAGACACCAACACTTATGGCATACTTCCGGGGGATCCCACCCGTGAATACACCAACGACTTAACCACCATCATCAATCAAGCCTTCGACAACGGAACCATCAATGAAAGAACCAAACGGTATCTCACACCTATCAACCCCAAGCCTCCGACATTGTACATGTTACCTAAACTCCACAAACATCCCACTAATCCGCCTTTCCGACCAATCGTGTCGACGAGAACAAGCATCCATGAGAATGTAGGAAAACTTTTGGACAAATATTTTCAACCATTTGTCTCTACGTCAGCTTCCTTTGTAAAAGACACCACAGATTTTTTACTCAAACTGGAACCCATCATGAATCTTCTCAAAGAATCCGACCTCATCATGTGCACTGTGGACGTCAGCTCCCTATACACTTCAATCCCGCATGACGAAGGGATAGAAGCTGTTGAAAACACGTTGGCTCAATCCGACCTTGACCCGGATCTCAAAGTATTCTTGATGGAACTGACCTTATTCACACTTTATCACAGCTATTTTACCATCTTCGACAAATGGTTTCTTCAGCTCAATGGCACGGCCATGGGTAATTCCGCAGCTCCTTGCTACGCTAACATCTTTATGCGTATATTCGAAGAGACCCACATCCTTAACAAACCCAATTGGCAAGAACATGGCCGGTTATATCTCCGGTACATCGATGACATTTTTCTTTTATGGACTGGCACGGCTGAAACTCTGGTCACCTTCCTCAACACATGGAACCAGGTTACACCTAGGATACAATTCACATGGGATTACAGCTCATCCTGCGTCCATTATTTGGACGTGAAGATAACAAGAGAACTGGGTGACTGGTCCACTTCCATCTTCAGAAAACCTACCGACAGAAACTCGACATTACACTACCAGAGCTTCCATCGCACAGGATTAAAAAACAATTTACCCTATGCCCAGATTCTGCGAGTTAAACGCATTGTTTCCAAACCTGAGGAAAGCAAAGTCCAAATCAAGACAGTCTTGGATAGGTTGAAAGCTCGGGGATATCCTACACCGATACTAGACCTGGCCTTACAGAGGAGTGAGAAATGCACCAGAGCCTCGTTGCTACTCCCTAAACAGAAGGTACCTTCTGACCGACTTGTGGTGGTATCCAAGCATTCTAAAGCATCTGCGCAATTTCAGAAAATCATCCGGAAACATTGGCCCATACTAACAATGGAAGCAGACTTTAAGGGCTTATTCGCAGAAACACCCATCTTTGCATTCACCAGGGGCAAGAACTTAAAAGAACTTTTGAACAACACCAATGTTTCTAAGTCCAACATCACATACTCTGGTCTAAAACCCTGTCACAATTGCAGCAATTGCAATAACTGTATCCCAGGAAACCTGATAAACCATCCCATGAAAGGCAATGCCATAAAACTCAGAGTCAACGCCACATGTAACAGCAAGAATGTTATATATGTCCTGAAATGCCCTTGTGGCAAATGCTATGTGGGGCACACGGAACGCAAGATCCGTACGAGGATCTTAGAACATAAGAGCAATATTCGCACGGGGAACCTAAAATCAACAGTAGCCACACATTTCCTGGAAAATAGACATTCAGTAGCCCAACTGAAATACCAGATTCTTGAACAAGTACCCATCACCTTGAACAACAAGAACTCACTTCTGAAAAAGGAAAATTTCTGGATCCGATATTTATCCACGATGGCCCCCTTGGGGCTCAATGACCGCATTGAATTTTTGTGCTATCTTTAATTATATATTTGTCTTTTTCATGTATACATCATTATTCTTTATTTATTTCACATGTGTCAGTTCCCCACACGCGTGCTCTTCATCTACTTTACACTTTTCTGGTTAGCTTGCCCGTTTTAAAATGGCGCCCACACTTTTTCCTCTCGGATCCCTTGTTTATGTTGCTCCACGCGAGTCCTTTCTCTCTGTTTACATGTTGGTTACTTGTACTGGGAACTTTGCACACTGTCTCGTCCACCCTTCGGAACTCCGCTGAGTCCGTTGACGCATGTCACACTAGTAAGTACGATATTCTGCCGGTTTGCGCAGTTACATTTGAGCGCTTTTAACATTTGGCAGTTCATTCACGGGGATACGCATTTGGCTTTCCGATCCGGTGTAGTTTTGTTGTTAAACGATCACGTCAGCTTTCAGTCTTTTATCTCACGAGAGCACAGTTCCATCTCTCTTCACAGGGTGTATTCAGTCTAGGCTGCTTGGCATGTAGTATACAATGCAGATACCCTATTCTTGTCACTTTATTTTTCACTACGTTATTTGCACCGTGTGTTTTCCGTCTCACTTATTGTCATTACCATGTAGCTTTGCCACCACGCTATTATAGCGAGTCATTTTTGTTTTTTGTTTATAGAGTAACCCCCTGACGACGGGCTCCGCCCGAAATGCATTGGGCTGTGTGACTTTCAACATACCTGGAATTATGCATGTTGTGTTGGATCATCTATTCTGAAATGTATCATACAATTAACAACATCAGAAACGTGATATCCTAATAAAACCGGATACATATAAGCAATCTTGCTGTGAACACTCTCATTGCACATATCGGATGAATTGAACTAGACCGTTTGGTCCCCCCTTGGTTGTGCATAGGGGCGTCCTCTCCCTAGGCGGGAGAGCTCTACCTTAGTGCTTACCTTTCCAACACTGACTGGCCAGACAGTGTTTCCCCGGTGCACACCACAACCGCTGTAAGCAATCTTCATCTTGGATTACACTAGCTGTGCGAGATCCTATCATTTATACACTTCTAAGGGAATTCACAAGGGCATATTATCAAGCCCATTATCGCCGCTTTAGCGGCACTTTCCTGCCGATAAAAGCGGCGATAATGTATCACCCTTTCTTGATATTATGGCCCTTCTTTCTTCCAAGGACGGCACACTAATGTATTCAGTTGGATTAAGTAACAGATTGTATTTGCAGCATTACGAAGAGGCAATTTTGTCGAAGCGACACTTCGATCAATAATTGGACATTGGGAAATATAAACGCCATTATAACCACTTCAGGGTGCATGCTGTTACTCATTTTGCCCGCGTCTTATTGCTGGAAGCAAAAGACACACAATTGATGGACGGAATACAGAACAAATCAAAACATTCACCCCCAGTCAAGAGATCTGGGTTAAATCCCTCATTCTTTTGCTCACCATGACACCCAGTTTAGACCTGGCCATATGCAATCAGTCTTGACCCTGTGCCTCATGGGAACAGTCCAGCCCGAACTGCCAAGTAAGGTCCTCCCTGTACCGGAAACAAGCATCATAGGACCGGTTTCGGGGTTTCACCCCTCTTCAGCCAGGATAGCTTGATTCCAGTGGCACAGTGAGCCCAGGACCAACGTCTGGGTATACCTGGCGCACTTAGGGCGAGAAAGCAAAAGACACACAATTGATGGACGGAATGCAGAACAAATCAAAACATTCACCCCCAGTCAAGAGATCTGGGTTAAATCCATCATTATTTTGCTCACCATGCCACCCCAGTTTAGACCTGGCCATTTGCAAATCAGTATTGACCCTGTGCCTCATGGGAACAGTCCAGCCCGAACTGTCAAGCCAGGTTCTCCCTAGACTGTGCCCCAGGTTCTCCCATGGGGCACAGGGTCAAGACTGATTTGCATATGGCTGGGTTCAAACTGGAATGGCATGGTGAGCAAAGAAAATATGGATTTAGGCCCAGATCTCTGTACTGGGGTGAATGTATGACATTGTTCTGCATTCTCTCCTTCAGCTGTTGTTTTTGCATTTGTCACCCAGAGTGGGACGGATATGCTCAGACATGAGTCCCGTGCTCTCCATGCCACTGGAATCAAGCTATCCTGGCTGATGAGGGCTGAAAGCCCGAAACTGGTCCTAGAATGCTTGTTTCCAGTCTAGAAAGAACCTGGCTTGGCAGTTCGGGCTGGACTGTTCCCATGGAGCACAGGATCAAGACTGATTTGCATATGGCTGAGTTCAAACTGGAGTGGCATGGTGAGCAAAAAAATGATGGATTTAGGCCCAGATCTCTGTACTGGGGTGAGTGTATAATATTGTTCTGCCTTCTGTCCACAAACTGTTGTTTTTGCATCTTACTGCTGGAAGGCATGCCAATAGCCTGACCACCTGGAAGGACTTTTTTTCAGTCTGAAAGATAATATTACATGTGAAAATGCCCATTTTGTTTTGAAGCATACATGAACACTGCATTTTGCCTCCGTCATCGATTTTGCCAGAGCTGTGGATTAGACCCGACCCTCAACTGGGGAGTTCTGCTAGAGTTTTTCCTAGACGCAGAGCCTAGAGCGAAAGCGCCAGAGGCTTCTGAGTACCTTCATAGTGACGTCTATAGGAGTGACAGGACCACTCAAGAAGAGGCGGTGGCGTAAATACGGGCAAGATATTTATTTAGCTTTCAGGGTAATGAGAGCGCCAGGAGCTTGGTTCCGATCTCTTTGCGGGCTCCGTGATGACTCTAACATGGCGGCCACGCTCTACGTCGATATGTCACAACTTATCAACTAGAGCGCGACACTACATATCTCCCCCCTTTAACAACGGAATACAATTAGAAAGATAATGTCCCAGAGTCTATGTGTTACCCAGCACGTTCACCTCTCCCATCTCATAGTCTCGGTACCTCGCTGGTCTTACCACTGTTCTGCCAGAGCGGGTACATCTCACCGGGGTGCTGGAGGCATTCCTTGTATCTTCTCTGGAAGTTCTCGGCCACGGTCCATCTACACCCATAGGTCTCCCCTTTGGTGTCGCTTCATTTGGGCCTTCCTGGCGTCCCTGTGTGTCCAGCTCATTCCCTTCCTCTGACACAGTCTCTCCCGGGGCTTCTTCTGAGGTAGCCTTCTCTTCCCTCGAAGGAAGAATCTCAGTGTGGTTATCGTTGCGGTGTTCCAACTGTGACCTCTCTGCATTTGTCCACTGCAGTATCTTGTTGCACTTGGACATCCGATCCTGGGACCAAATCCTTCCATCACTCAGGCCGCTCCTTCACTTGCATGGGTGGGCTGAACTTGCTGACCCCCTTTCTTTTCATCTGAGCTCGGACCCATTCTCCTCTTTCTAGCGTCGTCTCCTTCACATTGCGTCGTTTGTTAAAATGTTCAGTGTATACTCTTTGTGCTCTCTCCAGGTTGTGATGTATCACTGCTGGTGACCACTTGCTCACAATGGTGCATTCCTTCCATGCCACGTTGTCCTTGGTAAAGGGGTCCTGAGGATTTTGAAGGGACTGTATCCAGTGCTGGTTGGGGTGATCCGGTATACCCACAGTTTGTTCCTCAACTCCGTTTCCCATTTTTTTCCCGCGCCGATTGCCGATTTACCGACCCCATGATGACTCTGTTAAACCTTTCGGCAAAGCCATTTGCGGCCGGATGGTATACCGACGTGTGCTTGATCTTGATCCCGTTCCTTCCCATGTAGGCTTTCCACTTCTCGGGCGTGAACTGGGGTCCATTGTCACTTAGGATGGAACGAGGGATGCCTTCCTTTAAGAAGGTGGCTGTGAGAAACTTCAACACCGTCTCTGTGTCCATGTCCTCTTCTATGTCGATCTCGGGCCATTTGGAATATCTGTCCATGAGTACCACCACATATTTCTGAACTCCTTCTGCATCTAGCACCGGACCTAGGATGTCTATCGACAACTCCTCCCACGGATTTGCTTGGTTGTCGAACTTACCTAAGAACGGTCGCATCAAGCTTTGGGATTTGTCTGCATTTTGGCATTGCGTGCATTCTCTGACATGTGTTTCTATCTGGCTGTCCATTGCTGGCCACCAGTACGTTTGTTTTGCCTGAAGTTTCGTCTTCACAATACCTAGGTGTCCTTCATGCAGGATGGAGAGCAGGTGCGGCACCAAGGAAGTGGGAGGAACTACTTTATCTCCTCTTAGCAGGAAGGTGCCTTGGTCCCCAATGGATAATTCCCCCCACACTTCGAAGAACTTCCTGTGCTCTGCACTCAAGCGTTTCTTTTCTGGCCACCCTTGTAGGATGAACTGCCTAACCGCCTCGATGTCTCTGTCGCTCTCATAGGCCTCTTTCCATTTCTGCGGGCTAATCACCTTTTCATGGTCCTCCATGAATGCCATGCTGACGTCCTCTCCCTCTGTGCCATGAGGAGCTTCCTCCATAGCTGACGCCCTGCTGAGATAATCAGCAACCTTTGTTTTTCTGTCCGGGTATGTATTCATCATCATACTGGTAGTCCAACAACTTTAGCGTCATCTTTGCTATGCGGGGAGTTGCATTCGCATGTCCGCTTCACGTGAGCACCTTCACCAGTGGTTTGGGATCCATCCTAAGCCGGATTCTGGAGCCCCATATGAACTGACGGAACTTCTCCATTGCCCAGACTGCGGCCAGCATTTCCTTTTCCACCACACTGAACTTCTGCTCCGTGGGCGACAGAGACCTGGACGCAAAGCTGATGTTGGCTACCTCACCTTCTTTAGTTTCTTACATCAGGACAGCTCCCAGTCCCCTCTCACTTGCGTCCGTAGTTAGTATGGACATTGCTTGTTGGTCGAACCCGTGAAGGAGAATAGCCGTGCTGATGTCTGCTTTGATGCTTTGAAATTCTTCTTGCGTCTCCTCTGTCCACCCGAAGGATGTTTTTGTCTAAGAGGAGTTGGCGCAGGTGGTGCGTCTTTGTGGCGAAGTGCGGCACAAATTTACTATAGAACTCGGCCATCCCCAAGAAGGAGCAAACCTCTTCCTTGTTTTTCGGTTTTGGGCGCATCACGTCTGGCTTTGGCATTGGCCTGTTTGGGTGTAATCCCTTGGTCACTGATCTCGTGGCCTAGGTAGATAACTGAAGACATTCCAAAACGACATTTCTCCCATTCGGCAGTGAGTCCATTTCGTGCCAGGATGTGCAACACTGTGGACAGTTTCGCATCATGGTCTTCCCGGTTCTTGCCCATTATCAGGATGTCATCTTGAAAGTACTGTACCCCTTCTGGGTCCTTGAATAGCTTATGAATAAGCTTTTGAAAGACGTCTGCCACCGACGCTAGTCCAAATGGCATCCTACAAAATTGGTAGCATCCAAACGGGGTTATGAAGGAAGTCAGCTTGCGGCACATATGATGTAAGGCTATATGATGGTACGCTGAGGTAAGGTCGATGGTGAAAAATCATTTCACATCCTTGGTCTTGGCCAGCATTTCGTTTGTCCTTGGTAGCGGGAACTTTTCAACCACTATGTTTTTGTTCAGTTCTCTCAAGTCCACGCATAGGCGTTCCTTGCCATTGGGCTTCATGGCCACTACCAACGGTGCCAACCATTCTGCGCTGTTTATCGGCTCGATGATGCCATTGTCTTCCAGCCGTTGCAGCTCCAGCTGTACAGTCTCTCTTATCGCCAATGGGATGATTCTTTGTGGCACAAGGGCTTGGCGTCTGCTTTGAGGTCTATTTTGTGTGTGAATTTTGTCAATTTTCCAATATTTCCTCTGAACACTGTGGGAAACTCCTCCTTCCATTTGGCGGCATCAGGCTGTCATTCTGGGCTGGTCATCAGCACCTGCATGATGCCTCCTGGGTCTAGTTGTATACCCAAATCGCCCTGGTCGACCCATCCTAAGACTGAGGGCCGTTTTTCGGCTACTTACAGCTTGCAGTTCGCTCTTCGTTCCTTAAACTCAAATTGCAGGTCTCGGTACCCCACCATGGGTATGGACTCACCTGTAAACGTGCAAAGTCGAATGTCCGGAGGTTCCAGGTGAGGCCCTAGGTGTTGCTTGAAGTGGTCGTCCCACACCTTGCGCTGTATTACGGTGTACGGGGACCCTGAGTCTGCCCTCATTTTTGTTTGTACTCCCTCTATTGTCAGTTGACATTGTGGTTTCTTTGAGCGAGTGCAGTCAATGCCCGGTATGTGTTCTTCTGTTCATAATACGTTATCATCTTCTTCCTCCCCGTCACCTTCATTGTCTTATTCATGTGCGACATACTTAACCCCGGGTCTTCTCTGCTTACGGTGACACACCTTCTCAAAGTGCCCCATGATTCCACAGAACATACATTTGGCGCGGAAGGCAGGGCAACGTTTCTCATGGGCTGCATGGGAATGGCTCCCACACCTGTAGCACGTGTTCCTGTCTTCACTAGTGGATGTCTTCACTGGTGATGGTCTGGGGACATATCTGGTCTGCTTCTTCGTGTTTCCTGCCTCGCCCTTGCTCCTGTCTGGTGGTCCTGCTTCTGTAACTCTATTGACCATGGTCATTGTGGTGTTCTCTCCTTTTGCTGCCTCAGCACATGTTTTAGATAGTTCTGCTTTTTTCACTACGGCGATGACTTCCTTCAGGGTCGCATCTCCGTTGACCCATAGTTTTTGTGGATTGAAGTGTTCGTGTTGTGCATGACGATTTGGTCCTTAATGAACTCGTTGTGTAAAGCGCCAAACTTACATGTGACTGCCAGCTTCTTGAGTGCTGCTACATACTCATCTACAGACTCTCCCGCTTCCTGTTTTCTCAGTTGGAAGTTGTACCTGTCTATGGACGTGCACACCACCGGTCTATAGTGATTGTCTAGGTCTTCGATCGCATTTTGGAACACGTCGTCTTCATCAGCTTGTCGTGTTTTGGGTACTAGATTTCAGAAAACTCTGATGCCTTCGGACCCAGATTATGGAGTAGTATCCTCTTCTTCCTCTTGCTGGGAAACGCTCCTCCACTTTCATCTTCTAGCACCTCCAGATAGTTCATGAAGTATTCTCTCCAATCTTCCCTCTTCATTGAGGGTTTCCCTGGCCTGGGTAGGAAGGAGACCGGCGTTGTGAGCGAGGAGGCTTGAGTGCTCATCTCTGCTTGTCTTCCTGGGAGCTCTTCTTCCCCTCTGGGACTCCCTGGCACACTATGCCTGTGCTGGCATGATGGGCTCTACTGAGGCGCAGGTCCGCTACCTGCGCTGTGCCGTGCTTGCTCCGCCAGGGCCACGGGCGGAATTGCCAGCGTCCATGAGCGTGGTGCTTGGTACTGCTGTGCAAATTCAAGTGACTAGCTGCCACGCTGCTCTACCCTCCTCCCAGGCTGCTGTGCTCATGTTGGGCGCTGGTCCCACTGCTGGGGTGCGACCGCGCTTGGTACGTCTCCCTGGTTGGCGTGTACCTTCACCTCCACGTGCACCTGTGGTCATGTCGACCCACCCTTCGGTCACAGGGCAGTCACTGCGTGTGGTGCGCCGGGTGGTGGTTGCGGTCGCACACCACTGCCACGGTCTCTACCCTCTGCGGTATCTGCCGTTGTACCTCTTCGCTGCCTTGTGGTCGTGGCAAGTCTCAGGTCGCTATCGGGACACGATGGTCCCCAGCAACGCTCTCCTCCCGCCCTCGTTGCCAATTTATAGGAGTGGCAGGACCACTCAAGAAGAGGCGGAGGCGTAAATACGGGCAAGATATTTATTTAGCTTTCAGGGTAATGAGAGCGCTGGGAGCTGCATCCGCTCTCTTCATGGGCACCGCGCTGACTCTAACATGGCCGCCACACGGAGTATCAACTAGAGCGCGACACTACAACGTCACGCAGGTGTCATGTTTTAATGGAACAAGAGTGGCGCATTTTGGATTTACTTATCAGGTTTTCAGGAGGCAGTTGGTGTCTGTAAGTCGAAGGGGCCAGACCCGCAGTCACTGCCACTGCCATGGCCATTTTCGGATGTAGGCTGGCTCAGAGGGCTGATGTTCCTGCATGGAGCCGGGAGCCCCAAATCTGCTTGTCAGCGACAAAATCTGCTTTCAGCGTACTCGGATCCTGTTAGGGGTTGCCTCCTCGTTATTACCGGCCGCTACAATGTCCGAAAGGGGAACCATGAGAAGACGCAGGGCTGCTGTCAGCAGAGAAGACGATGATTGGGCGGTAACCCTGAGGGCGGTAAGTGGATTTAGGTGATTCGCTGTCACTGTGTTTAGAAACGCACGCTCCTGGAGATTTGCAGGGAATGGCTGTGAGCTTTTCAATACTGGGGAGAGACATTGACCATGTATTAAACCTGTAAACAGTGGCAGAAAGAGAATGTTTTCTACAAAAGTTGGTCACAGTATTTTCTGGCGTCCCACGTATGTGGTAGCTCCGGTGGCCAGATCCTACTGAAGGATATTAGCGCAGTGTTAAAGTTGTGAGGCTTCGCCTAGGACCTAACTTGTTCACAATATAGGCCCGACACGAATATTAAAGTGAGAGTGCGGGAATTATACAGTTTTTATTGCTAAATGTGCTAGGAATGCGCTTGTTTAGGTCCAGCATGTTAAGATCTACTGGGGCACTAGTGAGCCAGGATCCCATTGATTGCAAATACATTTTTTCTCTCCAGACCCTCCCAGAACGTGAAGGGACATGTTTTTCAAATACTGATATGTCATTTTTTTCACTTTTCCTCTCTCTATTTTTTAAATCTGATGTATGCCAAGACCGTATGTTTTTAATAAAAATATGGTGGCGTCTATTTAGCCAGCTGCCGGGTAAATAATGGATTTTCTCTGCAACTTACCCAGCAGTTAAATAGTACAGATTATGTACTAATTGGCCATCGGTCTTCAAAATAGCAGAAGAACTTCAATCTTTATGCAGTATTTGTCCAGCAGCCAGCCAAGTTGTCAATAAACTTCACTCTTTACCTGCCTGTTAGTAAAATATTACATATTATGTACAATTTGGTTGTATGACAGACTCACGCATGGCTAAACCACATGTGCTTCAAGAACTCTGTCACAACTACGAATGTGTCTTAACCACGCATTCATTTACTGCTCTGATATCTGCAAGGATCTTGTTCGCGCTCTATAAAACTTTCAAATAAAATAAATAAATACGCATGCCTTTACCAGATATTCCTTTACAACTCATTTAGTTGTAAAGGCATGCTTGGTAAAGTTAGATGCTTAGTCAAGTTTGCTCAGAAGCCCCCCTGCCCTTAGCCTTACAACCAGCCGTCAGCACCTAAATATCCCCTGCCCCAGCCCTAATAACTACCCAACCCCCCCATTCTGGGCCCTAAAACCCGTCCTTCAGCCCCACTATGCATCCTGCCCCGGCCCAAATAACTACCCGGACCCCCCCCCTAAAACCTGTCCTCAGCCAAAGAAATGACCCCCCCCCCCCTGCCCTGAGTCCAAAAACAGCCCTGCCCTCAAAAACCACCCTGCCAGCGCCTTGATCTCTAAAACGGCTACCAGGCCTGAAAACTGCCCCTTCTCCCCCTGCCCTGGGCCCTAAAACTAACCCCCGCTGAAAACTCCCCCTCCCCACCCAAGCCCTACTTACCAAGCTACGATCTCCTCTGAAGTCTGATCCTTCCTCTCTCCGGTCTTCCTTCGAGTCTCTGAAACTCGACCTCTGGATGTCTTAACCATGCTTACGCGTAGTTAAGGCATATGCGTGGTTAAGGCAAGTGATGTTCAGCTTACGTGGAAACGGCACGTGTGGATTAATGCCGTTTCCCGTACAATTTGGCTAAAGGTTAGGCAAATAGCAAATACGCTTATTTTTTCAACTGGTCACTGACTAAATAGTAGACATTATGTACTATTTGGCCAGTTACCTTACTGATAGAGAAGCAACTGCATCATTTACCTTGCAGCTGACTAAGTAGCAGAAAGTATGCACTGTTTAGCCAGGAGCAATGCAAATAGCTTTTCTTCACCTGGAGGCTGGATAAATATAGACATTATGCACAGTCTGTCTAGTATGTTTATTATTCTACAGCAATGTACTCGCTCTTCCTCAAAAAGTGAGAGCAAAAGACTCCCTGTTATCAAAATACCTCCTTTTCTGCCCTGAGTTTTCATGCAAGAAATCATTGCCTTATGGAATTAGTAGTTATGGTTCAGTTCTAATAATCAAATCAGACTAAATACCTGAAAACTATGTCTTCTAAAAGCAAATGCCAGGAATGGAAAAATTCTATCCCTGTGACATGGGGCCTTCTGAAATTAAGGCAAAAAGAACAACTGATGGACAGAATGCTGAACAATGTCAAACATTCACCACAGTACAGAGATCTGGGCCTAAATCCACTGTGTTTTTTGCTCCCCATGCTATTCCAGTTTCGACCCAGTATGCAAGTCAGCCTTGACCCTGCTCTCCAAGGGAACGGTCCAGCTTGAATTGCCAGGGCAGGTACTCCCTGGACTGGAAACAAGCATCCTTGGTCCGATTTTTGGGTTTCACCCCTCATCAGCCAGGCTAGATTGACTCCAGTGTCATGGAGAGCAAGAGACCCAGGTCTGGGCATACCCTTTCCACTCAGGGTGACAAATGCAAAAGGAACAAATGATGGACAGGATACTGAACAATGTCAAATATTCACCCCAGTACAGAGATCTGGGCCTAAATCCATAGTTTTTTTGCTCCCAAGGCCATTCCAGTTTAGGCCCAGACATATGCAAATTCATCTTGACCCTGCTTCCCATGGGAACAGTCCAGCCCAAACTGCCAGGTGAGATCCTCCCTGATCTGGAAACAAGCATCCAGGAACCGGTTTTGGGGTTTCACCCCTCATCAGCAAGGCTAGCTTGACTCCAGTGGCATGGAGAGCACGCGACCCACGTCTGGGCATCTCTGTCTCACTCTGGGTGACAAATGCAAAATGAACAGTTGATGGACAGAATACTGAACAACTGTGGTGGCGCCGCGAGATAAAGAACAATGGATTTAACCTAGATCTCTTGTCTGGGGGTGAATGTTTGATTCATTAAGCATTCCTTCCACCATTTGTTACTGCAGCACTTCTGATAGTAAGGATCATCTTTTCAAAAAAGAAACACATGTGTAGGATCCCTTATACAAGTCACCAACACAGTAGAATTGAGAGGTTTCTTTCCAACCTAATCTTTATAGACCTGTTGACATAAGTGATGCTCCAAACTTGTGGATACTGAATATCTTCCTTTTAAATATTTTATAGTTTTTTTTAAACAAATAGTGTAGCATTTATTTCATACAGACAGTACTCAGACTAAAGATTCAACAGCTATAGGTGCCTAGGTGCACCACAGTTGAGTCTCAGCCAGGGGGCAGGACTGGGGAATTAAAAGCAGCCCTGGCAAAAATGCTCAAACCAGCTCTGCTCCCTTCATCTTTGACATAATTTCTCTCTTGACATCCATACATTCTCTCTCGCCTTTTCTCCTCTCTCTCTCCTCCTTCTCTGATTGTTTTTTTCTGCATTTGTCCTCCCTCACTCTCTTTCTCTCTCACTTCAATGCTAACCTCCATGCTGTAATTAACCTCGAGGAGCTGAGAAAAGTGACAGAGGCTTCAAATTTGGCTTCCAAGGGCTCCAGCCCACCAGGGAAAGGTCTGTTGGAATAGACAGTCTGTCCACCCCTGGTCTCAACACCTCCAAATGTTCTGCATGTAAATAGGAGGCCTTCATTCTTTCAGTTGGCCACTTTCTGTGTTTAATAGACTGAAAATGAAATGAGGATTCAATCTTTACATCGGTGATGTTGTACTTGTGGTATTGGCAAATAATATATTGGGACACTTACAAAAATATTTGAAATGTTCTTAGAATAATCAGCATGAGAGCTGGAGGTACAAAATAAGCGTGATTATATAATTGATTATTTCATTGCACTCCCAAGCTCAGAAAAGTTGAACTAAATTCATTGAAGGAAAATTGTCTGCATAACAGGAAGTGCTATATCATCCTACTCTGCCAGTTATTGTGGCCATCCCTATGTTCACCTCTGCATGTCTTCTACAAGTGGCCCATCCTTATCATTTTCTGTTAGGCCTGGTTCTGATGACTGGGGTAAACCCACATTGTGCCCATTCCGAATGAGATTGGCAACTGGTCTATCAATGAAGGCTATGCAGTGACAGATCCTAGTAGCAACATATTAATATTGTATATGCACAACACCTTTAACTTGTGTTGGCTATTGACTGTCTAGATCCTATGGTCTCTTGACTTTGCCGTGAATGAGAGCTGCTCAGTATGTATGGTTTTCTGATACTGAGTGAATAGGAGGGGGCATACATTTGAGCCCAGGTGCCTTCTGCAGTAGTAGGTGGCCCTCCCACAGTAGGCTTTCTTAGTTCATGGTGGACGTGCTAGGCTTCACATACTGCTTCCTCCCTGAAGCCAGTTGAAGTTGGTGGGTGAAAAGAAAGCAGCCAATGCATTTCTTTTGTTACATTAGGTTTCCTACTGCTCTAGTGAAAACACTTAACCCCAGCTTCCTATGTTGCTATTGGTCTCTGAGATCATGAGAACAGATGGAGAAGAGTGTCTGACCGAGAATCAACAAAACAACTTTAACCAGTACTTACTTGACTGGCTAGTAATGTTTGGCTTTAGAATACAGGAAAAGTTGGACAGCAAAATGAAGAAGCATTTCCCCATGATTGCACTACTTGATTTATATACTGCTCGTTGCCCCTAAGAAGGCCGGAACACACTTCTGGACCATCAGCTAAAAAGCTTGTTTTTTGAAATTTTTGATATTATGTGGCCCATATGAAATGTGCCCCAATCACTTTGTAGAAAACTTGTGACTGTGCTTAAGCATGAAGTGAAGCATAGACTTTTAAGAGCGATAGGGCAACATGTATCAAATAAGCATTTGCTCGTGTGCTGATTACCTTAGATTTTAAAATTCCCGCTTTTTGTCATTTATTTAAAATTTTATTTTGGAGCGTTTCACCCTGGTTTTAACTCCCCGTGCTCACACTTGCATACTAAATTGGTTCCCTCACCGCTACTTTGGCGGCCCGGTCCTTCGCACTCACGATTTGCTGAGCGCCATCTTGGGTGGGTGCAGGAAACGCAGGACACTCCCGCGCTCTAGCAGTCAGGAGGACTGGCTAGAGCTCTACTTAAACCGAGCACGATGACGCGCAGCGTGTGCGCGCAGCGTGATCGCCGCAGCCACGCCGGAGTCACGCCAGAGTCCAGCCCGTCTGCGCCCGTCCGCGCTGAGGACGGGCTGGACGGCTGGGCCACTGGTCAGGATAAGGTAGGCTCCCATTTATTGAAATATTCTTTACAGGATCTATTAAGGCTCAAACCTACACCTGCCCCATGCTTTCATCGATACATCCCAGAAGACTTTTCTACACTTCTTGGTTGTGCTTGCTTTCAGAAAGATGTGGAGGATCCTAAACTATCCTTCCCCCCCACCCTTCCGGAGTCTTGTCCTCCGCCGGCACTCAAAGGGCCGAGCGAAAATTGCCTTCTCCTTAACGCTCGCTCGCTCATTAAGAACAACATTGTCTTTAAGGAGCTTGTTTTAGATAGGAAACCATCCTGGGTTTTTATCACCGAGACCCGGGCTAAAGACTCTTCTGGCCCTGATCTTGTCGAAGCGGTCCCTGAGGGCTACTGCTTAACGCGACAGGACAGAATAGGCCGGGTTGGTGGTGGCCTGGCTATTCTGTATCAGGACAGGTTCCATTGCCACACTATACCTCTCTCTGACCCTAAGGATGTGTTTCAAGTTTTATACTTTTCCTTGTCCGACTCTTCCAACCCCACGTTCAATGGGATTCTGGCCTACCGCCCCCCCGGCCCTAGAGCAGGTTTCGGGCTGAAACTGATGCAGGTTCTAGAACCCTATTTCGACCGACAAAATCTCACCATCCTAGGTGATTTTAATTTTCACCTAGAGTTACTGGAGGCCCATGACACTATTTCCTTACTGGAGGTAATGTCAGCTTGTGGACTCACTCAATTGGTGAATGGTCCCACCCACCGAGCGGGACACACACTCGACGGATTCTTTTCGAATGATCAAAGGCTTACAGTCACCAACCCTTTCCATCTTTCCTGGTCGGACCATCTGGCCGTTCCCTTTAATATGACCAATCTGACCCAGGACTCTGTCAGAAGGGTCCCGAGTACTAGGGAAGTACGAAGGAACTTCAAAAACATCAGGGAAGATTCTTTTCATCCGTGGACATCTAGTTTGTCCACCACCCAGGAGACGGACGTCTCCTCAGCGGTCCTTAAGTATGAAAATATCATCTCGGAGGCCCTGGATGTGCTGGCTCCAGCTAGGTCCTGCTATTCAGCCAGGAAAAGACCCTCAGCTCCCTGGTTCTCAGAACAACTTAGGCTTCGGAGACAGGTAGTAAGGAGACAGGAACGCTTATGGCACTCTAGCTGGGCCCCTAAGGATAGAGAAGCTCATAAGGTCTTGCTTAAAAACTACAAATTGGAAGTGATTAAGACCAAGCAAGAATACTTCACGGCCCTCACTTCCTCACTTTCGTCTCCTAGAGAGCTTTTCAGGATCGCTGACTCCCTTACCTCCCTTCAGATCCCAGACCCTGTGGTTGCCTCTCAGGAACTGTGCAATAATATAGCTTCCTTCTTTCAGTCCAAAATTGCGGACATTTACATTGCCCTGGAAGCTCAAAGATCCTCTACCGCTGTGCCTTCGGTGCCCGCTCCCTTGGAGCCTGATGATGCTGAATCATCCCGACCTCAGGATCTGGAATCCTTTCCTCCTCTCTCTTGTCAGGATCTTGAGATCCTGCTCAACAAAACTAAATCTGGCTCTCCACTAGATGTCTGTCCGCTAAAGATCCTTAAGCAGTGCAGAGAATCCCTCCTTCCCCCACTGGTTGACATCATGAACAGGGCGATGAAGGAGGGCATTTTTCCCCAGCAGTGGAAAAACGCTGTGGTAAAACCTCTGCTCAAGAAGTCCTCTCTTGACCCTGGGGTATTAAAAAACTTTCGCCCCATCTCACTGCTCCCGGCTCCCGCGAAGATGTTAGAAGCCCATCTTAATAAACATCTGGCTGCATTCGTGGAGAGCTCGGGCTGTTTGGATCTTTCCCAGCATGGATTCAGGAGGGTACATAGGACCGAGTCTGCCCTCACCATAGTGCTCGATAACATCCGCACTAGGGTCGATGGGGGACAGACCTCCCTCCTGATCCTTTTAGATCTCACAGCTGCCTTTGATACCCTATCTCCCTCGGTGTTAACATCTCGACTGAGGGAGATTGTGGTCCGGGGGTCGGCCCTGAGACTCCTTTCCTCTTTTCTCGATCACAGAGAGCAAAGGGTAATGCTGGGCCCGTTCCTATCTCCATCCCTGTCTGTGCAATGTGGGGTTCCTCAAGGGTCAGCGCTTAGCCCTACCCTTTTTAACATTTATGTGACCCCCTTGCCAGACTTATTAGATCTTTCGGGATGGAGGTAGTTTCCTACGCGGATGACAGCCAGATCCTCGTCTCTCTCTTCCAGTCAGTTACGTCGACTGCCGCCAATTTTAGATCCTGCATGGAGGCAGTCAGCCAATGGATGATTCACAATTCATTGAAACTGAATGGGGAGAAGACGGAGGTGATGGTATTTGGAGGAAAGGAAGAGATCTGGTCTGCTGAGTGGTGGCCGAACTCACTGGGTGCCTGCCCCGATCCTACTTCCTCTGCAAAAAATCTGGGGGTTATGATTGATCCCACCCTTAGTATGTGCCAACAGGTCAACAGGACTGTTTCGACCTGTTGGGGGATCATCCATATACTAAGAAAAATCAGGCACTATCTGTCCCTCCAGGCAAGGAAGCAACTAGCCGTCGCACTTTTGGGCTCCCGTCTGGACTATTGCAATGCGCTGTATGCTGGACTGAATAAGAGTCAGCTACAGCGCTTGCAGGTGGTCCAGAACGCGGCAGCGAGATTTGTTCTCGACTTGCCCAAACGTGCCTCTGCCACCGATGTCCGGAAGCAGCTCCACTGGCTTCCCGTCGGGGATCGCATCCTCTTTAAATCCATGTGTATGGTGTACAAAGCCTTTGCTAAAACTAGCCCTACGGGCATTGGATCTATCCTGTCTCAGTACAACCCCGGCAGGAATCTTCGTTCCTCACATAAACTTCTACTTTCTGTGCCTCGTGTCAGGAAGACAAGATGGGGAGGCAAGGCCTTTTCCAATCTGGCCCCTAAATGGTGGAATGCTCTCCCTCTGGAAGTAAGGTCCTGCCCCACTCTACAAGCCTTTAGATCTGCTTTAAAGACCCAGCTCTTCACACGCGCATACCTGTAGTGGTGCTCTGCAAACTTTTTGATCTGTTTTTGAAAGGCGCCTTGACACCTTCGGGTTTAGTTTGCGTGATACAAATTGCATAATAATAATAATAATAACATTCATTTTGTGATTACCAAATATTGGTATTTGGTAATCGCAAAATGCTTTGTATGTAATTTTTTAGATACTCATGGGGGCGCACCAAAATGAGAGTCCAAAAAGAATAAGTAGAAAAATGTTCTTTATTTATCTTTGTCCAGCTAAAAAGCACATCAATAAAATATGTAGCGAGATCAGGCTGATCTCGCTACATATTTTATTGATGTGCTTTTTAGCTGGACAAAGATAAATAAAGAACATTTTTCTACTTATTCTTTTTGGACTCTCATTTTGGTGCGCCCCCATGAGTATCTAAAAACTGTTTAACTGATCTGGAGAGCACAGCGACGCCAAACAGCAGCTGGTGTCGGGGTTGGCAGCACAATATCAAACCGACTTGATCATAGACTCATTGGCACTGGAGTTTAGGTGCGGCATTTTTAAGGTCCGCTGCTGCTTTTTCGTATAAATGCTTTGTATGTAAGTAATCACCAAAGATTTGGTGATTCTTTAATATTACCTAATAGCGATTCAGTAAATAGTGAATCGCTATTAGGTAATATTACTCCTTTCATTCCTATGGCCCAAAAGGTGAATGGTTTTGCATTAGTTAATTTGCGATTACCTAATTGGTAATCGCAAATTAGGTAATGCAAGGCCAAGGGTGCCCGGCAGCCCAGGGCCCTCCTTCAGCATCCATAAAAAAATTAATGTGCACATCTGAAGTGCGCACATGCCCCATGGGCATGTCTGTGCTACATGGCACTTTGAAAAATTCTGTTTTGTGTATTTTTCAAAGTTTGCACATGGTTGCCATCAACTTGAAGTTGATTGTAATTGCATTTTCCTAAATGCATAGTTTGCATTTGGAAAATGCTTCATACATGTTCTAGGGGAATCACAATTTGAGATTTCCTATTTTTAGTCTCAATTTTAGATAATCACATTTTTTGTGATTACCTAAAATTGTGACAACAAAGCCTTTCATACATCATGAAAGGCTATTTTGCATTCGCACACAACAGATTTGACCGAATCGCGCTGCTTGCAAATGCATAAACCTTTCATACATGTGGCCCATAGAGTTGCATTTTTCAGATATGTAACACCTTCCTAATGGGTGTCCTTGATTGGTAGGTTGGGGGTTTGTAGCCTGGTCTGTATGAAAAATATTATGTACCACATCGCAGGTTCAGAGGATGTTTCATTCTAGGGACAGCAACCTTGAAGATGCACTTATGGATGGAATGTGAAAGATAAGTGTAATATGAAGTCAAATTTGTGGGCAGTATCATCATCCTCTAATCTGACGTAGGTATGATCTTCTGTGTGGGAACAGCAAAGGTAATCCCTCCAATAATATTCAGAGCTATACCATGAAATAGGCCATATTCCTTTAATGTAGTCATTAAATAGAGACCCTTCATGAGCAAAAAGTGATACTATCTAAGTAATGTGACCCAAAACATTACTTGAATATCCCAGTGTCTACCTCAGTTACTCACTCACTTCCTAGGTACGTTTCTCATATGATGGCAGACAATAATAGTCCTTTTATTATGGTTTTTAATATTAAAATCACAAACACAAATATGCAGGTTATTTACATTAAATACATATTATACGTCTACCCTTTTTCTGAGAGAAAATTGTCAAAACTCAAGTGACAGACTCAATATTGTCCAGTCCAATCCTTAGTTTCGTAAAAAGAAAGTACTTTAATCGCACAGGAAAGTGAAATACTGCACAGTTCAAAATAGGAATACAGTTATTGTGTTGTGACCTCATCTTCAAATCTCAGTGAAGTGCTGCACCACCTACAGTGACCTCTTCTAGCTCCAGGAGTTCTCTTAATGTTTATGATACTTTATATGAAGTATGGTATAGTATGGATTTTTGACCTGCATCTTTAGGGTGGTCCCTCTACTTTTGGCCTGCTTATCTCTACTTTTTGCTGTAGCTTTTTGTTGGCCTGAGTACTCTGAGCACCTTTTCACTGCTAACCAGTGCTAACGTTCATGTGCTTCTTTCCTAAACATGGTGACAGTGGTGTATACCTGATTGGTATATATAGTTTACCTTTAAGTCCCTTGTAAAGTGGTATACTGTATACCCAGGGCCTGTAATCTAAATGCTACTAATGGGCCTGCAGCACTGATTGTGCCACCCACACAAGTAGCTTTTCAAACCTGTCTCAGGCTTGAAATTGCAAGGCTTGTGTGTTCAGTTTACTGCCACTTCGACTTCATATTTAAAATCACTTGTCAAGCATTAAACTCCCCTTACACATAGGTCACACCTAAGGTATGCCCTAGGTAGCCCTTAGCAAAAAGAACAAATGATGGACAGAATTTTGAACAAATCCAACATTCACCCCAAGTTACATATCTGGGTTTAACCATCATTTTTTGCTCACCACGCCACCCCAGTTCGGCCTCAGCCATATGCAAATCATTCTTGACCCTGCTTCCCATGGGAACAGTCCCGCTCAAACTGCCAGGCCAGGTCCTCCCTGGGTGGAAACAAGCATGCTGGGACCGGTTTTGGGGTATCACCCTCTCATCCGCCAGGCTAGCTTGAATCCAGTGGCACAGTGAGCATTGGACCCAAGTCTGGGCGTACCCTTCTAACTTAGGGCAACAAAAGCAAAAAGAAAAAATGATGGATGGCATGCTGAACAAATCAAATATTCAAGCCTAGTGACATATCTAGGTTTAATCCATCATTATATCTGCTCACCACACCACTCCAGTTTGGAACCAACCATATGCAAATCAGTCTTGATGCTGCTCCCAATGGGAACAGTCCAGCCCAAACTGCCAGGCCGGGTCCACCCGGGACCAGAAACAAGCATCCTGAGACCGATTTTGGAGTATCACCCCTCATCCGCCAGGCTAGCTTGAATACAGTGGCACAGTGAATAAATCAATCAGGTGTTTTTTAAGCGCAAATACTCACCCACAAGGGTCTCGAAGCACTAAGGGGGGGGTCGCAGGTTCCGGTACATCAAGGGGAGGGGTCTGTAAAAGAGCCAGGTTTTGAGGTTTCTTGCAAAGATGGGGGGCGATGTTGTCTGTCTGAGGTGGAGTGGAAGGTTGCTCCAGGCTCTGGCCGTGAGGAAGGAGTAGGAGCGGCCTCTCTATCTGGTCTTTCTGTCGCGGGGATCTCAGCGTAGGAGAGCTGAGCTGATCGTATGGTCCTTTGTGGTGCGTATAATTTGAGTCGGCTGTTCAGGTATGCTGGTCCGGTGTCGTGGAGGGCCTTGTGAGCATGGGTTAGCATCTTGAAGGTGATTCTAGCTTCGAAGGGGAGCCAGAGGAGTGTGAGCAGGTGCTGGGAGATGTGACAGTGTCTTGGTAGGTTGAGGACCAGTTTTGTGGCGGCATTTTGGATGTTCTGTAGCTTGTGGGTTTGTTTTTTGTTTATTCTGGTGTACAGTTCATTGCTGTACTCGAGTCTCCTGGTGACCAGGGCGTGAGTGAAGGTCTTTCTGTGTTCGAGGGGGATTCATTTGAAGGTCTTACATAGGAGGCAGAGGGTGTGGAAGCAGGACAGAGTTGATCTGGCGGTCCATTTTGAGCTCTAAGTCCAGAAAGATTCCCGGGTTGCATGCGTGGTCTGTGGGGGTAGGCGGGCATCTGCTGGTGGGGGGGCACCAGGTGTCGTCCAGGCATCGGGGTTTGGGCCCATGACTAGTACTTCCATTTTGTTGGTGTTCAGTTGCCAGAAACCGGTCCCCGGGAGCTTGTTTCCTTCCCAGTGTAAGAATTGGCTTCTGTAGTTTGGTTTGTCCTATTCCCATCATGCACTGGGACAGGAACAGACTAATTTGCATACAGTCAGGTTCTGAAACTGGGATGGTGCAGTGAGCTAAAAAACGGTGTTGGATCTAGCCCTGATCTTTTGACTGGGTGAGAGCTTTCTGCTTAATTCAGAGACTCTGTCCCTCACCACCCCTTTTTGTAAATATTTTTGTCCACCCTAAGCGTGGAAGGGTATTCTCAGATGTGAGACCCTTGCTCATTGCACCATCAGGATTCAAGCAAACCGGGCCGAAGACGGCTGTAATGCCAGAAACCGGTCCCCGGGAGCTTGTTTCCTTCCCAGTGTAAGAATTGGCTTCTGTAGTTTGGTTTGTCCTATTCCCATCATGCACTGGGACAGGAACAGACTAATTTGCATACAGTCAGGTTCTGAAACTGGGATGGTGCAGTGAGCTAAAAAACGGTGTTGGATCTAGCCCTGATCTTTTGACTGGGTGAGAGCTTTCTGCTTAATTCAGAGACTCTGTCCCTCACCACCCCTTTTTGTAAATATTGGTGTTCAGTTGTAGGCAGCTGTTTTTCATCCACTTGGCGACGGCATCCATGCCTTTTGGAAAGTTGTGTCTGGCGGTGTTGGGTTCGTTGGATAGGGAGAGGATGAGTTGGATGTTGTCTGCATAGGACACAGTTTCGAGTCTGTAGATTATGAAGATGGGGGCAAGTGGAGCCATGTAGACAGTGAGCAAGGGACCCACATCTGGGCATACCCTTCCCCCTTAGGGTGACAAAAGCAAAAAGAACAAATGATGTACTGAATGCTAAACAAATTAAACATTCACCCTCAGTCACAGATCTGGGTTCAAGCCATTATTTTTTTCGCTCACCCATGCAAGTAGCCTTTCAAACCTGTATAAGATCTGCCATTGCAAGGCCTTTGTGTGCAGTTTACTGCCACTTCGACTTGGCAATTAAAACCACTTGCCAAGCCTTAAACTCCCCTTCTATTACACATAGGTAGGTAGGCTCTAGGCGGCCCTAAGGGCAGAGTGCTGTGTAAGTGTAAGGTAGGACATGTACTTTTAAGTTTTGCATGTACCGGTAGTGACGAACAGCTAAATTTGTTTTTCACTGCTGTGAGGCCTACTCCTCTCATGGGCTTGCATCAGGAATTCCTTAAAACACTTTTCCGCTGTAATTCCAGATTAGAAAGGAGTAGCTAAATCATGTTTCATATCTTTGGAATGGTGATTGTTAGAAATGGGATTTCTGGTTGGCTGAGGCTTGCGCCAAAGCCAGGCAGAAACCACCACTCTAGTCTGGGCAAGGGAGTTACACGACAAAGATAACCCCTGCTCACCCCCTTGGTAGCTTGGCACGAGCAGTCAGACTTATCCCGGAGGCAATGTGCAAAGCATTTGCGCACGCACACACCAACAACATCCCAGGCACACTACAAAAGGAACTCCATACAAGGTTATATAAAAATAGCCTTTGTATTCTCATAACACATTAGAATAGTAAACACATAACATACACTGTGCCAACTGGCACAGGCAATATTCACAAGGGATTATTTACACAGGACAGGGACACATGGGCCACTGTCAGGATCAGCACTTAGCAGAAATTGGTAAAAGTAGCATAGGTCATAAACTTCCAACCAGTAACCACTGGTAATCACTGTGCTCCACCTCAACCTGGAACATAAATTACATTATGCACAGTCAACTCAGGCGCGAATTACATTCTGCGCCAACCTCACCAGCATAAACACATTATGCAATACCCTCACTAGTCTAATCACATTAGACCCTACCTCCTAAATATAACTCACATTTAGGGGCGTAACTCACACAGTGAAACATAACCTCACTACCACAAACCTAAATAGGTAAAACAACCTCATAAGCCTAAATGCATTACATTTCCTAGCACCACAATCACTTCAGCACATAAACCACATGAGGGCCTTGCGCCCTATACCTCTACCAGACCTCCTGCCCAACTGACCATCTCAAGAAGGGGCTCAAATGCCCTGTGTCCAGAATGTCAGGGCGCACTGCCTAGGCAGCGCCAGTCATGGGTGCGCCATCTGCACAAACCTAAACGTTGCAGCTTCCCACTACTTGCTAGGCAGCTGAGAACCATCACATGGGGCCTAAACGCTGCAGCTGGCACTAAGTGCTGCGCAGCTGTGGAAGGCCAAGGAAGGACGAAGGAGTACGTCTCACTCCAAGATTCACAAAGTACATGTCCCCTGAAAGGAAATACCTATACGGTGCAGCGGCCCACTACTTGCTGGGCAGCAGGGAACTGTAAACTGTGGCATGGGCTCTCATTGGCCCTTAGTAATAAAAGTGAGCTCAAACATTGGAGCCACGGGGCTCAGTAAATGCATAATGCATGGCATCAGGCTGGGGCACTAAAGAAATTGCCCACGGGCTCCTCTGGCCCCCTAAGCAATACTTACAATGTTGGAGCTGCCCACTGTGCAACCGGGGCCGCTCTGACTCTGTGCTCCATATGGGAGCAAGACGGGCCGCTCTGGAGATCACCCAGGCATGGTGCCTCGAACGGCATCAGGTAATGTGGAGCCCCACTCTCTGGAGGGGGGCTCTGCACATGAGGGGCGTATCGTTAGGGCAGCCCTCTGTCAAGCGGGGCTGCCCTGAAGTGAGGCACCGATGTGGTGCTTCCATTCTACCCTCCCCCAGCCGGCTTCACTTACCGGCTCGGCGCGGGGGAGGCTCGCTTTTTGTAGAAGCGGCGGGGGCAGGCACCGGCAGTGTGCCTCGCGCCCCCTCCACAGGCAATAGATGGCGGGGCTCTCTCTCCTCATGAGAGCCCCGCCTTCACAAGGCGCCTGGCTTCACCCGGTCCCCCATCTCGGGACCGGTACTTGGTAGGTGGAGCCCTCAAGTCTCCGGGCTCCTCTTCTTCCAGGGCTCCCTCCAGCGCATAGGAGCCCCGCAACACTTGCGCTGCTTCCTCTTCCACTGGCCCAGCCGCAGGCCCCGCCCATGTCGCAGGTAGCCTGCCTGACTTCCGGGCGGCCGCGGCTGGGCAGCAGTAGCGGCAATCTCAGGCGGCAACAAAAGGTAGGCTCCCTCGGCGATCAAGCGCTAAAAATAAAGGCAGTATGCGGGGTGGGCACCCGCTAGGGCTCTCCTAAGCGGGGTGGGCACCCGTAAATAAATAAACAAATAAGCGGCTATAATCAGGGTGGGCACCCGCGCTGTGTGTAAAAGGGCAGAAGCTCTTCCTTCTAGGGAAACGACAACGCTCTGCCCACAAATCAAAATAAAGCGCTCACGAGGCACTGGGGGCACAGAAACCACCAATCCCTCAAGGAATGACCCCTAAAGCAAAAAAGAGCCCCAAAGAAGTCCTCCAGTATCCAGGGGTAGGGCAGGGCATCCAGGGGCTGGGCAGGGCCCAGGGGAAGCTTCCCCTGGGCCTCAGCAGCAGCACACCCCTGGTAGATTCAAGTCAGGAACAAGAACATTTTCATGGGGTCACAGCCCCTCTTTTATACACAAAATCCTTTGTCTCCAAAGGTGCAGGCAAGGGGCACTTTGTTTTGCTCAGCCCCTCTGCCTATTCACAGGATGGGTCAGGGACATTAGAAAGACCACAGGGGGTGGAGCCAGCATTGTGGAGGGAAGGCACAGCCCTATTTAGGTCCCAGGTGCAACTCCTCCCTGCCATCAACATGCAGATCTCCCCATTCACCACTGGGCAGATCCATCCTGACTCTTGGAGCCAGGCACACCAGCCTACTCCAGTCAATCACAAGCCAGACAGTCAATTCACATTCACTGCACAGACATGCCAACTTCTAAAAGTGGAGAACATAGGGGACGGTTAGAGACGCCGGTCGAGAGCTCCCAGACTCGCATGGGCAGATAGTTCAGCGGTGGCGGAAGGACGGCCTGGCAAACGCGTAAACCTGATCAATAAATCGATACAATAATAGGCGGATATATTGCAGGGAAAAGAAAAAAAAACAAGGAAAAAGGAATACTTACACGGTTTGCCTCCGGGTCTGCCTCCGGGAGATTTCACTGCAGTGTGCTCTGCGCAGCCCCTTCTGGCTGCAGTTTTGTTTTTTGTCGTCGGTGGAGGCTGGGATCAGAGCGGAATGCGGAGGGGGGTTTTGGTGCCTCCAGAGACTGTAGGCTTGTGTGGAGCAGTGGCGGAGTCAGGCCAGCTGCCTGTTTCAGGCAGGATCTCAGTGACAGCTCTCGGAGGGGCGGAGAGACCCATGGAGACACTGTGGAGCAAGGCAGGGGCTGTTCCCAGGCAGAGCAGGAAGGCTGCTACCAGGATTTCCTATCAGCCAAAGGTAATAGCCAGCCCCAGCAGCAAGAGGGCTGTCGAAAGGGAGGAGACACAAGGAGAAGAGCTGGCAGGCAGGGGAGAACAACCAAGAGGCAGCAGAGCTGCTAATTTTTCGCCAGTAGACCGGAACAAGACCTGGAAAATAACAAAGAAGGGCCCTGGGGTCATTCAAGTAAGTGACAAATCTGAGTTATATTTGGGAAACATTACAGTAAATGTAGAGGAACAACCTGTAAAGGAGGCTACAGAAGGGGGTAGGACTGCTGATAACTTGGTCAGTGACAAGGTTACTGACCCCAAAGACAGCCTGCCAAAAAGAGGGAAAAGATATTGTTTAAGAAGTAGAAACTTCTCGGGGGCTGTTATAAATTCTGAAGCATTACAAAGGGAGAAAATTAAAGAAAAAACTAAAGTAGTGACACCTCATCAAACCCTGGAGTCAAAAATAGTCCCAATACGGTCTAAAGCAGCAACAAAGAAGGTTAAAATTACCCCCTCCCTCCGTACTTACTTCAAGGTAAAACACACACTCCCTAGGGACTTAAAAGATCAAAGCCCAGAAAAAGAGAGTGTGGTTACTCACTCAGAAAGGGAATTACCAAAGCTCACAATGGCCGAGGGGAACTTAACGGCGGGTATTCCGCATAGCCCCAATCGTTTTAGTAAATGGGCAGTATCAGAGGAAGACAAGGCAGCAGAAAGTGAGGAAAATACACAGGGAAATTTACAGCCCTCAGCCTCAAAGGAGAGAAAAGAAGGGGTCAAAAAAGGGGATCAATTAATGGAAATCTTAATTACGGAAATGAGATCGAACTTTGCGAAATTAGAATTCAAGGGGTTTGTGAGACATTGGAGACCAAGATGAACTCTATAATGGAAAGGGTCACCACTTTGGAAACGAACGTGGAAGAACTAGATAGAAGGCTTATCCGGAATGAAAAAACCACGGGGCCTGCAGGCCAGCAAAAAAGAACTTCAAAACAAAATTGAGTCATTAGAAAATCAGGCTCGACGTAATAATCTGAGGCTCCTTCATATTCCGGAGGGCCAAGAGACTGGCGACATAAAGGTCTTTGTGATAAATCTCTTAAAAGAGTTTTTTCCCAGGATTAAAAATGAGGAGCTTTCCAATGACATACAGAGGGTCCATAGAGACCCTTTCATGAAAAATAAAAACAGGACAAATCCCAGGAAGATTCTTGTAAATCTTAAAACCTATGCACTAAAAGAAAGAATCCTTAAAGAGGCTATAAGTGCAGGATCTCACAAGAAGGATGAGTGGTCTTTCAGAATAAGATCTGATATCTCTAAGACGACACAAGATTGCCAGTGGCAGTTAGGTCAATACATGCAGGAGTTAAAATCTCTGGGGGCTAACGTGCAAATAAAATTCCCTGCAATGCTAAGGATCATGTGGGATAATCACATGTATAACCTGAAAGAGACACAAGAGGTAGAAGCGCTGATTGATACCATTAAGGTGAGAAAAGCCGGACCACAAAACATGTAAATAAATATATCTGCCCATGGGGTAGGGTTCTCGAATAGGCAGGAAAGACCTGCCAAAGAGTAAAGGGAGGGTTCTTCAGGGGAGGGATAAACTGAGGAAGAGAGGGGGGACAAGGTTGCTGTATAAAATATGGTGCACAGGGTGTGGGCGCATAATGGGGATTTTGTTTTTAAAAATTCTGTCCGAATCACACGAACCTAAGAGGGAAAGTGCCCTTCCACCTTAATTCATGGGAATTAAAATTCTTTCATGGAACGTGAATGGCTTGAGGGTTAGAACAAGAAGGCAGAGGATCTTAGAATACCTCAAAAATAAAGATTGGGACGTAGTTATTTTACAAGAAACACATCTCTTGTTATCTGAATGGGATGGAATAACGAAAGGCCACCGCTGGGTAGATTTTTATATTTGTATGGAACAAACATGCTGTGTTAAGGGTGTAATCATAATTTTTTTAAAATCAGCAAAAGCAATTATGGAGTCTCACAAAGCCGATGTAAAAGGGAGATGGGTTGTCGGAAATATACATATAGCCGGCAGAACACTAGCGATTGGAGGATATTATGGTCCCAATAATGATGACCCCTTGGCTCTGCAGGAGCTTTATGCACACCTGTTAGATGCTCCAGGGCCTATTATCCTTGGTGGCGATTTTAACATCTTGTTATACCCTGTATTATATAGGAGCCCCTCAAAAATAGACATACTTTGCCTAAAATTAGGAGGTGGCTTAAGGCGTATCAAGATGATCTAGGGTTAATGGATATGTGGAGAGCTAAGGGAGAAATAACAAACCAACCTTTCACTTTAAAAATAAAAAATTAGGGCATTCTTCTAGAATCGATTACTTTTTAATCGATAAAGCGCTACTAGGAGAAGTTAAAAAGGTCAAACATTTACCTGAGCACCTCTCAGACCACTCTGCTGTAATATTAGTAATATTGGAAATTGAGTTCGACAAACTTCGGACTCAGCCAAGGTGGACTCTAGATAAAGTAATACTTCTAGAGGACAAAATAGTAGAGGTTCTGAGGGCTGAAACTTTATCATATTTTCAATAAAATCAGAAACAGACCTCGAGTCAGATTAGATGGGAGGCCTATAAGGCAATACTCAGAGGTAAAATGATCAGCATAACAGCTTACAGAAATAAAATAAATAAGAAGGAAATAGAGAGGTTGGAGGATGAAATACACAGGTGGGAAAAGAAGATTAATGAGGAAACATCAACTGAGAGAATAGAAACATCTAGGAAGGAATTGACAAAGGCTAAAAACAACCTAATAAACATTTTAGACTCTGGAATTAAGAAAAGGTGGGAAGTGAGCAAGTTAGCACTATCAATACGGGGAGGGATGTGGCAAGCTTTTAGCTTGGAAAACAAAGACTGATCTAACAAAAAACAAAATCGCAAGCATTCAAGAGGTAAATAGTACTCAACCTTTGGTGGAAGAAGCAGATATTAAAAATGCCTTTTTAAATTTTTTTTCAGAACTATATAAGGAGGATAAAAAGAGTAGCGAGGCCTTAACTCAAGAATTTCTTAGGCACTAGATTAGACAAACTCTGTCAGTAGATCAAAACAAGAAACTAAATGCAGAATTTATGGAATCTGAAGTCGGTGACGTGATTAAAGGTCTGAAAAGCGCTAAGGCTGCCGGCCCGGACGCCTTGCCTAATGAGTTCTATAAAGCACTGCGTGGGGTGTTGGTCCCAGAACTCACCAATCTGTTAAATGATATTTTTATAAGAGGACAAATACCTCCTAAATAATGGAGCAAAGCTAACATCTGTATAATAGTGAAACCAGGGAAATATCCTAAACGCTGTGAGTCTTATAAGCCGATTTCTATGTTAAACTGTGACTATAAGATCTTCACACAGTTGTTGGCAAAGAGACTAGGAACATGCGTAGGTCATTTATTCCACACTGACCAGAAAGGGTTTATTAGGGGCAGACAGATTCAGGAACTCACACCTGAGCTAATAGGAGATATAGATCTAGCTAACGAGGAAAAACTCCCCCTATCGGTTGTTACCTTCGATGCCGCTAAAGCCTTTGATAGGGTTCAATGAAGTTTTTTACACAACACTTTAGAAGCTTATAATCTGGGCAATAATTTCTCAAGAGCAGTCAGAGCTCTATATAGCTCTCCAACCTCTTGTGTGTTGGTTAACGGGTCTCTGACGGAGAGAATACATATAGAAAGAGGCAATAGGCAGGGGTGCCCGTTATCACCTATACTATTTAATCTTTATATCGAGCCCTTAGCTTGTGCCTTAAGATCAAACCCACACATATCTCCTTTCATCTGCAGGAACTGGGGAAAAAAGTCGCGCTTTACACAGACGATTTAATGATTTATACAAATAACCTGACAGACTCTCTACCTGAAATAGCAGATACATTACAGCAGTTTGGGAATCTATCAGGTTACCAAATTAACCAACAAAAGACAGAGATAATGTGCTGGAACACGCAGGCTAATTACCCTTTAGAAAAATCGCAAATTAGATACCTAGGGATTTTAATTGTAAAGGAGATTAACAAGATTGCCCAGATAAATCTTAACAAGGCGCAGTCCGAGGTTAAAAAATTATTTAATGCGTGGAGCTCGCTCCCTTTGTCATTTATAGGTCGCTCCAATTTGGTTAAGATGATGATTTTACCCAAATTTACTTACCTCTTCAACTCATTATTATTAGAGTTTAAAAATATCTGATAGTTAAAATACAGAGCGAAAATAATAGCTTTATTTGGGCGTCCAAGGAAGCCAGAATCTCATGGAAGAAGTTGAGAAGGAAACTGGAGCATGGAGGAATAGCTAGCGCAGACCTTCTTCAATATTATAGGGCGTTCCAGTTTAAGAATATCAGAGTGCTGTTTAAAACCCTTAATTGTTTTCCCAGCTTATTTGCAAGCATTGACAGGTCCAGAAGGGTACTATTTTTTGTACAAATTCGGTCACACAAAATACTTCAAAAAGATTAAATTGAACATTTTGGGAACAGCTATTAGATTATGGGTACAGTTAAGACGCCTATGGAAGATCCCCTATTATAGCTATTACGCCCCAATCTGGGATTCACCTGGCACGCCCGAATGTTTAAAGGATGCGTTATCATCTCCACTGAAAGAAAATGGAATAGTGGAATGGGGACAAGCATTAACTGGACCTAATATTATTGATTGGGAAAAACTGGTAGACTTAACAAATGGAAGCCCCTGTTGTTTAAAAATGTAAGTACTACCAGTTAATAAGCTGGGCTAACACTTTAGGGAAAGACGGGCCAGGAAAGTTTGAGTTAGAGGCCAAGATCCAACAAAGATTTGAGAAGAAAGAAGTAGCCTACTGGTACGCCTACTGGTACTGGGCGCTTATCAAGGAGGGATGAGAGGATTTCACCTTACCAACCGAGATATGGGGGAGGCGCTGCCATCGCAGGATGTTAAATCTTTATGGCAAGTGTCTATGGCTGCATGCGGGGAAGTGATAAAATCCGCACCCTTGAAAAATAATTTCTTGTTTACTATGCATAGAGCGTATTGGACACCCAAGAAGCTATCGAAAATTAATAACGGGAGAATAAGGAGTTGCCCCAAATGCAGTGAAGCAAGAGTGGACAACATCCACATGTTCTGGCAGTGCCCGCACCTCCGGTCTTATTGGGATAATGTAGGTGACATCCTCTCTGAGGTCCTCAAACAAGAAATACAGGTAAGCGCCCATTTGATACTTTTTAGGTTGAAACTAGATGATACGGGGTTTCTAGCCTTAATAAAAGGCTTAGGAATTTGCTATTCATGATGGTGTTAGCAGCTAGACATCAAATTTTTATAAAATGGGTTAACCCCCTCCCCCCACAGTAGAAGAATGGTCAAATTCAGTTATTAGAATAAATAAACTGGATAAAGCGGGGCCACATAGTAAAAGGCTGGAGTTTTGGAATAATTGGGAATAGTACGGGGAGGAAAGAGTACAGAGAACTACAATTCGGCAAACTATGAGGTCCAAGGATTAAGCGCATTATCTGTTTTGAGTAGTAGGCTGAGAGTATAGCCTATAAACAGAGTGGGCATTTTGCTTAAGAGAGGCCAGTTTCTGGGAAGGGCATGGAAGGTACAGTTAGCCAGAAAGTCTCTCCTTTTGCAGTTAAATTGCTATAACACTCTACTATTCGAAGCTTTGCGTGATGAGGACTAAAAAAAAAACAAAAAATAAAAAAATAAAAGTGCCACTTCTCCACTAGACACAATAAATCTGCGCACACTATCGCGCAGCATTTAATCTCACGAGTTGTCACATACCAAACTCGACCATGCACTCCCTACATATCAGGAACTATCATGGACACACATATCCCCATGCATTCCTATGGGAGGGCAAGCCACTCTCCCTACACATACACGCACTTTACACTGGACCACAATGAAAAAGTGCACAGAGGCCTAAAATCACCAACACAAGGTTACAGAAACAGACTAGGAAAATGCTAAACATTTCGGGGTGAACCTGCCAAGAGGGCCAAGTCCAACAGTGATGATAAATCCTGTTTATTGGTAAAGTTGGATTTGACATTACTATTTTAAAAATGCCACTTTTAGAAAGTGGACATTTCTCTGCCCTTAATTTAACTCTGTGTGCCTGCAGTCTGTCTCCAATACAAGTCTGGGCTGGGTGACAGATACACTTTGTGCATTCCCTCTAGACAGCCACAAACAAAGGAAGGATGGGTGTGACAGAGAACTCATCTGCATTCTGATAGCCTTCCTTGACAGGAAGGGGGAGTGGGAGGTAACACTTACATCTGAATAGCGGTGTCTTGTGTCCCACACAAAAGGTATGATAACCCCCCACAGATAGCCTCACAGACAGGGCTGGGAAGAAAAAGGGGACCTGTGCACTTCAAGGAGCTGCTTTGAAGCCTACCCGACTTTAAAGGCACATTTGGTTATAAGTACTGGGGCTCTGACCCTACCAGGACAGTACATATCTGGACCTGGGAAGAACTCCGCTGGAGTAAAGACTGCTGTGCTGTAAGGATTGCCACTTTCCCTGGACTTACTGTTCTTAGGAACTGCTTCTCTGCTTTGCTGAGCTGCCCTGCTGATCTCTACTCTGCTGAGGACAAGGGCTGCACTTGTCTTACTTTAACCCAGAGTGACTTCAAGGGCTTGCTCCCTGTTTTCTGAAAAAGTCTCAGAGACACAAACAACTTCCTGCAATTCTGCTGGTGCTGCTGGACTCCACTGCACTGATCAGAACCAATGCACCGCCCTTCGAGGTCGACGCAGAGGCTGTTCAATGAAATCGGTTCTATAGCATGCACGACCTGATGACAATGTTTGGTGCTGCTCAACGACGATTCATTGCCTTCATTTAGACAGAACTCAATGACGATGCAGCGACCCGACTGTGTGAAAAAAAGATCGACACATCGTGCCCTCATCATCCATGCTTTGCTCTGTCCAAGATACTTTTCATTGGGACCTGCATGAATCTTGTAGCCAGCCTGCTCTCCATTACGGTCGGCCTGAACTTTGGATTTACCCCATCCCTCGTGACCTCAAGTTACCTTTTTGCACTACTGACTTCTAAGCACTGTTTCTGCATTTATTCTTTAAAAATTCACATCTGGACTTCTACTGATTAGATTTTAGTCATTTTAGTCTTGTTTTACTCACATAAATATCCTATATTCTTCTAAATTTGTGTGGAGTCTTTTTGTGGTGTGTTGATTTTTTTTACTGTGTGTGTGTGTGTGTGTGTGGCACAAATACTTTGCACGTTGCCTCTTAAGTTAAGTATGCCTGCTCTGTGCCAAGCTACCAGAGGCCAAACACATGTTAATTTAAAGTGTGTATCTAGCTTACCCCGACTAGGATTGTGGTCCTTACTCTGCCAACTAGAGACCCACTTTCTAACAGTGATTAACATGTACATCAGCTCAACAGTACGTACCGCTGCATATTCATACAGGCAAGGTCTACAGTTCTTAATGGTAGATTTGCCTCTGCGCTTTCTGTCACTCAGTCTTATCATGGCTAGACCCTGTTTTGCCATCTTGGTGAAGATTGGGTACTTGTGGCATTGATGGGTGCATTCTATTTTCCCACAACTGCAGCAGCGACTTCAATGATGAGGGACCACAGAGGAAGTTTTACTTGGCTGGGGATTAGCACTGCAGGTCTGCATATCAGGCACATGTCTTCTTCAGGTGCGGTCTTCTAGACTGGACACACACAGTTGCTTAGTCTCAGCAGTTTCAGCCTGAGGGCTGGATCTCTAGCAAGTGTTCACCTTCAGTGGTGTGGCCCCCTAGGATGGATCAGGACTTCTGCATCAGTGGCGACATGGGTGCTCTTGTGTTGCAGTCAAAACATCCGACAGCAGCGCAGCAGTCTCTTGGCAAAGTGCATGGATGACTGATAAAACAATGCTGTGTTTTAGTTGAATGTCTTGGTGCAGTTCACCACTCAGGGCAACCGGGAGACCCCTCACACACATGTTGACTCCTGGCTATGCTGTCTCTGCGTGTCAGCTTCTGGGTCATACCATAAATATGCAGGCCTTCTCCTTGACGGTCTTTCCTGCTGCAGGGCCGGGCACTCTGCTTACCTCTCTGGTAAGGCAGCTAGGCTTTTAGGTACTAGGCAGGCCATCAGCTCCTCTAGCAAAAAGTGCGGACTTCAGGTCCCTTCACCTCTGGGAACCTGGCTGTCATGCAAACAATAGACCTGATCACATATCAGCTTTAGCAATACTCTTTAGAGCAAGCACTCCCTTCCTTAGTCATGACGACTTTGCAACTGGAACCAAGTGGGGTTGTTTGTGCCCCTCTGGCTCAAAAGCTCAGAAGAGAAGGGGAAGAGCTAGGTTTAAACAAGGCAAGGTGAGGAGTAACTCCTACAGCTGATCTCTCAAACAGAATCCTGGGGATGTTAGGCCATCCCCTCTTGCTGGAACACCACTAATGAAGAATGGAAAGCTTTGGGCCCGCGATGATCCTGTTTGATTTCTAAAGTATATACAAGAGAGAGAAAGAGATGGCAGATTGGAGAATTTAAGGGCTACATGCCTGAGATGGCCTCTGCCTTTTCTTTCTGGTAGTAATCACCAAGGGAATAAAAGAAGGTTATTGTTAAGGTGTGGAGGATGAGCATTCAGGCTACATAAAGTCGTCCGGCTTCCACTTTCTCAGTGGGAACTGTGCGTTTGTTGGACAACAAATTTGGATGGTATCAGGCTGATTCTATGCACATCCTCAAGATATGCTTTCACATAGTCCTACTAGATCACAATGCATCCATAAGTACCCCTAAACCTTAGAGGGTAACAAATAGATATGGCAACCTCCGAACATTATAACCCTGATTCCCCAAGGAATCATGGTGATAACAGAACTATAACCTTTTCTTTCAGTCACTAGTGCATGCCCAAAGAGATACACAAGAAGTACACAAAGAGGGGTTTCAATATTTATTGAACCATCGTGATTCTTGTGTAACATATATGCGCTTCATTGGTTAATATACAGAAGCAGATGAAAATGATTAGCAATATGAGAACAGTCAAAAGGATAAACAATTCCACCATTGTGCTAAAGCAGTAAATATATGCTGGCATATAAATACAGTGTATAGTGTACTCCTACTATGCACTTCCTAACCTAGTTACCTAGGGTGGATGATCTGCCAAATTCCCTTACTGGATTATCTAACTCCCCATTACCTGTGAGGGAAGGTGTTCAGGTCCCCGTCCTGGTCACAAGTTGGGAATCTCTCCTTGCAGAGGGAAAACAGAAATCAACTGGGCTGAGACTCCGACAAACAGTAGCCTCACAGTGACAGAAGAGTGCTATTCTGATCCGGACACGGAAATGTGTGTGTATACATAATAACCAAATACATGCTTCTGTAGCCAGGCCTCAGCCAGGCTGTCATTGTTTATCCTCTTGTGATAGCAGTGTCGCGTTATGGACAAAAAACAAACAGCAACTTTGCACAATTTACATTTAAGCCTTGTACTAAATGTTGAAGGTGTCTTGATAGTGTGCCTACAAAGAGGAATTTTAAGCAATATGGCTTCAGATAAACGAATACTGCACTGTCACACAAGCAAATGTGTGTCAGAAGCCATCCTGTAGAAAATAAGGCAACTTCAGAAACATGTGCATGGAAAATGGCAGTGTGTCTTCCCCTACCTGACCCAGCCACGAGACAACCACTCCTTGGAAGTAAGTCGGCTACAGCTATTCAATACGAATAAAATGCAAACCTAAGCAACGCTACATTATATAACCATACAAAAGACACCATTTATTTTTTTTAAAAGGCAATCGTACTGTTTGCCGCCAAAGCACTTAGAAAGCCATAATTATGAAAAGAAAAGAAAAGAAAAATCTGATTTTAAAATGAATGCAATTTAAAAGGAATTTGTAATAGAAAAACAGGCTAAATTAAGAGTTCCCACCAATCAAAACTTCCAAATTGTTTATGTGTTTTGAGGTAGACCAAGCATTTCTGCTCCCAGCAACCACAGATGATTATCCCAAAGGCACACCTCTGAGCAGGTGTGTGGAGCAAACTTGTTCCTATCCAGCCCCCATAGCAGCAGTGAAAGGAGTAACCACAGCCAGTAGGAAATCCACAGCCCCAGAACCAAAACTCAATTCACCAGGAGCTAAAGCGTCCCAGGAAGGCTCCTAGAATGCATTCAGAAGCAATGGCAGATGCAAGGAATATCAATACAAACGGGCCTTTAAGGGGCCATCAGCACTTCTATATCCAGAGGCTGAACCAATTGCGTTCCTAGATACCAGTTTAAGGGACACTCGAAAGTGCACAGCAGACAGCAGAATAAAGACTGTACCAGTGCTCGTTCACTGAAGCATGTTCCTGAAGCAAGGGTGCGTAATGCATTCACGACACAGGAGCACATGCGGGAGTGCCAGATCAAGTCGTTCTTCAAATGGGACATCCATTGAGGAGCAGAAAAGATAAGAACATAATCCCGACAATCAGGAGTAGGACCAGCGGATGACCTCCAAAGACTCTTCAGAGCACGGAGTGTATAAATGATGGAATGACTCCGAAGACTGTCTGGAAGGTGCTAACCAAACCAGAGCCTAAGCTCTTGAAAAAGTGTGCTACCTCTGCAGTATTAGACATACTAAAAATGCGATGCACCAGCTCTCCAGAATGCATTAGGAAATTAGTATGGAGTAGCGACAGTATCTCTGAAGAGGACCTTGCAACTTGAAGATCAAACGTCTCCTGCAGATGTTAAGGCCACATCTTTCTGAAATAGTAAGGCTTTCAGTCTGCTCAAGGCGTCAAAGCTCACGTTCGAATATTTTATCGAAGGTGAAAGTGTTTCCTCTCTAGCTGTATGGGCAGGTGGAAACAGTACTTCTGTACAACAAGTCATAATGGCAGAAAGCGTGACAAGATAGGCTATCCCCAATTTCATACCGCTGCAACCTTGATCGTTCAACATCAAATAACTACCATTAGCAATCAATCTGAAAGCCGGATGGATCACAGCCACTGGGGAGCTTTATAAGTAGCAAGATACGTTTCCCATGGATGCATTACAAACCCCAATAACCAAACCTACCTTGCATACTAGGGGAATGACATAAAGCACTCTTGCAGCCAGATCTGCTAAGAAAAACTTCAGTATCCCTATTCCGACAACAGAATCTAAAAGGTAAGCCTGAAGACTCATGCACATTACGCCTGGGCAGAACTTGCGGAGTTTCACGGAGTTGCCGAAAAACTCTGCCAAATTTCACTGAGTTCCGTCAGTGGGCGGAGTATTGCGCGGCCACCCCTCATAAATTGCCCTTGGCTGCTGAGAGTCATTGGGGGGGCCAAGAACCCCCATTATTGCCACAATTAAGTCCCCCACAGTGTCATTGTTGAGACGTTGTCAATGGCCCCGCCCCCTTTCTCAACCAATCTGCAATGAGCCTCCTGTTGCACTACTGATTGGGGAATGAAGCCCCCTGAGCCGTTGAGCATCGTTGGGGGCTAAGAACCCCTTTTGCTGCACAAATAAATCTCCCCAAAGCAGGATCGCTGAGACATCATCGGAGGCTCGCCCCCTTTCCCAATCACTATGCAGAGGGGCCTTCTGGCACACTACTGGTTGAGGGAAGAAGTCCCCTTGGTTGCTTAAGGACGTTGGGGACCAAAAACCCCTGTTGTTGCCACAAGTCCCCCACAGTAGGATTGCTAAGAGGTCGTCGGAGACCCAGCCCCTTTTCTCAACCTTTTCTGCAAAGGGGCCTCTTAGTGCACTACTGGTTGGGGGATGAAGTCCCTTTGGATGCTGAGGGTCTTTGAGAGCCAATAACTCCTATTGTTGCCACAAATAAGTCTCCCCCACAGCAGGATCACTGAGACATCATCGGAGGCCAAGCCCCCTTTCTTAACCACTCTGCAAAGGGGTCTCCGGGCGCACTACTGGTTGGGAGAAGTCCCATTGGCTTGCCTAGGGTTGTTGGGGGCCAAAAACCCTTACTGGTGCCACAAAGAAGTCACCCACATCGGGATTTCTGAGACATCATCAGAGACCCAGACCCTCTATTCATCCATTCTGCAAAGGGAACTCTTAGTGCACTACTGATTGAGGGATGAAGTCCTCTTGGCTGCTGAAGGGTCTTTGAGAGCAAATAACTCCTATTGTTGCCACAAGTAAGATCCCCACAGCGGGATTGCTGAGACATCGTCAAAGGCCCTACCCCCTTTCTCAACCACTCTGCAAAGAGACCTCCTGGTGCACTACTGGGGTCGGGATGAAGTCCCCATGGCTGCTGAGGGTCTTTGGGGGCCAACAACCCCTATTGTTGCCACAAGTAAGTCGCCCACAGTGAGATTGCTGAGACGCCGTTGGGGGCCCACCCCTTTCTCAACCATTCTGCAAAGGGGCCTCCTTGCAAACTACTGGTGGGGGGGTGAAGTCCCCTCAGCTGCTGAGGGTCTTTGGGAGCCACGGACACCTATTGTTGTCAGAGTAATTATTACACAGAGGAAATGCTTAGACGTCATTGGAGTCCCTATCCCCTTTTCAACAACTCTGCAAAGGGGCCTCCTAGTGCACCCCTGGTTGGGGGATGAAGTCCCCTTATTTGCTGAGGATTGTTGGGGGCCAAGAACCCCATATTGTTGCTGTAAGTAAGTACCTCAAAGCAGGATTGCTGAGATGTCAACAGAGACCCACCACCTTTCTCAAATACTCTGCAAAGGGGTCTAATGAGGCACTACTGGTTGGGGATGAAGTCCCCTTGGCTGCTAAGGTTCATCAGGGGCCAAGAACCCCTATTGTTGCCTTAAGTAAATCCCCCACAGAAGGACTGCTGGGACAATGTCAGAAGCCCTGTACCCTTCCTCAACTACTCTGCAAAGGGGCCTCCTGGTGCATTACTGGTTGGGGAATTAAGTACCCTTGGCTGCGGAGGGTCGTTGGGGGCCAAGAACCCCTATTGTTGCCACAAGTATGTCCCCCACAGCGGGTTTGCTGAGACATCACCGGAGGCCCCAACCCTTTTCTCAACCAGTCTCAAAAGGGGCCTCCTGCCACACTGCTGGTTGGGGGATGAAGTCCCCTTGGCTGCTGCAAATTGTTAGGGGCCAAGAGCCCCTGTTGTTGTCACAAGTAAGTCCCCCACAGCGGACTGCTGAGACATCGTCAGAAGCCCTACCCCCTTTCTCAACCACTATGCAGAGGGACCTCCTGGTGGACCACTGGTTGGGCGATAAAGTCCCCTTGGCTGCTGAGGGTCGTCAGGGGCCAAGAACCCCTGTTGTTGCCATAAGTAAGACCCCGACAACTGGATTACTGAGATGTTGGAGGCCCCACCTCCTTTCTCAACCACTCTGCAAAGGGGCCTTCTAGCACACTACAGGTTGCAGCCGCGTCGACCGTGCTCGATTGCATTTGCGTACAGCACAAAAGAAGTGCTGGAATTTACTGGCGTGGCTTGAAGCCACTTTAGGAGCTGTTAAATCTTGCTGGTGCTTTCAGGCGGCTTTCAAATATTATGGGCACTCGCGAGCACCCGTCAAGTCTCATTGCACTTCCCACATGCGCCAAATGATGTGATGAGCGGGCCAATTGAAAGGAAATTTTCACGCCAATGCGGAGTGTTGAGTTTATCGGTAACTCAGTGTTCTCCACGGAATGTGGAGTTGCTGAATTTTGCAAGCTCCGCAAGCGGAGCAGTATTTTGATGCCGAGGCCTAATGTACATACCCTTTCCCCCGCGCTTCATATCTGCTAACTTGATGGTATTGTAGACAGTATTGGAAATGGAATGTCAAAATCGGCAGAGAAATTAACATGTGGATTATCCAATTTGTGGAAGGCATTCCAGCAACAGTGAAAGTAACTTCTCTAACTTCTTTATGTGTAACATATTGTATGTTGCATATTTGCATGCCATGAGTATTTACTGTTTCATAAGCTGGTGTGGGGAAAACAGGCTTGTCGCATTAATAGGTTGCCATGGTACGGAACCAGAATGAGGAGACTTAAGTGTCCAACTCAATAGCACGAAGAGTCCTAAGTGTCCAACTCAATAGCATGATGAATGACGACCCATGTTGTAGTGTGGACATATCTTCTAGTAAGTAGGCGTGGGCGGAAAATCCGTTCCGCTCGCGGATTTTGCGGATTTTCGGGAAATCCGCAATCCGCGAGATTTGCGAATTTCCCGCAAAATCCGCAAATCCGCGAGCAGCGGATTTTGCTCGCACTGCTCGCACTGTTCGCGTGAGTTCGCGCCCCGCGAATAAGTGCAAAATTGCAGAAATACGATCTTAGCAAAACTGAAAGTAACTACTTACCAGGTTCAAAAGTTCAGGCTCATCATTAGTAGCCATTTCCTGGAGTGCTTCCTGAGGGGCCCCTCCAGAGTTCAGTTGCCAGTTGAAACTATTATGTGACCCTGCTCTGAACCTCAGAATAGTTACACATATGCCACAAAGGTCCTGAATTACAGCTAAGGGAGACAAGCAGGAGCCAGGCTGGAAGTTAAAATCCATTAATCAGCCCCTAATTCATTATTGTCAGTTGGGGCAGGGCAGGTGTTGTAACTAATTTTGCAACAATGAAAGCACTTAGCAAGTGCAAAAGATCACTAATCAGGGCGCACTAAGGAAGCAGGTGCCAGCTAAAAAAATATTCTGTGACACATGAATCAGCCCCAAATTAATTCAGGTCACTTGAGGCAGGGAAGGTGTGCTTTGCTTTGCCGAAAATAATGTACACTGGACAACCAGAGGGTGTGGTGATGAAACAGAGGGTGGCATGGGTGGGCCAGAGGGTGGCATGAGTAGTCAGAGAGTGGCAGTGGTGACAGAGAGTGGCAGTGATGAAGAAGAGTGTCCCAAACAGGCTGGACACATAGAAACAACAAGTTCGCGAAACTTGCGACCCGACAGGTAAGTTCGCAATTTGCGAAAGTGTACAAAACCCTCGCGAACTGGCAGAAACACGGGCGAACACAAAAAAAAAAAAATCCGCAAATTCGCGGGAATTCGCGGATTTTGCGGATTGCGAATCCGCAAATCCGCAAAATTCGCGAACGCGAGATCCGCAAAATTCGCTCATGCTTACTAGTAAGTGTCTATTGAAGATGACACTATGTTACCCAGAGAGTATATCCTGGAGGGTAAGTTGGTCACACTGTTATGAACCACTGCGAGAACCTTTTCTATATTAGCCCTGTCAAACTCATGCAGTCTTTCAGCAGTTTCCTGCTGATAAACTTTCCACACCTCTTTGTATATTGCATACAAGAAGTGTTTTGACGAGGTTTTCGAGGACCTATCTAGAACTCTTGTATTTCCATGTCATCATAAAGAAAGGATAAGTGTTTTTCCCAACACTGTAAGCTGTTACCACCCTCGAGGGTTCTGCATGCACGTAACGCAGGTCTGGCCTGCTGATCTTCAAGCCCTTGGTGTTACCCAAGAACCGAATCTGACATTCATTAGCATCAAATGGCCACACTAACCATCGCTTCCAATTGGTGTCTGATGAATTATACATTCCATTGCGTAGCATGCTGTCTAGTGTATTTTTTAAGCTGCTGCCAGTTTGCAAAACGTGCAAATGTGGGCATATTTGGTGTTAAAATCCTTGATTTTAGCCAACCCAATGCATGACGTTTGTTGTGCAGTTTTGTTCAGGAAAATGATTTGTTGTGGAATAAGGCATGTTCTAAATAAAGCCTTGTTCCCCTGAACCTGCCAATGCATTGTTCCCCAAATTGACTTAACATCGACAGTGTCCCTCCAAAAGTCAAACCCTTGTATGGAGAGCTGGGAAAGAAAAGAAGCAGAAAATATCAGCTTAGTGTTTGTTAGCATATTCTTGTTTGCAGGTTATGGTGCAAGCTTATAATAATAAGAAACTGGATCCAATGTATGAATACAGAAAAATAAGCAACCTTCTGTGCAAATGTTTTTGGACTACCCCGTGGTGGTGTAGGGCAATGATCGTATTATGCATGATTAAAGACAGCACATGGAGTACTTGCTTTATGCAAGAAATGGTGACCATAATGTTAAAAACTGAAAATATTATCATAATTAGTTGTGCCTTGGTATAGTTCATCAGAAGAAAAAACTGTTGAATACTCAAGATCCTCTAGCATTTCATGCACTATAACAATATCCCAATCATCAAAGACAGTGCTAGGGGTGATACTAGGAGCCATTCAGAGAAATATGGAATACATAGAGTATTTGCAAAAGGTCTGTAGGATGATACACATCATTTAATACCCTATCTCAAACAATCCCATAAGGAACTGGAAAATTTGAATGTTCACCAGGGACAGGTTTCTTCGTACTTTGTATGATGAAGAATGTGGTGTTAGGGCCAAGTTCACCAGTTGTAAATAGATAGTGTCCATTTAGTAATAAGAAAAAGACTGTCACAAAACTAATCCAAAGGACCAGGAACAGTAATGCAATTGTAATTCAAAGGTGTAACTATGTTGGAACTAAATATATATTTTTCAGCCAAATATAGAAAGCACGCAGTCTCATTAATTTTTTTCACTCCACTACCGAATTTCCATTGGGATGGTACGGGATGGAATACTGCAGGGTCACACCCAAACATCCCATGGCATCTTTGAAAGCCTTGGAGGCACATGCTGGAACATGGTCAGACTAGAATGTGCCAACCGAACATGTCCTGATAAAGACTTGCAGATCTTTTATGTCATTTCGGGTGTCAGCTGACCTCTGTGGCCAGACCAATAGGAATCAAAAGCAGGAATCCACTGCCACAAAGAAGTACTTGTAAGCCCCATTTGATGTCAGGGGACCACAGTGATCCAAATAAAGACAATTGAGTCGCTTGTTTGAAATGAGTAGAGGTGTCTGTAGTGGGCGTGCTATGGTGGAATCCTTCATGTTCTGGCAGATGTTGCATTTAAGGACAAAGTCCTTGGTCTCTTTATAGAGACCTGGCCACCAGTAGTATTGCTGCAATAGTGAAATCATAGCAAACACGCCTATGTGTGCAGATGCTAGAATTAAATATAACCTGTGGTCTGAATTTGGTATTACCCGTTTCTAGGAATGTGAGCAAAGGGTAGATATTGCTCATACATTTGTAGGACTACTTGATTGGAAAGCCTAACAGCAGGTGGATATCATTGTAAACAGTGTTGACAGCCACCATGATGTTTCTGTCTATTTTCGTTCTTGTACAATTTAAGAATGTTGTACTGTTTCTTTTGCAGCTTCATCAGCCAGGAAATTCCCTGCAATGTGTATGCCAACAAGTTGGTCACTCGAGGTATGCATTCCATGAGTCTGTGGCAAGCACTCTTTCAGCTTATCTACCTGTTCCCAAAGCATTTTGTAACTGATTGTGCGCCCTTTTGAATCTCTGAATCCAGTCAAGCTCTGGTAGTGTAAATAATCATTATAGGACTTACACAATAATACGAATTGCACACTATCAGTGTGGGGAATCCATATTCTCTAGTGCCAATATTAGAGCCTTACGTTCAGCCAACTGTGAAGTGCAATCACCAAGTGTAGGTCTTTTCAAGATGGAATTATCCATCCTGCATGTGCCCCTCTATGGCAGCACAAGATTCTGAATATTGGTGCTTTATCCCTATGGCAGGCTGGGAGACCATTCAGCATATATGATGTATTCGTACTGATCTAGAGGAATTACATCATTAGGCAGGGGATATTCACGTTCATATTTACGAAAAGCTTGTGTTTTTAGGGTAGAGTCAAACCTGTAATATACATCTGTTGCGGTGTGTGAGTTATCCCATTGTATTCATTGTGGATGTAATGCTTTTGCATTTGGAATGTTTGCTCTTGTGATTACTTCTATGGTCTGTACTGGGGTCACTGCAATTATTTGTTTCCCCTGAACCAGTGCTCTCTCCCTCACCACAGCAGTCTGTACTGTAGTCAGTATTTTTTCTGCCTGTGCAAAACACATTTCAACATTAGTATAAAAATGTGATCTATATGCAATCAGTACAGTGTCACCTTCATTGAATGTAATGTAGGTATACACTGATATCCCCACAATTATGAGGATCACCAGGTTAGTTGTGTTTACACACATGCATAAGTGTTTTGAAGCTAGCATGTCAGCTGTCACTGAGTGCAACATTTTTGGGTGTTTAGTGTGTGGTTGAAAAATCTAGACTTATGAAGTCTTAGAATGGTTTAACCTGTTCTGTGTGATCTGGGATGGAAATTCGTCCACTCTGTGCATATGAGTGTTTTACGTGTTCTGGAGCAAGGTTGGAGAATGCAGGATAAATTACTTTTTCTCCGTTTGAGCAGTCTATGACAAATTCTGGTGGCCAGTCTTTTTTGGCCAGGAGAATGTCATATCCAAATGACAGATTCTCCAAAAAGAGAACTTTAATGGGTCTTTGTATGGCTCCCTCCAACCGGAGTTGCATCTTCCATAGGCGATGCGGAACACTTACCCGTGTATCCGGTGTGTCCACCTGGATATAGTCACTCAGCGCTACTGCCGCCAGACAATCCATCAGGTTCCGGCAAACTATTGGGACATCTGCTGCGCTGCCCATCGTAGTCAGAGCCCACTTCCCGTTCAGAAGCAGAGTCCACAATATCCGTAGCATACTTGACCCTAAGTCCAGCGACCGTCTTCTTTTTTAATTGAGATTTGTATGTTTAGGTTTTTCTTTCTGTTTAATTATGTAGTTAGATGAGCATTGTGAGTCCTTCAGTTTCACGTATTCCCCTGATCTGAGCTCTGACCGTCCCCCTCTTTTCAAACATTTTTGGATGACTCCTGAAAGGATCGATACAAACATATATCAATATCCTGATACCTGTCAGGTTGTTTAATGTTATCACAGTTGTGGAGGTTATAGCGCTTCTCAGTGGCTTCCTTTTGAGGAGACCCACCCCGTGATTTAGTTTTCTATTTGTTTTTCTTACTATCCCACTTCTTTTTTGTAGAAGACGAGGGTGCTTGCTTGGAGTTATCATTTTCAGAATTACTCTTTATCTGTGGTTTACCTGGTTTGGCTCCAAAATTATCTCTACCTAATGTTGCATAGGTCTCCTTAATAATTTTAGGTAATTCACGCTCCTGTAGTCCAGGAGCCAAATTCTTTAGACGCTGGTGCACAGCCAACGCTGCTGCTACCCCTTTAAAGTGACTTAACATAATGGCTGATACTGCAGAAAATTGCCTATCAGTTTCATCCCCAAATCCAGAGCAGGTGCTGTCCCATACTCCTTCCTAATCTGTTTAAGCACCTTTGGCAAAACAGCTCATGAAGGGGTACCATGAGTTCTGGTATGTACTGCAGCAAAAATTGTACCCCAAGTGGTGCAGTCTTCCACACGGAGAGCCATCCCCAATGGCAAGCATATTGTTAATGTCCTGTGTTTTTTCCCGAGGTCCCAAATTGGGAATGTGGGACTTGGCCCTTTCCCCAGAAATGTTTTGCTTTTTACCCCTTTTAATTTAGAATGCCCCTATTGAAACAACAGTATGTAGGCCTTGTGTAGTGGAGAAGGGCCTGTGTAGTGTAAAACTAGTGTTAAAGTACAGGTACTTCCTACCCCTAACATGGCCGCGTCTGACCTCTGCTGCTGCAGCGTGGTCTACGTTGGCGCATTCTAGTAGCCAGGGGCAGGCTGGAACCCTCAGGCAATGTATCAATACTAGCCTGCCAGCCTGCCCATAGCCAGAATGGTGGAACCTCCTAGAACCACCTGGAACCTTCTGGAACAGGTGAGGTGACACCAACTGCCACTACCAACTGTCAACTGTCAGTATAAAAGGAAAGGGAGGGAAACTTTCCTGTGAGACTGAGGGAGCGCAGACCTGGGGGAGAACCTACGCAGGAGCTTTAGGCGGTGGGGCCTAGACAGGGGCCTATGACACTGGTAGAGACAGGGCCTAGGTGCTGCCTATCAAGTGTTGAGGTGTCCTGAATTTGCCCCTCTGACCTGGCCCGGCAGAAGGGGAACCCCCGGTCTGCTTGAAGGGAACTGGCTGAGGAGATCTAACACCAGCCACCAACTTAACCCCCTTCAAGGAAACAAGAAACCAACTGAAACTTACAAGGGCGAAAGAAACATAAAGCGCTAGGAAGAAACCAGGCGCAAGGAACATAAAGCGCCAAGAAGAGACTGAATCACCACAGGACATTTGAAGAACCACCCAGGTATTGGCGCTGTGTTGCTCCCTGTGCCCCCTGACGCCATCTGGGATCCCTCTTTCTGGTTTGCCACGGACGTGTGGTCTGTCCTGTTGGTTCTACTGAACTACATGTTCTGCCTGAGCTGTGTTTAGCTCTCCCTGACTAAACTACCTGTACTGCCAGGCGCTGAACTGAATTATTATTGGGACTGCTGTCCTGCTGCATTCCTAGCCAGAACCCTTACAAAGCGCTAAAGACTGCCTGTGCCTATAAAGCACTGCGACCTGTGCCTGGACTGCTGTGACCAGCCTCCTTGCAAAGCGCTGGGGTCCTGGAGACTTTTGTGTCTGCTCAACGCTGTGGTGAATGCCTGCTGTGGAACCTGCTGTGAAGCGCTGTATCCAGCTCACTGCCCTAAGCGCTATTGCTGAAACTGCCCAGCGCTGTAAACTGCCGGATTGGCTGAGCCCTGAGGAGCGCTACATCCCTCAGGTGCCAAGAATTGATGTGGCCTTCCTAGCACCGTGATTGCCAAGCGCCGAAGCCTCTGCGCACTGTGCCCCCGAGTGCTGTACTTGCTCCCCTCAGCGCTGGGACCAAAAGCGCTGCTTGACCTACCGCTACATCGCGGGAGCCTTTGTGCTGTCATCTGACCCCCTCTGCGGCCCCCGGTGTGAGGAGAGGGCCGCCGCCATGTGATGTGGGCCGTGCCACGTCCGGAGGAGTGGGCAGAGAAGATGCCTTTCCTCGGCTCACCCTGGAGCCGCTCTCACCGCCGCAGCCCAGCCGAATTGTGAGGAGTGTCCTCGGCGGCCCTCGGAGCCAGGAGAGGGCTGCCGCATCCCGTCAGAAGGCCGCGTAGGCCCTGAAGCCACCGCTCACCCTACTCACGTGACGAGGGGGGAGCGCCGCATCAGAGGCTGCGCCCCGCCTCCAGTTCCCCCGCGGCCGCGCTGCTATTGGCGGCCGTGGGCACACCTTCCCTCCGCCTCCAGTGGTGCGTTCTGAGGCCCGAGAAAGGCCGAGAGAGAGGCCGGGCCCATCCTGCTTCCGCTGTTGCTTGCGGTGTCCCTGACCGGGCCTGAGGAGCCGGGACCGGTTCCACTGAAGCGCGGGGCATATCGGAGGGGCTCACGGAGGAGTGAGAGCCCTCAAACCCACCAGAAGCCTACGCAAGGGCCCGGGAAGGGCCGAAGAAGGCAGGTAACCCCCGGGGAGGAGGGCGGAAGGTCGCATGAGACCTCGAGTTCGCCCCTCCCCTGGGGGAGACTATTGTTGGGCCCGATTGGCCCCTGACAGTACTAAAACCAGGACAGGTCATCAATTAGGTCCTGAGACTGGGGAACAGAGGAATGTAACCCCTGTTAGGGGAAAAGGGAAGGTTGCCTGGAACTGAACATGTTTACTCCTGATCCAGGGGAGGAGTATATAATCTCAATGCCAGCAAATGTAGGCCCTTTCGCATAGTGTATTTGTAGCTTAATGAAATGCTTTGTATTTAAAAGAAATGTGCATAATACACTAATGAAATGTTCACAACAGAAAATTGAATATTCTACCTTTAATGAAATAGGGTGGCTCCTGTTCAATGTTACACCCCCAGAATGCCTACAGGTGATTAGGTGTAGCTCTACATGAAACATGCCTAAATGAATCTCATGAAATTCTTGCAGAGGTGAGCTTTATGGAATGTTAATTCTCACCTGCAAACAAGAGTATACCTAATGAAATAGGGAAGTTGTTGAATGTCAACGAAAGCTCAATTTTTGTTCCAGAGGAAGGGTTACTCCTATTCCCTGAAATGTTTATTCCTGACTAAGGAAATGTTTTACCTACGCTTAGGGGATGGTTCTTCCTGCCTGAGTGTTAATGGCCTGTTTAGTCAGGGGGGTGGTGAGATGTTAGTTCGTACCTAGTAGGATGGTTATTCTACCCTAGTTAGGGGTCTGCTGATGCCCTCTTAGATGATAATTTAATCTGTAGGGTAAAGAGGTTACTGCTAAGAAAATGCTTGGCCTCTAATGAAATGTGTTGATGCATAATATGGTGAAATGCATATTGATTGAAAGGTTGATGCATAACTAATGAAAAGTTTTCCTTCAACTGTTAACCTGCTTAATGCTTATTCCTACTAGGAGTGATTCCTAAAATGATTATTCCTGATTAAGGAAATGGTTAATCCATCACAAGAGGATGTTTATTCCTAATGAAATGTTTTCTTCCACGCAGTGCTAAATTTATTAGAAGCCTAGTGTGATTTAATTACATGTTGCTGTTCTGAAACGCTCAGCTTTGCTTGGGGAGTAAAAAGTAGAAACCTACTGTTATTTATTGTAATGCTTTCTGTTGTAACTCCTTAATGTATTTGATGCAGGTGCTGACCAGGGGCAAGGCATAGGTCGGGCCTGTGTTTTTACTAAAAATGTATTTATCCAATATTTAATATTTATGGAATATCTAATATTTATTCAACTGAAGTTTAATGCCAAGTGTTGACCCACAGGTATCTGAAAAGAGAGCTATGAAGCTAATTTTATGATGAATTCCTAATACCCTGATCCTGCTCTATCTTAATAAAGTTGACTTGAGTTTTTACACAAGCTCACCAGAGTGGTGTCACTAATTGCGTGCCCATGTTTCTGACTCAGTGGTTGCGTGTGCTGTATGGTCGCTTTACACATAAGCTTTCGGATGCCTGCCCGCTCGTGCCATGCTACCCTCGGGGAGCTGATGACCCCAGTTCCAACAGAGAAACACTGCTTCAAGCTGACCTGTTTTTTGTGCAATCCAGAACCAAACTCCTCCCATCTGATGGAAACGTTGGATCTATGACAGAATATCGACTACAAAAATATCGACCTACAAGAATATCGAGTCAACAATATCGAGGGCAAAAATATCGACATCCTATCTACAACATGGTAAGTACAAAAATATCGAAAAAATAATATCGTTGTAAAAAATATCGATGTTAAAAATATCGATTTTTTTTTAATATATATAAATGTAAAAGTAAGTATATAACACTAATAAATAAAATAAACATATTTAAAAGTATCTAATAATGTTTAAAATTAATAAATAAAAATATATACAGTAAAGATATAATATATATGTACTAAACAATAAGTATTAATAATTAATTTACTAAAAATACCCCTTTACCCAAAAACTGAAAACTGACCCTGAACCCTAAAAATACCCCTTTACCCAAGAACTGAAAACTGACCCTGAACCCTAAAAATACCCCTTTACCCAAGAACTGAAAACTGACCCTGAACCCTAAAAATACCCCTTTACCCATGAACTGAAAACTGACCCTGAACCCTAAAAATACCCCTTTACCCATGAACTGAAAACTGACCCTGAACCCTAAAAATACCCCTTTACCCATGAACTGAAAACTGACCCTGAACCCTAAAAATACCCCTTTACCCATGAACTGAAAACTGACCCTGAACCCTAAAAATACCCCTTTACCCATGAACTGAAAACTGACCCTGAACCCTAAAAATACCCCTTTACCCAAAAACTGAAAACTGACCCTGAACCCTAAAAATACCCCTTTACCCATGAACTGAAAACTGACCCTGAACCCTAAAAATACCCCTTTATCCATGAACTGAAAACTGACCCTGAACACTAAAAATACCCATTTACCCATGAACTGAAAACTGACCCTGAACCCTAAAAATACCCCTTTACCCAAAAACAGAAAACTGACCCTGAACCCTAAAAATACCCCTTTACCCATGAACTGAAAACTGACCCTGAACACTAAAAATACCCCTTTACCCATGAACTGAAAACTGACCCTGAACCCTAAAAATACCCCTTTACCCAAAAACTGAAAACTGACCCTGAACCCTAAAAATACCCCTTTACCCATGAACTGAAAACTGACCCTGAACACTAAAAATACCCCTTTACCCATGAACTGAAAACTGACCCTGAACCCTAAAAATACCCCTTTACCCAAAAACTGAAAACTGACCCTGAACCCTAAAAACACCCCTTTACCCAAAAACTGAAAACTGCCCCTAAACACTCAAAATACCCCTTTACCCAAAAACCCAAAAATGACCCTGAACCCTAAAAATACTCCTTAACCCAAAGTTAAATAATATTATTTAATTAGCAATTAATAATTAATTAACAATAACAATAAAGTAAATATATTAGCACATAAGCTGTAATTAATATAATTTAATAATTATTATCATTTTTCCCCAATTAATTAATTAACAGTAACTAAAAATTATATATAAATAAATTACTCTAATAATGTAATTAACTAACTAATATTATTTAATTACCAATTAATTACTAATTTAAAATATGTACCAAATTATATTAATTAATTAACTAATTAATATTAATTATTTGCCAATTAATTACTTATAAATATTTAAAAACATATATTAATTAATTAATTATTATTAAATTACTCCCCACCCTATTCCCCTATAAACCCACATCCCGCTACAGAAAATATATATCAATTAATCAATTAATTATTTCCCAATTAATCAATATTAATTAGCAAATAATTATAATTAATTAATTAATCCTACTAATTATTAATCAACTTACCATAATTAAATTACTTCCCACCCTATTCCCCTATAAACCCACAACCCGCTCCGGTACTAAAACATCAAATTTACTTATAAATTTCTATATTATTATAGAAAATGTATACACATATAATAGTAATTATTTTAAATACTTAAATTAAACATATAACACATACATAATAAAAAACTATAAAATAATACAAATATCGATATTAGTGTCATCGAAATTATTAACATCGATATATATGCTATCGATATTACTAACTTCGATATTACTTACATCGATATTAAGTATTTCGATATTACTTACCTTGGGTCGATATTCTGTCCTACGATATTCTTGCCTTCGATATTATGCTCCTTCGATATTACAGACTCGATATTATGGTAAGTCGATATTTACAACTCGATATTTTGACTGTCTACCGGAAACGTTACCCATGACTGCATTGAGTGTTTGTGCAGCCATGTGTGATTGTGCAGCTTGAGCAGTCCTCGCAGGGTTTATCGTTAATGTTCGCATAATGAACTGTGTCATACGGTGTATGACACAACAATGAAAGGCGGAATCCTGTCTGCTTTTAAAACAAAGCCATTACTGCGAAACTGGCATTACCATGTCAGTTTCTACAGTGAAGACAAAAAACACACAGTCATATACAGAACCATAAATATGCTGGAACGGAACTCTGAACGCCATATTAACGCGTTCATTTTTACTGATTACCTTTTTGACGCCAAATAGTATTACACGCCAGTAATTGTTTAAAAATAAAGTGCAGGAAAATACACTTTTTTACTTACTTTTTTTTAAACTGGGGAAGGGCTGAAATTAACCGATTTTCATTGCTGCTTTGGGAAAATGCACTGATTAGTGTTAAACTTCTACGGATACTTCTCTGTCCAACGTGCATATGCCTTAAGTTAATGGACATGTACTCTTTTGTTACTGTTTATTTATATTGTCCAACCTTCAGGGGCTGCAGCTCAATGTGCATGTGAGACACTAGTAGTCAGCTTCCAAGACAGCTCCGGGCCTCCAAACAGGTAAGTGTCCCCACACCGCTCCCTCCTCCGGCTATAGGGGACTATTGCACCTCACCCATTCTCCATCTGTTTTCCTCGCTATGAACGGCAGGGATTGATGTCTCACAGCAGCAGACCTGGAAATATGCCGCACATAGGCTGTCACTGCTGGTCTGCTGTAGAAAAGCAGGAGCCATAGCACCATCCCCTCAACCTTCGCCAGCAGCCACCTCAAGGATATCTTAACCCGGATCATGCAGTCGCACCAATAGCCCTCATACCCTTAACCCTGAAACCTCCCCTTTCCCAGCTTTGTTAGCCCTAAAACTGCCCCAACACCAACCCTGTTTTCTAAATCTGATAACAGGGCACAACCCCCATACACTTAGCCCTAAAACTGCCCCTTCCCCAGCCCTGAGCCATAAATCCAACAGCAGGGTGCAACACCCCTACCCACCCTCATCTAGTTTCATGGTAAAGAGTGGCATTCATTGTACTGATATGCATTGAGTTGCCATTCGTAATAGTAAATTATTCGGCATAAAGACTGGCATAAAAATGACCCTGTCATGGTGCCGGATTCGTTGTAAAGGATATTCGTAATAAAGCCTTTGTTAAAAGGGAAATTTCCCATGTCAGGCATATATACGTATGTAGATATATATAGTTACACATTTTCTATACAAGCTACACAATTGTACAGTTGTCAAGTTGTCAACATCAGGATGTGGTGTGCTACTGGCTAAGACTGGTCATGTTGCTCCCTCATTACTAAAGGGACCTAGTCCAATGTCATCTTTCATCAATTTCTGTGTTCTTGGTAATAGTATTCTATTTCTTCATATGGTGTGTAATTATTTGGAACCTCAGATGGTATGTAATGTGAAACAGATTTGTTGTGTCATCTGCAGCTAGGAATGTAACCCATGAATAAAATACCTCTGTCCTCTATGCTTCGTGGGCCACAACCACAAGATTGCATCCCCACCTGTAAGTGTGAGACCATGTTGGTGCAATTTCTGAGTAACCTCTTGTCAGCAGTTCTCAGCAAAGGTAAGGTACACACTAAGCACATATAGTAAGAGTTGTAGAGATATGTTACAGAAAGGCTATTCAATGAGTCGGTTGTTTTAAAAACATTAAGAGAAAAATAAAGCTCCTCTTCTCAGTAAATGTGTTACCTATACGTTTCTTTAAACAAGGTTGATGGGATAAAGTCATGCAGTGCTTTTATGCAAATGAAATACGCAATGCAGTTTTATGAAATGCTGATAATTCTGTACAAATCTTCTGTCAAAAATATGGGACATTAGACATTGTTCAATAGTATGTAAAAAGTGAACAATTAGCTTGCAAAGAAATTCACAGTGTGATTGCAAGTATGCTTCTCATGTAATATGCCATTTTATCATCTCACTCATCTCACTACCACTTCCTGCAGACACCCAAACCACTCTGAATGGCCAAGCAGCTCAGCCTTCCCACTGTATCTAAGCCTTCATGGATAGTCTCTTATTGACAAATAACCAAACATGGGTAGTCAAGTACTTTGTATGCATGGTCTTTGTTCCCATGTACAACTTCTAGTGAAGAGTCCACTCTCTCCAGATAGTCAACTCCTCTATGGACAACCACTAACTCGTAACACTTTCACCCTGTTGCCAGTCTTTTGAGGCTGGCCATCCTCTTATGGTAAAGCAACTAAACACAGGCCGGCAAGTGCGTGCTGCACACAGCCATCACCCTATTTACAACCCTTCACAGGAAGCTCACTCCCTTTACAAACCAAAGGCCCATTAGGAGGCAAAGTAAGTTGTGAAAGCTTACGCCCATTAGCAGTACAGAGGCTATAGAACATTATGTGTGGATGTACCTCGCTGAATACCTTCCAGTGTGATAAGCATACAGCAAACTGTCACATTTATTAGATGATGTCATCAATTAATGTCATCAATAACTTAATTTGAGATATCATCAGTGATATAATAGAACATGTCATTGTGATGTAAATTGTGAGACCATAAGCAGTGCATAGTAGGGGTGAAAGTTATAGTTAGCTTGTTGAAATATATCTGGCGAATTTCAGTCGTTTTTCAGGCTTAAAATATTAGGGTGACTAGGCCCAGAATGGCTATTTCAGACATGCACTGAAAACGTGGGGCCTCATTTATGAGCCTGTGCGTCACTTTTACGACGCCGGTGCGTCACTTTTTGTGACGCACCAGTGGCGTAAAAAATGCGCCTTGTTGCGCCATATTTACAAAGTGACGCGTCTAGATAAATGCGTCACTTTGTAAACCGCTGCGTCACGTTATACCTGTATAATGTATGCAAGGGGGGGCGTATTGACGCAAGGAAGGGTCGTAGAAGTGACGCAGTGAAATCTATGAGATTTCACTGCGTCATTTTTAGGACGCCGTTGCGTCAAAATCTTGCGCCTGCCTCACAGCAGGCATTAGACTGACGCAGGCCCTTTCACATGGGGCTTGCCCCATGTGAAAGGACGCATTGCTGGAGTTGCGTCACTTTTGTGATACACTCCAGCAATGCGTCACTTTTGTGCTTACAGATACGTCAGAAATACTGACGTATCTGTAACTCCTTGCGACATGATGCGTCATACATTAAATATGACGCATCAGGAATGTCACAAGGAGTGCGCACTGAGAAGTGACGCATCGCTGCTTTCACACAGCGATGCGTCATTTCTCATAAATGAGGCCCCTGAAGTCCAGCAGTTTTATTTTTCGTGTAGGGGTTTTGGTTTGATAAATGATTAAACCTGCTTCCTTTCTATGTAGATATGATTGTATCAAAGACCTGTCACTGCTGAAGATCATATTTAAGCTGGGAGGGATCAGGACCCTTGTCAGTACTTTTGACGAATCAGGGAAAAAAGCAAATCTGCTAGGTGGCTATGCAAAGAATGTCCGCACATTCAAAGCTTGTACTCACGTCTCTGGGAATTAAAATGTAAAATTCAAGCAATGCTTTAAGATTTGGTGCTTCCTTGGTATGTGCACCTTGCCACCTGGGGTACAAAACCAGAACAGGAAAAGTCCTGTTTGGTGTATAATTGTTCAACAACAATACCAAAGCGGCAAAGAGGCTTCTGACTTTTCTGCTGCATATATACAGGCTTTTTACTGCTCACACACAGACTTATCAAGGCCTTTTGCAGCACGGTACATACTTAATTCCGTGAATTCACATTACAAGAGTGAGGCACCATATTGTAGAGCACTCCATCATCATTCTCTTCATGGTACTTCTTATTCCAGCCTTGAGAAAGTCTTGTTGACGAATCATGTGTCGGCTGCCTTTCTGCATTTGGGTATCAAGAATTGACATAAAGAATGTACAACACTGTGAAAGAAATAAACCACACAGAAGTCAACCACAACCCTGTCTCACCACTTTATTGAACAGACGTATATTACTGTGGACTTCTCCGAGTGCTTCAGTATTGTTTTTAAATAAAAATGCAGATCTTATCATTGATGGCTCCTCCACTGAGGTGGAGGGGCGTCGCCCCACTGCTTTCAGCAATGCAGAAAATGGCAAATAAAATTATAACAACAGACTACTGAGTCAATTTTGCAGGGTGGGGCTAGGCTGCTCATCTCACGAGCATTACAGTCTGGTTTGAGAACATGCACAGGCTCATAGTCCCTGTCTGAGCACCAAACCATGGGGCTCAGACCAATCACAACGCTGCTATTAGGAGGAATCCTGTGTGCTTCTTGCTTCCGTTCCAGGCTCGTCAGAAGGGAAGCGGAGGAGAGAAGCAGCCGACTGAAGAGGTAAGTGCTTTCTTCATTTTCTACACCCCACCCCCCTTCCCTGACCCATCACCTCCCTCCCCCAACCCATCATCCCCATCACCCCCCTCCCACCCTGCCCCCTCCCCCACCATCCTCGAATTGTTCCAGCCTCAACTGAATCTGATAAGGGGTAATTGGGAGGCAAATTTCAAGACCTGAGTAACTGTCTTGGTTCGATTGCTTTTCCGTCATTCAAACTGGCCAAATTACAGTGAGGTTAAAAAAAAATGTGTTTATTAATTATTTTTAGATGGGAGCTTCTCGAGGCATTTTAGTTCTGATTGTGTCCTTTACAGGAAACCTAAAGTTTTCTACTTTAAATGCGAAATACATTCATTGTGACATGCACCTTTTGTACCCAATTAACACAACACTCGGATGTGGCCCGAGCAACACTGTCAGTCTGAGTACACTGTTAAACAAGCATCTGCAATGCAATAGGTCTCGCATTTACGCAAGTTTGAGCTATTTTCATTGTGAATGACAACGTCTTTTATTTATGTTTTGGTTTTTAAAACAAATAAAAGGCATTGCCATTTACAGTGCCAATAGCTTAAACTCTCACAAATACAAGACCTATTGCATTCTAAATGCACAAAGGCATCGCGGAGTTGCCCCTATCTGTCTCCCATGGCCTCTAGAGAGCTCCCCATTTGCTAAGTTTTAAATAAACAAGCTAGTGGTCACAACTGCGCATGAGTGACCCTCCTGCCCTCCTGCAGTAAGAGAAACTCATTAAAGAAATAGTGGTTACAGATTAAAGAAGACGTACCCTGTAACAACCGAAGTAAAAGGGCCAGTCCTTGTGGGAGGTTACAAAGGAAGATAAGGCGGTACTAAGGAGGGACTAACAAGCCTAATAAGGAATCAGAAGCCAGCATTTACGAAGGACAATGACACAAGTCAATGACAAATATGGGTGGAGAGTGGGTGGGGCTTCAAGTACATACTCCAATAGAGCATGCGCTGCCCAGGTTCGACCTAAAAAAGTAATCTGTAGGCAGCACATTGGACACACTCCCAGCAGCCATTGCAAAATTCAGCTTTAAAAAGAATGGTCCAGAAAGTCAACAAATAAAAATATCAGGCAGCTGTTTGGGGCGAAATTTGCAATACTTAATCTTATCCCCCAAATTGAGAAAACTGTGCTTGGGAAAAATATCTGATTGTGTTGTTTTTCTTTGTTAACATATTTCCAAACATTGAAAAGACATCTCTGCAGCCATTTTTGGCTATCTATTTTCTCTGCAGAATCACGCAGGCATGCTTATTGTGATTTTTTTTTTAAATAAAATTTTACTAAGCTTTGTCATTGGAAAATCTGAAACAGCAGTTTAGTTAGAGTTTTCAAGCAAAAGCGCAGGAAAATATATTCATGAAGTTTTATTAAACATGACCGTCAGCCAGACACAGATATCTCTAAGTGATGTTTAACAATGACAGACGCGATTTACCCTGCTTGGTTTTCATCAGTAGAATGGCTTTACGACTAGTGTTGTAAGAAAGTCAGCAACTAACATCAGACGGGAAACATCCAATACCATGCAGGCATTACATCGCAATTACTTTACAACGCAAGTGCCTTTACATTGCATGCCATTACAGCGGCTGTCATTACAACGCATGCCATTACAACGCGTGCCATTACAACACATACCATCACAACTCATTATAAGGTTAGTAATGGAGAATTTTAAGTTATCAGGGGTTATATGTTATGGGGTAGTGGGAATAGTAATTTTTACCCCTATGCTTTCCAACACTTTCCCTACTGTTGCACTCACTGAAGTGGGAATAGTAATTGTTACCCCTACGCTATCCAACTTTTACCCTACTGTTGCACTAAAAGTATTATACATTGTAATGGTTTGTGTTGTAAAATCATGCGATGTAATGATAGTTGCATTGTAAAAAGTGTGATGTAAAAGCATTTGAGTTGTAACGTCATATATTCATATCAGACACCCTCAATGATACCAGTACACAGTAAAATGGACACATCGCCCATTATTGTGTAAAATAGAAAACGTACTCTGTCAACAGCAGATCATAAGTATTCTTGAGTCGTAGAAATAGTGGCATGGACCCTACTACAAGAAAGGGAGATTCCTCCAGGCCCTAGCATGATAGTTAAAAACAGACCTTAATTAAAGTGGAGTGGCCACCTCGCACCTCAGGACCTGGTGCTCTATTAATAGCTGCAGCTCTACATTCTTGGCATATTGGGGGCTGTACATGGCACAATAGTGCCAATGCTTGAAATACTGTGGGCATTTTTGGTGTAATTGAGGTCATGGCCATTATAATGACTCTCAACATTGAGAAATTGATTGCATTTTCACAATAATTCTGGTGAGTCCTGCCATAGTGGTGGTCCTTGCATAATGGTGCACATCCATTTGGGGGACGAACATTGACATAATTGTGGCAATCCCTGACTTATTAGTAGTCCATCCTTGTGCAATTGTGGGTGATCGTGCAATACATTGCACAATACCATCATCATACTAGAGCCAATACTTTCTTGGGCTTTCAAGACAAATTTCTAACTAGCTCTAGCATAATGGTGTTAGACATCCCTGGCATATGAGATTATAAATGAGCAAGAGAGACAGAATCTGCACATGTGTTACAACTGAATATATGAGTTGTTGATACAAATGACAAGACTTGCCTGGCATTCCAAAAAAGCACTGGATTTTTAGGGGGTTCTAGCCACTAACTCCTCCTGAAAGAATCCCCAATTGTCCAGTTCCAGCGGTGAGGGCTTAGCACAACTGCGCACTAGTTGATGTAATGGTTATAAGACAAAAAGTATGTTCAAATGATCTTGGTGCTCACTCCTCTGATTATTATTATTTTTTTTGAAGAACCTTTATTGCAACATTAATAAAATACAAGCATGGGCCTACAACCGCAGGGGCCGGCCGCTAAACAGTAGCAAACCTTGACGTATCATAACACAACACAGCTCTTCAGCCGACAACCCTGAGGTCCGGCAGCGATTCAGGATGGATCTTGTATCAGAACGCAGTAATAGATCACAGGATATAATAAAGGTCTTCTTTTTATAATATTTAAATGATCGGATCAGGTGCCATACAATCTAACAACAGGATACGGGGGACAGGTCAAAGAAACAGGATATGCGTGTGGAAACAGCCATTTGTGGGTCTCTGGCGTTGATACCTATATATCACTGTACACAGTGAGACAATATACGTTGTCGTGACTGCCAGTTCTCAGGGCCCGCCCACCCAGTAATTCGAGTGACGTGAGAAGCATGGACACTAATTTCAGAACACATGAAATCAAAATAGAACACAGACCATACCGATCCTAAAGGAAATATGGGAAAGGAGAAAAAGGCCATAGAAAACAAAAAAGGAAAAATAAACCCCCCCCTCCAACCCCCCACCCTGCACCCCTGCCAATGGCTATAGCCTAACCTCACTAGCAGCGTGCCTATCGCCCTACTAACCTAAACCCTAAAAAAAGGAAAAAGAAGAAGAGTGGAGGAGGGCCTAATCACACGGTGTTCCCGGCCCCTTGGCTCCCCCGCCAAAACACAGGTACCCCCTACAGCCAAAAACGGACGTAAAGCAACTCTTACAAAAATCAAGAAGGGGCACCGTGATACACCGCCCAGCCTCTATTATTAAACAGTTACAATTCGAACTTCCATAACAAGTGTTCCAAACTATCCCAGTTCAATTGACTCAACCTTGACCCTTTCGAATCATCACACAAACCCTCCCCAGCGAAACCCCTGAGGACACAAACAAGTCATAGACGACAGGGAAAGCATTGAAAGTCAATCCATTACCCCATGAGGCTAGTGACTCCGAGAAGTCTTCACGCACGGAAAGTTCCCCTCTCCAAGCTGGACTGCCCCGATAGTTCTTAACCCGGAATCGTAGAACGCCCAGAAAAGGGGAATAAAACCACAAAATGGGGAAGGAGTTTACAACACAGTTGTCCGGGGGGGAGCGCCTTTCGAGACCTCCAAAGTCGAAGACGATGAAAGGCACTGCGATACACTCTTGGTCTCGGGGACAACGTCTTCCAGGGCGCCATCCGTTGGATCCGGTATTAACATCCACACGGGGTCCTCGCACGAAGTCAAAATGGCCGCGGCTTGAGGGGCTATTGTTTGCTGGTTCAACCGTGGGGCAGGGTCCGGTACTTCGAACAAGATCCCAGTCAGACTTGCATCCATTTTAGCTATTAGCACAGCCACTTGCGAGTGAAACGCCCAAAGTTCTGCCATTATTGTTTCCAGCGTTGGCCCAGATGCCGTTCGATCCACTATACCATGTTCGGTAGCAGTCACAATCGACTCCCCGGGTGAATCAGGCATTTTCGGGGGGGACGAACAGGATACTGAGAGGGCAAGCGTGGACAGCGACCCGTGGTTATCCAACTCCTCTGATTATTGATATTTAATAAAGAAGAAGAATTTTGCTTTGAACCTACTACCTGAGGACTGTTCATTCAAAAGACTTCAATAATTTATTGGGATACAAGTTAATATTTGTGGTGCTCCTTCCCTTTATAGTCTGCCTCCTCCTGAAAGAAGTTGGATTTGCGTGCTTCACTTGATGTTCCAAGGCAGACAAGTTTTTACGACACACCACTTTCAAAGTTCACCAGCCACCACTGCCATATATTATTTCTCGATGGACTGCAAGTAATGTACTTGGAGATTGGAAACTGGCATTAAATATCCATTCTACTGAATATTTCTGGTCTCGTAAGTAAATTAGCCTTGTACTCATAATTCAGAACTTTATTCACTCTCAGACCCTTTCCTAGCTGCTGCTATTTCCACATTCCCATTGACGTTGCTGGCTTCCATCTTTGAAGCTAATTTTTAGGTCAAGGATGCAGGCTGCACGCGTACATTTGAGTACTGATAGTTCTGCAAGAAAAATGCTCTAGTTAAAGTGGTGCGGGTAAATGCCCTATTTGAAAACAAGAGTATTATTTTTATAAACGTTCAGAAGTTTCCTTGCCATGCATGTATTTGTCCTTTTTTGTCGTAAATGTTGATAGTTTATTTACTAGTATAATGGCGCGCAAGTAGATACCTGTAACCTGGATACGAGTGTGGTTGATTATTCCTCTGTGGTTGGCAAAACAAACGGGTCAAAATTCCACAGCTTTTCAGACGATGCAAGTGTGTTAAAGGTGGGTACAGTTGATATAGAGTTTCACATAAATACGTGGGTCAAAGTATGTTATAGAAAGAGAGGAGGCGAACAATTAGTACTTTAAATAGCCTTCATAAACAAGGTTGTGTGACGGCACCAAAATGTTTATTTTTCATTTACCAGACCTGCCAACTCAGTTCAGTAAATCGAAGAGCTTTCCTCCTAAAATGCCTCCTCTCTCCGCAGATGATGAAGGTAGAAGAGTTAGTTCTGCTAGGCAAGGGCCCTGTTAGATTACACTTAAGCATTTACTAGGTAATGTTGGTGAACATAACTCGACAAGTCATATAAATTTGAATCTCAGGAAGACATAACTCTTGAAGTTTTGCCAAAACCTGACACTATTGAAGTGGGATATAAACAGGTCAAGAGTTGTTGTGGTGAAGGACTCAAAGACTACTGCTACCTCGTGGTAAAATAAACTTTATTAGCCAAAAAGAAGTTGCACAAAGGGGATTTTGTGTAGATATGTGTAGAGTTGTTAACTTTTTACTGTCTTGAATTTGATGCCAAATTAAGGCTGCATAACTTGAAAGTGGAAAGCATAATGCACATGATCAGCTCATCCACTAGTTTAATTAATTTAGAGGGAAATATTTGAGGCCGAAACTCTGATCATGGGACGAGGCATCCCACAGCAGCCATAGAACTTTATGATGCTGGACTAACAAACAAAATATGCGCTATCTTTGTTCAGTTTTTAGAACTATCTTTTCTAAGAATGCAGTTATTAGAGGCTGTTAAAGACTGGTACTGCTACTGGTGGGGTCCACCGTGATTAATTTGTCCCCTAGTGTTTGTAAATAGCATTGGTTATTTGAGATTTTAAAACTAAAAGTTTGTTAGCGCTTACACATTTTTAAATTTGTGTATGAAGTCATAAAACCTGGATGAAGCAGCTCAAATGGTATGCGCCAACTTTAAATAGTTTTTATTTGTTACTGGGGAATGTATTTGCTCATTATTATTATATTTTTAATTTTTTTAATGCATAATTTAACAACAATTATGAAATAATTACAATTCATTATCAGAAGAAAGCTGGATAAAAGAACGCAAGAGTTAACAGAGAAAGAAAGTTAGGCATTACCTTTTTCTTACTATTTTTTTTTAACTACCTTGGACTCCCCGCCCTCCCTCTCAACCCGCCCACAAAGAGTTTGCCTCACTCTGTTATCTTTAATTTTTTTTGGGGGGGGGGGGGAGTTAAAAAAAGTAAAGATGGGCTTTACAGCTTACCCATTCTTCTCGATCCATCTGGTCAACGGTGCCCAGATTTTTAAGCCTTTAGTTTGGGAACGCAGCCCCCTTTTTGCATAGATGACTTTTTCGAAATTATAGTTTGCAAGAAGGCGAGAAAGCCACTGGTGGAACCCAGGGGGACTCGGATCCAGCCAGGCAGAGGCAAGGCATAAGCGAAGTATTGCCATGCCAATAATCACAAATTCTTCTCCTGGCTCCCCCCCCCATTTCCTGGTCCACCCCAAGTCCAATCAAGGTCGGAGAGAGGAAGCAGTCAACCTCTAGCACCTCCTTGGGAAAGTTGGAAATCTCTTATTTTAATTACCTTAGAGCGTCACAGGAGGCAAAGATGTGACTTAGATCTGCCTGAAATAATGCACACCGGGGACAAAGGGTTCCTGTCCCAGTCCCCCAATTGGTGATCTTTTTTGGGGTGTAATATAGCGAAAAGCAAGATTTATAATATTGAGCCTGGAGCAGGTCGGTATTAAAATGTTCTGTGCTAATTCTGTTGAGTGAAAAAATTGATTTTACGGGATTCCTATCTCCGCTCCACTTCAATGCTCGGGCATCCATATCATCCGGCATTAATGAGTTGAAAAGGTTATACACACCTCCAATAGATAAAGCTTTATTCTTTCTTAAATTATCTATTATATTATTGTTGGCAAAGCCTATTGGACCCCCACATTTCTTATTTAGAAAATCCTGGATTTGCGAATATTTATAGAAATCCCTCCAATCTAATTCATACCACTCTTTAAGATTTTCAGAAGAGGCTATAGCAGTTGAAGAGTAAAAATCACCAGGCTTAGACAAACGCCCATCATGCCATCTTTTAATAATTGGATCTTTAAAAGTTTCCAGTAAATTGGGGTTATTACGGAGTGGTGAATATTAGTTCAAACGACCCAGACCTAACAATTTCTAAACTGACCTCATGATTCTGTGCCCTCCTTGCAAAGTTTTGAAGTGGACTTTCTTATAATGACTATCATTCAAGAAACGCCAAACCCAGCTCCATGCATCTACCCCCATTATAAGTTCTATTGGGGTTTGTGCTATATGTTGGCTTTTCACGTATAAGGACTAGATTGCATTATAGAGTAGTGACTCAATAGTACAGTCTTGTATTTGGTAAGGCCAATCCTCCCCTTTACCTTGATAAAGATAAATATTTCCCTTCAGGGCTTCTCATATGCCCAAATAGACCGGGAAAATAAATCTTCGATTCTTTTTAAGCAGTTGGTAGTAAACTCTAACAGGTTGCCGGTAGCAAATATAAACGGTTAGGGAAGAATAGCATTTTAATGATGTTACATCTGCTATTAATCGATAAATGTAAATTATGTAGTCTCACCAGTTTGGGTTTTGTTTTGGTGACTAAGGTATCAATGTTAACATTCACAATGTTGTCGACATTAGCAGTGATATCGACTCCGAGATATGTTGCCTTTTGTACCACTCTGATGTCATTACTCATTGTGTTATTATTGCACACAATTTGGGTTTTACTACGATTGAGAGAATATCCTGAAAGTAGCCCAAATCTCGCCGCCTCTACCTCAATCTCGGCTATAGTTATTTCAGGGTTGGGTTTACCAGCTATGAGTTACCATAGGAATAATAACCTTGTTGCTTTCCAATTGGTGTAGGAAAAAATCTATATAAATTGCAAATAGAAGCGGCGAGCTTGGACTACCCTTTCTGGTACTTCTAGTTATTTTAAAAGTGTCTGTGAGTACACCATTTAGAAAAAAGTCTTGCACTAGGCTGAAAATAAAGCATTTTAAAAGTCTGTAGAAGTCCCTTACCTATTCCAACCATTCACTGGGTCTCCCATAAGAAAGGCCAGGAGACCACGTCAAAGGCCTTTTCTGCATCCAGCAAAACAAATGCCTTTGGGTCCCTAGAGATGTTTGCAGCATTGAAAAGTGAAATGACCCCCCTAATGTGGTCCGTGGAACCACGCCCTGGTATGAGTCCATTTTGTCATATAGAATACCTTGTGAATTACAAAGGCTAAGCGAGTGGCAAGGATTTTAGAGTAAATCCTATTATCAGTATTTATCAGTGTTGTAGGGTGATAGGGCCAGGTTCCAATGGTGTTTTATGTTTTTTGAGAAAGACTATGATTTTGGCCTGCGTCCAGGATTCAGGTGGTCTTCCCCTGTTAAATACATGTATAAATAGTTGTAGCATAGAATCTTTCAGTTGAGTCGAGAATTCCTTGTAAAAATCTAGGACTATTATATCTAATCCAGTGGCCTTACCACTTGGGAGAATGTTAATACATAGAAAAATATCTACCTATTGGGGGAGTTACCCAAGTTGTTGTCGATCCTCCTGGGAAAATTGTTCCATTGGAGTCTCATTAAAATATGTTGTAACATCTGCCAAATGGGCTGGTGTACTCTTGTGATACAGGTCTTGGTAGTATGAGTAAAACATATTACGAATTCCCTCTGGGTCTATGATTCTCCCTCTGTCAGGATCGTTGATTTCTGCTATTATAGTCCGAGTGGCTTTTTGTCTAGCTCTGGTTGCAAGGGGATGCCCAACCTGCTCGCTACACTCGTATGCTTCCTCCCTCCACACTGCCAGTCTATCTGCGGCCCTTTTTGCTATTGCCTCCATAATTGCTGACTTGGCTACCATCACTTTTGCCAATGCTTCTTCTGAGTCACCCCCATTCTGGTGCACTGTAATTAATTATTTCTCAGCAGCAGAGGTAGGATGGTCGAGCCCACAAAAAGACATCTAGAGCCTCTGATATAACCTCTTGAATTACGTGTAAAAGGATTACCATATGGATCAGCTTCATTACCTGCAAATTGCTGTGACTTTCACCTCCCGAAACGAACGATTTGTGCTCCACGAGGCGCTGAAGCAAACCCCTCTGTCAGCATCGATATCAGCTCGCTTTGATCCAGCATCTCCGACGCTGTCAGCCCTGTGGCCGGATTCCCTCATGATGCGGTCTCTGAGGAGGATACTCTCGGCAATCTACAAAGCCCTGCCAACATCAAGGGAAGCTCCGTGGACACTTTGGAGCGGCGGTGGCTCCCGGCCTGCCGCATACACGCGGAGGATACAAAAGACTCAAAGCCAGACAAGTAAGGATGGCAGGGCGGGGGCGAAACCGCTTAAAGGGAGAAACATTCAGCTTTCAACCCCGCGATCAAGGAACCCTTGCATCCCAGTTCCGCGACTGCCGAAATTCTACAGAAACGCCTTGATTTGTGAGGGGCTAAGAACAAGGGTAAAGAGCAGCTTGAAAAAGGCGAAATCACAGACAATATTGACAGAACAATTATGCAACAAAAAAACGCAATTGAAAAATCCTAGAACTTCTGATAACTGCAAGGCACTCACAACTGTCAACCACTTATTTCCAAAATATTTGGCCCAAGTGAGGAAAAGGCATATAGGCAGTTGCTGACCGAAACGGTTTCTGAAGGGGACCTGAACGAGCAAACTGAGGTTGTTGCCCCCGTAGCAGTACTGGAGGTTTCTGGTGCCCCTATTTTTCAGTAAACCCCAACTCTTAGCCTCGAATTGACTCCTGAAGAGACCAGTATTAAAACCTCCACTTCTTGCTTCCAAGAGGATCCACAAAAGTGCAGTGCTAGCACTGGAGGGAAATCAGGAGCACCTAGCAAAGAAGATGCTGCCTCCAATGAAACCAAAGAAATTGAAAAGGCCTGTTGCCCCCGCTTAAAACACCTGACAATTTGAAGAAGTTCTATTCATTAATGGATGAATCTGAAATCCCAAACGTGAGCTTATCCGAATCCAGCGAAGGGGAGGGGCACAACTGGAATAGTAGCTTGGACTCAGAATTATCCTTGAAAGTCGAGACAAAGTCTCTGAGGAAAAAGGGTAATTGTCACAAGAGGTGTGAGACCCCTGATCGAGGAAGTATGACGGAACTCAAATGGGACTATTCTGCCTCACAATTATCAACTTTGTCCGACCCAACGGTATGCTCAGGGGGCAAACGCACAATCACAGGCAGCAAAGGGGATGGAGGCATTGGACCTGGCGCTTTCAGTAGTGCTACATTCAATTAAGAGTTTTCAAGAGGAGGTCAAACTGGACAACTGAAGAGCACGCTGCGCCACACAGAAATTACAAGGCACTGTGAGGAAAGTGGGAAGGGCGTGTGGCGAAATTGCAGATAGAATGGCCTCAGTGAATGTTCGATCTGAAAATCTTGAGAAGGATGTAGCCACTTTGAAGACACAAGGAGATGAACAGGATGGTATAGTTAAAGGCCTAATGTTGAAAGTTGAGAAGCAGGAGAATAGACTACGGCGCAATAACCTATGCGTTCTTGGTATCCCTGAATGAGTAGAAGGGAACGATCCCAGGGTCTTTATGATCATGCTCCTTAAAGGAACCTTCCCGGAACTACATACCTGGGTCTGGGACAAAGAGAGACAGCGAGCACACCGTTTCCCACTACCACCATCCAAACGCCCCTCATCCACTCCCCAATACCCACGTGCAATGCTCCTATACTTTGGAAACGTCCTCCTTCGCCAAGTACTCTATGGTCTGGCTAGGTCAACTACCAAGAAAGAATTCAACTGTATCATCTTCTTTATAAGGCCCGACTTCGCCCATGCCACTGTTGAGCGCAGATGGAGATTGAGACAGCTTTTTGACCCCTTTCAACAACTTGGTGCTGTTGTCTATCCACAAAATCCAGCCCGTTTAAAGGTCATATACAAAGGGACCATGCAAAGTTTTTTATCTGAAATCCAGGCCCAGGCTTACCTACATGAGATCACTGGTCAAAAAGGAGACAAAAACTAGGGCCCAAAGACTCAAAAAACTCTGTCTAAATCTAGACTTTTCACACTATATATAGTCCTGGGCTTCTTTCAATCTTTCTTTTCCCCTTTTTCTATAGTCATGTTTCAGTCTGCTCAAAACATCTTGAAATAGCTTAAACTTACAAGAAGTATTTAGCTGTTTGGACTTTTTTCACTGAGTATGTTTCAAATTATGGGGAAAAGACCAGTGGGGAAAACGGGGTCACGACTGCTCAGATGCCTTCGCCCTGGCTCGAGCAGCGCCTGGTAACCTCAGCGGTAGGTGGTGGGAGGTGGACGGGTGAGAGCGGGCGGGTGCAGGGTCACAGAGGGGGAGGGGTTGGCACATTGGGATCTAGCTTTGTGAGTTTTTGGCTTTTCTTTAAACAAAACTCCTTACCTATTACAAATGAGTAAATTGCGTATAGCTACAATTAATATTTGCTGCTTCAATGATCTAAAAAAAAGGCGAAACACCGTAGTGGGGTTCCGCTTATTGAATACCGATATTATTTGTATGCAGGAAACGCATATCGAAAGAGCTCAGATATATCTATTGGAAACACTTGGGTACACACTGGTGGGTCTACAACACAAAGTTCACGGACATGCGGGGTAGCAATTTTGACCTCTAATCCCTCTCTACAATTCATGTGAACGTCAGTAGATCAGTATGGGAGGTGGGTGATCACTGAATGCCGCAGAAACAATGGAGACCTACTCACTATATGTACAATCCACGGAAGTACCTTAGATGACCCAGCAGTATTTCATTATATAAATAATTAACTGGCTGCCTGGCCACTACCCATAATTATCTGTGGGGATTTTAATATAAATTTGCTGGCCGGTCAAAATATAAGCCTGGATAATGACTTCATATATAGTGGCTGGAAAACAAAGGTATATAGAGCATTGAAGACACTATGCCGTGAGCAGGCATTGTCAGTTATTTGGAATGTGCAGAATCCCTCGGATCCCGGGTTCACCTATGTTTCTTACCCACACAATAAACATGCAAGATTAGATTATATACTAGTTTCTCACACTCTTCTTCACACCCGCTCAATTGAGAAAGCCCCACGTATACTGGCCTGTCATCATAATCCCCTTATCGTAGAGCTTAAAGGGAAAGCACCCAAAAATACGGATGCGACATAATGGACTTTTGAGCAAACTCTTCTTACAAATGAAGAATACTGTGAACACAGGAGGACATGGATTCCCCAATTTCTCAAGGAGAACATAGGGAGTGCAGGGGTCGAAGTGGTGTAGGATTCGTTGAAAGCAGCAATTCATGGGGAGACACTTAGTTTTTCACTATACCTGAACAAGAAAAAGTGTTCCTCGTTAAATGATATGCAAGGCAGATTAGCCGCTGCTGAAAAAGAAGTATTTACTCATTATTAAGTGTAATTATTAATTATTGATCTCATGAACATGTTCTGTATAAAGTCTGACACTGAAGTATAATTAAGTGTTCTTGCTCTTCTTTGTTTTATAGTTGAGTGTTGTAATTGATTTTAGCAACTGTTGCATTAGGTTTGTCTTATTCAAAAGCATAATAAAACATTGATCGCGAAGAGTCTTGTAAGGTAACAAATTTGGATGCATCCGTTTTTGTAGGGAATCTGACTTACTGTAGTTTTATTTTTCCAGTGTTTGTTTGCTAGAAAGCACTTCTTGTTTATGAGCTTTATCTGGTGCTGGTGCTACAACTTCATTTTGCTGTAAAATTAAATAAAAATCGGGTTTTAAGATTTAATGCAGCCAGTCTCAAAGGCAATATGGTTTCATAAGAATGGAAATATTTAGAATATGACCAATCACAGAGGGTGCTGATGACAAATTTACAACACATTCTTCTGACCTTTTCTGCAAGGTTTGTTGGCTTGCATTGTGATTGGTCATTTGAAAACTGGTGGGATCGGGCATCTCAGCTGAATTCGTAATACATTTTCACACTTTACATTTTCAAAACTCAAAATTGCTATAAGTAGGGAGTAGTGTTCTGGGGAAAATAAAAAAATCCAATTTTAGCCTGCCCACTTAGCCTTGAGCCTGAAGGGAGAGGGAACGATGTCCTCGTAATGTGAGCTGTGTAAGTGACACCCTTTGCCAAATCACTTGGTTGCTTATCCAGTGATAACATTGTCTTCCATAAATACTCCTTCACAGGGGTCTTACCATCTCTTGTTCAATGGACAGTCTCTCTGAGAAAGGTCCAGGGATGGCGAAGAGTTGGAGCTCAGAGAGAACCGCCCACAATATATTCTTTAATCACTGTGTTCATATGTGTTACTTCATCTTGCATTCCTTAGAGTATTTGATTATTATGGATGTATTTCTGTATTTTTTATTCTCCATATGACTCTTGGACATTGCATAGTGTTAACTGAGTTTCCTCCAGGTATCAGGGTGAGTTCAGATTGTGGGTGGGTGTTCATGACGAGGCATAATTGAGATCTCTGGAGCTGTACTAAAAACCATCCTAGTTTCTCAGCTCTTTGACTAGGTTATAAAGGCGTTCAGATTACATGCTCATCCCATCTTTGGCCTCTATGAAAACAGATCATTGGTCAAACATGTGCAATTGTATTTAATATTCTATGTGAAAGTGTGTGAAAATGTTATACACAACTGTTTAAATGTTGACAGTGGCAAAAGAAATTAAAATGTTGAGTTTACAGTTGAGAGAGAGAGGGTGTGTATTGTGTGTGTTTGTGTGTGTGTGTGAGAGAGAGAAAGAGAGAAAGAGACAGGGAGAATACATGGTGAAGCGAAGGTGATGCAAGGAAGTACATGAAGGACAGAGGGGGAAAGATTAATGAGGAACAATGAGATGATTGTGAAATATGCAGATCGAGAATTTCGAAAGATGTAGGGAGATGTATTTGATTAACCCCTTCGATGCTGATGACGAGCTCAGCTCATCATCAGCCACGGTGGGCGTGTGCGGATGACGAGCTGAGCTCGTCATGTAACGCGGCTTTTGCAAAAAAGCCGCGTAGCTCAAAAATAACCGCCGCAACGATGCGGTTAACAGAATGAGGGAGTGCATGGTAAAATGGTATTAAGGGGTAATTGGAGTGATTAAGACACTCTAAAGACCACTCCCCCTTACACAGACCATATTAACATTTAATTCACAATCTACACTGTCAGAATTGAAACATTTAAATTCTAATTAATCACAACATCGTTCTAGTTTCTCAAATATCTGATACTACTAACACGCATAGTGTCAACTTTGTTAAGGTGTATCTGTTGAGCCTTGTGTGATATGTATGGATGCAGAAAGAGAAAACTTAAACAGAGGGAGACAAATTCTGGCCATGTGGAATGTTATGTGTAGCACAATCTTTGAGTTCATGTGTTTTATGCCAGGGGCGGATTGGCACTGCGGGCATTCGGGCATTGGCCGAAGGGCCGCTGTTTCAGTGCCCTCTGTGGGCCGTTTTTTTTCTCCCCTTTCCCAGTCCACAGAGAGTGCTCTCTGCTGTCTGCTCTCTGTCAACTGGGAAATGGGTGAAAAAAACGGCCCACAGCAGGGAGACAGAGACAGAAATGAAAGCGCTTCACTGTGCGGCCATACAGCGATTATCAGCTGTGGCCTCTACTGCACCCCCTGCCCTGCAAAGCAATCACGCTGAGGAGGGGGTGATTGGTTACAAGAATCGGCCTCCCTGGGGGCCAGGTGTTTCTCAGGCCTTTTGAGCCATTTTCATCACTGCCCCCCTGGGGCCCACGCAGCCGGGGAAATAGTGATAGTCTTAACACCTCGCCCACAGCCCCTCACATTCAGGGCATAGTGGGCGAGGAAGAATGGGTCTGGCTGTGGGGACCAGGTGATGTTTTTAAAGCGCACAATCTTCACCTTAGCACCCCCCCGTGCAAGAAGTTTAAAAAAAAAAGGGTTATAGTTCTTTCTTTCTTTCTCGGTGTCATCATTTTAGAACTGATGCATTTTCAATATTACATTCAAGGAAGTCATGGTTGCAGCTTTTCTATTTTATGCAACTAACAACCATTGACAAAACCTCTAGTTCTGGCTTGTTGTAGGTGTAACATGACTTGCTGTAATATATATCTTAACGCAATGACAGAAGCAGCAAAATACCAGTCGGGTGGCACACTATGCTAAGCACAGATTTGTAGCTTAGGTGTTTTAATCTTCGCCCATAATTACATTGAACACCCCCTTTGGAGAGACCCCTCAGTTTTGTCATCCCACTTAAAGCCCTGGAAACAACACCATGTCACAGACACCTCCGGGCCTGGCACTGTGCATCATGCATGGCTTATGACTTTCAAGGTTTCAGATTGACTATGTGCAGGGGCAGCTTAAACGCCTCCCTTTGCTTTAGGAACTACAGCGAGGGGTGAGTTCCTGTTGAGTCTCTTCTGTCTGCATCTCTGCGTACAAAGGCTCAGCTTACAATTATTGTGAAAAGGTGGGTGAGAGAGTAAGTGAAGGGATGGCTGGATGGATCAGTGAAAGGGTGAATGGATGGCTGAAAGGGTGAATAGTTGGAAGGATGAGTGACTGGGTGGATGGATAAGAAAGTGAAAGGATGGCTGGATGGGTGAGAGGGCAAATGGTTAGATGGATGAGTGAAGAGATGGATTGGGTGAAAGGGTGGATGGAGAGAAAAAGTGAGGATGGATGTGTGGATGACTGAAAGGGTGAATGTCTAAGGGTGAGTGACTGGGTAGATGGATGAGTGAGTGAAAGGGTGGCTGGATGGGTGAAAGGGTAAATGGATGGATGAGTGAATGGATGGATGGGTGGAAGAGTGGATGAATGGGTGGATAATGGGTGGATGAGTAAAAGGGTGGATGGAGGGATGGATGAGTGAAATGATGGATGGAAGAATACATGATGGATAGGTTTGCAAAGGGTTGAATATGTTTGGATCTGGATTAGCGGCATCTTATGTTTGCCACTTTACATCTCACAATGACTATCCAAGCAGATCTTTCCGACCATTTCTCTCACCAAACATGCTTGCTCAGAACCATGAATTGCAAACAAAATATCCGACTGGACAACCCAGTGCTGTAACCATATATATAGATTATTATCATATGAAATATCACAAAAAGACCTGCACAGTTGATCAAAGCTGCGTGCATACTGAAAAACCGTGAAGTACACGATTGGTTCAACCTGATATAAACTTATTTTGACTTGTGCTTAAATGGTTGTCTATTTACTTACTTACATAATAATGCGCAACCTCCTCTGATGGGTCTGTAAAACGTACCTTTTGTCCAGAAGGTTTGTTCTGAATTTTAACCCCTTGTCCTGAATTTTTACACTCCCCATCCTGAATTGCACCCATGCCAGTTGGTCACCCTAGTCCTGACACTCCCATACAGAACTACAGAGTGTTGACCCTGCCTTTTCTATTTGGTTACTCTTGTAACCAGATGCCCCACACTGCCAAGCTCTATCTCAAGAGGGGCCATCTAATCCCCTTGGCATCCCACTCTCCACAGGGCTGACCAAAGTAGGCTGAGTAAAGCAGTACTCAAAGCTACATCTAGTGTGCCTCAATTTTCATCCCACCGAATTTAGAAAATACTGCACTAGACTCCGTGCAGTAGGTCTTCCTCAAAGGTTTACTTGACTTGCCACATCCAGCAGCCAGACATGCAATGTGTTGCTAGCTGATCCCTTCCTCTGAAGCAAGAAGGAACCGGTAGGAACCATTTTGTTTACCATTTCTTTGCACAATTTACTGATTAATTTGTGTGCCAGTTAATAATGTAACTTTATTTTAAAGGCCTCATCCAAAATGCAGACAAGGGGCATATTTCTCTATACCCCAAAAATATGAATTAGTAAGTTTTGGTTAGTTTTTGTTTGTAGTGTGTAGGTCTGACTGCACTCTATTTTAGGTCCTAGGCCAGAATGTGGCAACATGTTTGTGTGTTGATTTCAGGTCATGTCTAAGACTTTGTGTAATGTGATTTCTCAAAAGAGAGATGTTTAGCCTCATTCTAAGCTTGGCCTTGTTCGAGGCCTAAGCAAAATTTGCAAACTTGGCACTTCTTTCTCTGTGCAGAAGAATTAACTTTTCTAGCATGTTCAGGTTAGAATTCCTTTTTGCAGATTTTCTATCATTTTCATGGTTAATTGAGTAATCCTCAGTCTCCTCATGGCCCAGACTTGAAGGCAGCAACAGATATGAATAAAACTGTGTTTTCTGTATATAGACATCACCTGCTGGCTGTGAAATAAATTTATGACTAGATTGTACAGATACATTTTTTCAGCATTATTTACACCCCAGACTGCCTTTTCCTCATTTGTGAATTCTTACTTTTGTTATTACATGTTTTGTTCCCAGAGATTCCAGTCTTACCCTTTCTCCTTGACTTTGTACCAGATTTCTGATTTATGTGATGATTAGCTGGTTGGGAAAGAGTATCTAACGACATTGTGCAGGGCGTTAAGACTGCAAGTAAGTATTCAGTTATCAGACCTGCAGTGCTCCTAGTCTTTACCAATGTTACTTGCTCTGTAAGCTTTAAAAGGCTTAATTTACTAAATATTTCTCTACGAATTAGACCTCAAAAAGTAACCAAATAGTTTTTCATGAAAGGGGACGCCCCTTGAATGTGGGCCACGCCCCTTAACTGTAGGCCACGCCCTTAAATGTATGCCACGCCCCTTGAACGTGGGCCACTTTTTTCGTCAGTGCCCGGGCCAAATTGTGATCCCAATCCGACCCTGTTTTATGCCACCCATTAATTGAATAGACACACCACCTGGCAAGGATTCCTATAGTGCTTTTGGCCATGCCTCTTTTGAAGAATATGTTGTTGGACTCCTCTCCAGTGCACACTATTAAACTCGTTGTGGCTATCTGGAGCCTTGGGCCACTCCTCGCTTCTAAGCAGTATTTGAATGAAGCTTGAAATGTGGAGCAGTATCAGTGGCACTACCGGAAAAGTTAACATAGCAACTTCTCTAAAAAAAAAATCTGACGGTTTGTGGAGCAGTCAGAGGTATACAGCAGATGCTACCACGTTAGAAGTTATCGTACTTGAAATTGCCAAAAACTAATGTAATAAAAATTGCAATTGACTGCAGACAAATGATGCAAGAAAATATTGGGACTTCTAAGACCATAATAATGGCACATACTTCAAATTGTCGGTGGGAAGTTGGCCTCCTCTCAGCTTCGAATCCTTGTTGGTCTCACTTGGGATAAAAATGAAAAATGGCCTAGATATTCACCCAAGGATAATGGATAAGGGGCAGAGAGCAGGGGGACAGGCGATCCTGGGCCTGGCGCGTCTTACTGCCAAAACATGTATTGTTCATAATTATACACTTCATAAGGATACATTTTAAAAGTGCGTTCCTTTATGTTTGTTCCCCCTCTTGCAGATAAACTTTTGTTGATGCTTTGAATTGTTTTGTGTAGCGCCTTGAAGTGACCGAAAGAGTCACGTGTTGGCACCTACAAAAGGCGCATTAAATATATACATTTTGCATAGATACATACCACCCGCCTTCAGGTATGATACCTCCACGGCTGCGGCTGTTATGTTGCGTACAGGAGACAGGCAGCCTGGAGTAACTATCTACACAGGACAGGGAGGGGAGAGGGGTGGGGGGCAGACAGTAGGCTGCCCTGGCACAAGACCGGGCTTGCAGCGCGCCGCAGCAGGCCGCGGGGTCACCGCACAGATTGAGCACAGACTTGGCCGGGCATGTCCGGGCTGCCTGCTCCAGCTGCTCGCGTCAGCCGCCTGCCTCTGAGGAGAGTGACGGGCAGACCCTGGACCGGCTCAGCTGTGTGCATTCTTGCACGCCCGTCGCCTGCTGACGCTAGGGCGAACCGAAAAAGCCTAGGCATGCCTGAGCATATCCTCGTCGCCTCTCACGAAGTTTTTTTTTTCTTTTCTATTTTCGAGAATATAAAACAACAGAGAAACACGCTTTGTCACGGAGAGTTCAAGGCTAAGTTTTGAAGTAGTCTAAGACGTCGCCGGTGCTTTAATGAAATCCTGCAAAACTCTCAATGAGTGGCCGGGCAGCGACGCTGAAAGCGAATGTTAAGAGTTGTGTGTGCTCGCGGTGTCTCTGCTCCTCTCCTCTGCAGCCGGGACATTGTCCCTGGCTGGTTCAGCCTGCAAACAGAAGCTGCAGCTACGCTCCATTTAACTGCCTTTTATATTCACGTTTTTTAATCTGAACCTCGGTGTACTGGCATCAAAGAAACACCTACTCTGACAGGAATCATCGCGCTTATTAACATTTAAATGACTTAATTCATACTTCTCCATGTGCACAAAACATCTTCCTTAAAAATCTTCGCTTTCATGTATTATACAAAGGGTGGATGAAGTCCTGCCTTTATTCTCGCCAGGACATAGCATTACAGGTGTTCGAGAACTGTATGAAAATCAGAAAGCGTTCGGCAGAAGAAAGGATAGTGTGTGCATTCCGGTATCCCATGGCAACAAGCATACGAGGAATGAATGAAGCATGCCTCGGAAGTCAAAATCAACAAAGTTAAAGTTACATTTGTTCCACATTTACCAGCATTCAAGTAGCAAGGAAGAGACATATATGATGCATGGGCATAGCTATAAATAGTGCAGCAGGTGCAGTGGTACCGGGTTCAGGACTGTTAGTGACCCACAGTGTGTCAGAACAGCACTTTACTATCAAACCGGGGCTAGAGGCCTTTTTTAGGTCTTGCCTAGACAGCGGAAGTGCTGTGTCTTCAAGACATTTTGTTTACATACTGGGGGCTTAGAGCCTGACCATTGTTTGCAGTTTGCTGGCTTCACTGTCACTCATTTGGTTGGCTGTTGTGGTCAGTTGTTGTAGGTTTGCATCCTCCATGTGTGTTTGACCCTCACCTGGAGCATGAGTGCATTACTTGTGTCCTTCCATTGCCCATTTTTAGGTACTATTTTTATCATAGAATTTAAGCACTTTAACAGAGTGCATCAGTTTCAGCTGGCTCACTTGTTTATTTCTCCCTGCCTGTGTTTCTCTCCTGTTTGTCTTCCTACCCCTTCCTACCCTCAGTCCTTTAATTGTTTGGGATACCCTCATCCCATGCACCCTCTCTCCCCTTGTTGTCTCCGATTCCACTCTCCCTCCTTCAGCTCTCCATGTTGGCACCCAACCCGCCATAACAAGAAAAGCTCTAAGACGCTGGCTGTGTCATAGTACTTCCTCCCCTCTACCAGTGTAACATTAGCCCCCGTAGCTTCCACGGTATGGGGGGGGGGGGGGGGCAAGCTCCAAGGGGCCCGCTCGGAACAGTACATTTAGCCCTGATGTAGCCACAGCTTGCCCTCCCCCCTTGGAGGAGGCGGAGCTGAAAATGGCACTGCAGGAGCTGACTTCTGGAACAGAGGACCTCGCTTTGTACCCATGCACCACCAAGAAAAACAAACTCCTCGTTGGGGTCAAATACAACCCTCACCAAGCTGAATCAATGGCCAAAAAGGTCTTAGCAGAAGGTATGTATGTTTAAGGATGCATGAACAGTAATTCCTACATATGGAGGGTGTAGTGTCCTACCCCAGCCGGACTGTGCATGCAAATGATTGCACTACACACAGAGATTGTTATTACACCTCTTTATTCATCAGTGTGTAACCGTATATGGAACATTCTACATTAAGAATTCTATCACCCACACCTACATACGTACGTCACTATTCTATGGTATCCATCAGGAACCAAAATGGTCCCATCATTTCTAACTTACAAGATATTACATTTCCCTTTTGTTAAATAACAAGTACCAATAATACATAAATATATTACAACTCTTCAATAAGTCGCTTTGGTGCTCAAATCAATCCCACAGATATGGTCATGTGAGGTTGCAGAGTTACAGGAGAAGTGTCAATGACTGGCACTGGTGACAGAGACACTGTTGAAGTCATTGGGCTCTCCTCAAGTGGACAGATCTCACTTCTGACATCAGGAGCTGACGACGGTCGTGGCAGGTGCTTGAAATGTGAAAAATCTCGCAAATTAGATTTTCCATGTTGGGGAGCTGTCACCATGTGTCCCTTACTAGTTACGACCCTCAGTGGGTCAGCAGCAAAAGGAGCATCAGACTTGCGTTTCAATTTCTGCCTGATGATAACTTGATCTCCTCTGTTGTACACAGTGTTTCAAACACTGCAGCGTCTATCCACCTAAGTCTTCATTTGGCATTTGTAAGATGAGTCAGTAGTGCGAAGTCTATCAATGTCAATAGAGCTCTCATTGGTCAATTGTGGCAAAGTGGTTCCCATGGCTTTCCCAAAGATTAAGGTGGCAGGGCTTTCACCTGTGGTAGAATGCCAAGTTGACCTGTATGCATGAAGCATGGACTGAAGAACTGATTTGAGTTCAAGCTTTTCCAGTGCAGCATGCTGAATGGTCGTCATGAGGGTGCTCATAAATCTCTCAACCACACTGTTTGCCTGTGGCCAGATAGGAGTGCTTTTCTGATGCTTGACATTCAGATGAGTGAGAAAATCTTTGTATTCTTGCCCATTGTCAGATTTCAAAATCGAAGGAACACCCCATGTTGCAAAGATACTTTCCAATCTCTCAATGACTCTGTCATGAGTAATTGACAACAGATCGTCCTCAAAAGGAAAAAGGGAATATTCATTAACAGTTACTAATAGATGATGTCCATTGTCAAGGGGTCTAAAGAAATAAATTGCGATTTTCTCCCATACATGCTTTGGAAGATCAGACATGCTCAACAGATGTGGGGTTGTCTTGCATGACAAACAGCTGCTCAAATGATATGCCTTTAACTATTTTTCAATGATTTAATCCAGATGAGGGAAGCACACTTGGTCCCCTAGAGCTTGTTTCATAACAACAACTCCACGGTGTCCATCATAAGCCAGTTCAATAACTTGTTATCTCCGACTCTCAGGTGTGACAATTTTTGACCCTTGTAAGATGATGCCTTCTGGAGTAACTGAAAGTTCTTCCTGCACATTTTTGAATTTCTGGTATTCAAGGTCATCATGAAGAGGTTGATTGTGTTTTTGCTACAATTGGTGTGTAATAATGTCTTTGCGTTTCAGCACATCCCTGTGAGCACTCGTGGTAGCAATGATTTGTTCTACTGATGTGGCAGAAGGGGTACTGGATTTCACAATGAAATTAACATAAGCATTATCCGCTTTAGAAGTAGTGCCATGACACTGTATTGGCACACATGAGAAATAGTCATCAGGCTTTTGACCTTTTCCTGGATGATGCACAATCGTGTAATCATACTCCTGCGATCACAACCCTCACTTCTCAATGCGAGGGGGCATCTAGGCTTTGGGATTGCCAAAAATACTGAGCAATGCTTGGTGATCAGTGTCAACTGTGAAATGCTTTACGTACAGGAACACATGAACATGCTCACTAGCCCACACCATAAGGCTATCTTTTTCAGGTTGTGAATAGACACGTTCTGTTGATGACAGACCTTGACTAGCATAAGCCACAATGTGTCTTGGAGCATTGGGATGCCCAGTGTTGTGGGCATGGATGGCACCCAACTCCACTGGGCTTGCATCAACCACAACCTTGGACTGCATTTTCAGATCAAAGTATGCAATTTCAGTTGTGTTCTCAATTACATGCTTGACTTTCTTGAAGCTTTGTTCACATTCACTTGACCATTGAAAAGGTATATTCCATTTTGCTAAGTCTCTCAATGGGGCACTTACAGTGGGAAAGTCACGTATACATCTTGAACAGTAACTGGCCATACCAAGGAAAGATCTCAGCATAGTTACATCTTGTGGGGAAGAGGTGAATGACAAAGCATGTACTTTATTTGAATCCAGAATCATTCCCCCGTCAGAAAACATATGACCAAAGAACTTGAGTTTGTTTGAGCAAACTCACACATTGCTGTATTTAAAGTGAGACCTGCATCAGTAAGTATGCAACACACTGGTAATGCTTTATAATGTTTCTTTCGTATGGCCCCAAAATTGTATGTCATCACTGTAATTGAAAGCATTTGTGACTGGCTGTATAATTCGACAAACAACATCCTAAAACAGTTCTGCAGCTGATGGCAGTCCGAAAGACTGCCTTTGTATCAAAATAAACCAACATGAGTAGAAAAGGTAGTAATGCACCTACAATTCTACTCCAGTTCAAGATGGTGATATCCTTTGTCCAAATCAAGGCGGGAAAAGACTTTGGCACCGTCAGCAGTGTAGTCATGTCAGCAATGTGTGGACCCGAATGTCGTTCTCTTCCAGTCAACTTGTTTCTTGGCGCATATCAGCGCAGATTACACAGCTCTTCCTCTATCCTTTTTTGACTTTAACACTATGGCTGATACCCATGCTGCGAACCAGTGGATCGCTCAATGATGCCGTGCTTTCCTAGTACCTCAAGTTCCTTAACAGCTTCTTATAAATGAAATGCAATTTGACAATGTCTTTGAGCAACAGGAGGGATGTCTTCATTTATGTGAAGTTGCGCTTTCATGGTTTTAAGACTTCCTAGTCCATGAAACAAAGATTGAAACTGATTCACTATCTCATGATAGGCATTGACATTGTTTACAGAAATAAGCTCCATGTCATCAGCAGTACTGAAACTGAGAGGATGTGCGCTTGATGAAGTGCCTGGCAAGACATGAATTGGCGCTTGTACTTTTGTATTTTTTTGCTTCACAGTTGCTGTGAATGAACCTTGACTTTAAAGTGATGTTAACCCCTTCACTGCGGCGGCTATTCCGCCACAGTGCTAAGGGGGAGGGGCGGCCGCGCGGCAGCCAAATGCTGGTGACGGAACCGCTCCGTCAACAGCGTCGGTTGCGCTGTGCTTATGACGGAGCGGTTCCGTCATGGCCCGCCCCGCTCAATGGAAAGCTCAGCGCAGGTGCGGAATTCGCGCCGCGCAGGCGCTCCGAGCGGGCCATGACGGAACCGCTCCATCATCAGCACAGCGCCACCGCAGCTGATGACGGAGCGGTTCCGTCATCAGCAGGCAAGGGGTTAAAGAAACCATGTATACACTTTAGTTTTCAACTGGAGGCAGTGCATTGCACTTTATTATTATTATTATTATTCATTTATTTATTACATTTATATGGCGCACAGCTATTCGGAGGTTTCCCGGTGCCCACAAAGACGCAACACAAGAGGTAAGAGACAGATTCTATAGTGATTAAAAGGTTCTATTGATTAAAAAGCCACGTTTTTAAACCTTTGTGAAATTTAAGGTAGTGCTTTTCGAGACGTAAATGAATTGGAAGTGAATTTCAAAGGGAGGGAGCCAGATAGGCAAAGGACCGTCCTCTCATTCTGGCTCGTTTGATCCTGGGAACCTGGAATTTAGATTGATTGGAGGATCGTAGTAGGCGTGGGGGATAATATTGGTGCACCAAAGCACGAAGGCAGTGGGGAGCTGAGCACAAATTTATTCTGTGCATTTAGCAGAGGGCTTTAAATTTGGCACAATTGTCAGTTCTCAGCCAATGTAGTTCACGAAGAGAGGCTGAAATGTAAGCCATTCTGGGAAGGTGGCAAAGCAGTCTAGCTGCGGAGTTCTGGACTACTTGCAGCTTGCAGAGCACTTCCTTACTCGCCTCCAGATAAAGTACATAGCCATAGTCCAATCTGGACACTACTAAGGACTGGAGGACAGTTTTTTGCGTAGAGGAAGGAGGCATCCAGAGAATTTTCCTAAGCCACTCGAGAATAGCAAAGCAGGTGGAGGCAACTTTAACCACTTGCTGCTTCATCGACAATTGGTGGTCTATGATAATGCCAAGGTTACGAGCCGATTGTGATGGGAGGGGAGGATCGCCCACTTGTGGCGGCCAATGATAGTGTAGTGTAGTTCCTATATTCCCAATAGGCTCTGTGCATTGGAATAACATAAACAATAGTTTAGACGTAGGACTTAGGTCGATTAGGTCTCTATTGTATATGTTAGACTTAATTGTGTGTGCCAGCTAGCTCAGAGGTCACTAGAAACTTTCTCGAGTAAACAGGAAGGTGTTAACTTTCCTGAATAGACAAGAAGGGATTAGCTTCTGACAACCATATAACATGACAACTTTGTTCCCCCTGAAATAAGGAACATCTCCAGAGTCGCGGAAACAATAAATAGCTATTTTACTCAGTCAATCGTGCATGCTTTGTTTCACCAGAAATGCAGAGAAATAGAGAGACGGGCGTTTTCAATAAAAGGGTTATTTATTGAGCAGTCTTCTTTCTCATGCAAGAGAAATGAATTGCCACAATTGCAATACTTGTCATAAAGTAAAGTGCGTACAGTAAAAGGAGTATTATGAAATAATACTGTAAAAGCATTTATATGGTTTCTAAGCCATAAGATACTTAAAATGGATAAAATACATACAATGATAAAATAATGACTAATTGTACTCAACTGGGGTTTCTAAGATACGCCTACCCCGATGTACCTAACCTAAGCCTAGTACATGGGAAGGAGTAGATGAGTTACAGTTTTTTTCCAAGAATCTGAATCAAGAATTCTCAAAGGGTCTAATCAGCTCCGTACCTTGGTTATAGAATGAAGGAGGTCCTGTATCTCTCTCTCAGGACTCGATCTCCCAGAAACCCGCAAGGGTGTCAAGGAAACACTGGAGCTGGATTTTCTCGTCAGGAGAAAAGACAGCGTCTCTCTCAGTGCGTCAGCAGGGAGGGTCGGCTTCCTTCGCCACTCGCGTCAGCAGGACGTTGGGCAAGTAGATAGCCGATCTGCTCCAAACCACTGTGTGTTGCTTAAGGCAGATGTTGGTATATTTATAACTGAACGGTGGCGAGTTTGGCGTAAGGTTGGACATAAGACGTCACTAAGAACTGGCAGTTCTTTCAGGACTCCAGGAGTTCTAGGACAAATCAAAACCGAAGCAGGGGGAATTCCCGGGCTGCTGGAGGCTTGGTTTGTTTAAGAACGCGTTGTGCTTTCTAGGAGTCTATGGGAGTAGCCTTGCCGTATTTGGACTGCATTGGCTATGACTTAATATGGATATGATTCTTATGCCTTTATAAGGATATGATTTGTTATAAACACATAAGGGCATACATCGGGAATGTCTTAATTAGGGTCCTAGATACATTCACAACAATGGGGGCCCCAGAGAGTTTTATTTTTACAGAAGATCAGGAGTTCAGTTTTCCCATCATTTAGTTTTAGTTTGTTAGCGTGTATCCAGTCAGCAATCTTTTTTAGTCCCTGTGAGAAGTTGGCCTGATATGTGATGTCCACTATTCTAGTGGGCACCCTGTATCAGTCCAAACAACCCTTATGGTGATGGTTGTAAAGTCAACCTTATAGATCAGCTATCCTAGTGGTAGCATGGACAAAGTAATCTTAGGCTAAAACTTCAGAGAGCATGTGAAGCCAGCTGTTTTACCATATGTAACCCTTCAACACCAAATGAAAGGACAGCACACAGGTTATATATAAAATATATATATATATTTATTACTAACACAACCCCTCTGCACTCTTTATGAGGTCAGAGGCACAAGCACATAACAAGATACTTAATTATCATACAATAAGTTGCACAAAATACAGTCGAGCCCTAGGGGCGTTGCAACCACATACTAAAATAGTGGTATAAGAACCACGTCATGAACAAGGAATAGGCCTAGGGCCCAGGGAATCGCTGGGGCTACACTAACAAAGGTTAGGAAGCAGGAGGCCCACAGGAAGCGTGTGAAGTGTCTTAACACACACGCAAGTTACCATAGGGATACAATGGGAACGCAAGAGTTAGCAACTCGTTGATTTAGGATTCTTCCGGATGGACTAGGGGAAAGCTACTGAAAAGGAGGACACTTGGATAGTCATTACCCACAGGAGCACCAGAGTACTCGCATTACCTCACCCACAGGAGCCGGGTGCATAGGTGTCAAGTTGTGTCGGGGTTCATCGCTGAATCCTGTGGAGACCTGTAAAAAGATGCTGCAGGCGACCAGGAGAGAAGGGTTCGGTTGGATCCAAGGGTGGATCGAGGATGAAGAGTACCTGAAAGCAGAGGGGACAGAGTCTGGGTCACTAGCCAGTGACCAGAAAGGCACCAGGAAGGAACCAGGCGATGTCTTGAAGCATTAATAAAACAGAGGTTGTTTGGGTCACAGGGATAATTTTTATGACCACTCAACACTATATTCCCCGAAAATAACTAAGCAAAATACAAATAATAGTGGAGGGTCAATGGTTTGAATTTTTCTGAAGAAACGACTATGTGTGAGAGTCAGTGGCAATAGTCCACTAATCTGGGTACATCATTCGTGGTTATTGAAAAATACCCATCAGTAGCTCTTCCTTGGCGCCCTTTTCATCATATGGGTTCCTTCCAACCATGAAGGATAGTATTTTGATATGGTCAATTGGGACAGCATAAGGACCAGTGATGATATAACCGGGTCACAGGGAGCTTCTGAAAAGCAGTGCGGGGGGGTGTGTGTGTTTTAGCGTGCAAAAAGTGCAGGATAGTGACATTAAAATTAGATAACCATGAGGAAAAATTATTTATTAAAGACCTCAGTGTTTCTAAGATTTTAAAACGTGCGAAATTGGTAGTTTCACCTAATAGCTACCAACAGGTTGGTCGACATGACATGTTTCAGCAGAATTTTTGGATCACAGAGGTATCCACTGCATTCCTCAGGACCTGTATCGCTACTGCTAGTAGTGTATTATAAAATATATAAGAGAAAAGGAAATCTTTCACCTGGGTACTAATGAAGGATCATTCTCCCAGCTAGGAAATCCAGTGTGAGACAAACATAGTCGAAAAAAGAACAGAAAAAAACAACAATTAGTATATCTACAATATCCAGAGCATTTGCATGGTATATCATATCAGTAAAGAGAACCACATCTGTTATCCTCTTCGTAGTACTTTGATTCCTACTATCAACCACCATACCTCGAAGTGATATGTGGTAAGACTCTCACTTACCATATTGCGCAGGAGAGTACTGACTCACCTCACCTGGCTCACAGCTCAGGTAATTGAAGCACCGCTCTAAAATGAAAGGAAAAATATACAAAGACACGTCAGCATCCGCTGACTTCACACTTAATCACAACTAATTCCAGCGTGCATGCGGGTTCAAAAGGCCGATGTGCCCCGTTTAGGGCCTCGGCAGAATCAAATACCATTGTAAATGCCAATCCTTTGTTAGTGGATAGGAATGTCTCTTGTTAGTTATTTTGAAAACAAAGACGGTGAAATTTGGAAACGGCATCTAAGTGTATCCAAAACCACCGCTTGGTCGTGACTTATGAGAGGTGAGTCTGAGAGAACATGCGCGGCATGTGTAGGTATCTCTTAATCTTTTTGAACTCACGTTAGGAAAAACACGCACTAGGTCTCTGCCCCACGCATACGGCGTGGGACAGTGTTCATCGCCATGTGTATTCCGCCGCTTTTGGTGAAAGGGAAACACATGTGCCTCCGCTCACTCAGCGTTTAAATGCTACAGATCGGGCGGGTGCAAGCTCTCACCTTCAGTGCTGTCCTGCTCTTCTACTCTGTACCGGTCTCGGAAGAGCTCGCGCATATGATTATAGTAAACTCGTGTAATCGCTAGCAGACAGGCATAGAGCTATGCCTGTCTGCTAGCGATTACACGACCAAGCGGTGGTTTTGGATACACTTAGATGCCGTTTCCAAATTTCACCGTCTTTGTTTTCAAAATAACTAACAAGAGACATTCCTATCCACTAACAAAGGATTGGCATTTACAATGGTATTTGATTCTGCCGAGGCCCTAAACGGGGCACATCGGCCTTTTGAACCCGCATGCACGCTGGAATTAGTTGTGATTAAGTGTGAAGTCAGCGGATGCTGACGTGTCTTTGTATATTTTTCCTTTCATTTTAGAGCGGTGCTTCAATTACCTGAGCTGTGAGCCAGGTGAGGTGAGTCAGTACTCTCCTGCACAATATGGTAAGTGAGAGTCTTACCACATATCACTTCGAGGTATGGTGGTTGATAGTAGGAATCAAAGTACTACGAAGAGGATAACAGATGTGGTTCTCTTTACTGATATGATATACCATGCAAATGCTCTGGATATTGTAGATATACTAATTGTTGTTTTTTTCTGTTCTTTTTTCGACTATGTTTGTCTCACACTGGATTTCCTAGCTGGGAGAATGATCCTTCATTAGTACCCAGGTGAAAGATTTCCTTTTCTCTTATATATTTTATAATACACTACTAGCAGTAGCGATACAGGTCCTGAGGAATGCAGTGGATACCTCTGTGATCCAAAAATTCTGCTGAAACATGTCATGTCGACCAACCTGTTGGTAGCTATTAGGTGAAACTACCAATTTCGCACGTTTTAAAATCTTAGAAACACTGAGGTCTTTAATAAATAATTTTTCCTCATGGTTATCTAATTTTAATGTCACTATCCTGCACTTTTTGCACGCTAAAACACACACACCCCCCCGCACTGCTTTTCAGAAGCTCCCTGTGACCCGGTTATATCATCACTGGTCCTTATGCTGTCCCAATTGACCATATCAAAATACTATCCTTCATGGTTGGAAGGAACCCATATGATGAAAAGGGCGCCAAGGAAGAGCTACTGATGGGTATTTTTCAATAACCACGAATGATGTACCCAGATTAGTGGACTATTGCCACTGACTCTCACACATAGTCGTTTCTTCAGAAAAATTCAAACCTTTGACCCTCCACTATTATTTGTATTTTGATGTCTTGAAGCAATCAGGTGATGTCGTGAAACTTGTCTCTGCAGCCACGTGGACCAGGAGGTGTCGACGACAACCAGGAGCTGGATACGGACTGTCCCGCAAAGGATCTCGCTGATGGCGGTGTCGGCTTCCGGATTGGAGTCAACAAGCCCTAGCAAAGGCAACCGTTGCAGGAATCAAAGATGGCTTCTGTTGCAGACCTGCATGGTTTGGGGGGGCTTCTCCTTTTAAGAAAGCAGGGGCCCACCTGGAGCAACCAGGCAAGCAGTGTAAGTTCAAAGGTTCGTGGTCACAGAGGCCACTAGCCAACGGGCAAGTGACCGGACAGACGCGTCAAGCACAAAAGTACCAGCAGGCCCCACGCGGCACTCATGGAGTGTGGAGGGCTGTGCGTCGGTGCAGAAGGTACTCGGGCTGGGGCTTATCAATCTCCAATGCACAACTTCGAGGGTGCCTCAGAAGCTGCACCAGTAGCAATGAGAAAGTTTTCCAAGATGGCCGGTCCCACGTCTCTCGTCGCCTCCACGGGTCTCAGCTTTTCTGTAGCTGTGGATCGGGTCAAAGAAGTCTGGAAGCCTAGTTCTTGTCAGGCTCTATGCTCAGGCTCAGGCTCCGGCGGGAGCGTCGACAAAGCAAACCACAGATCTCTGGATGGTGCCTGTTTTCACAGGGTGGTCACTCCTTGACCACAAGGGAGATTCTTCAGTCTTCTAGTTGCAGTAGAATGTTGAAGGTCCAGAGTTTCGTTTCAAGTTTCAGTTCAGGATAAATCTAAAGTCTCTAGACTCAGCTCCTAGCTTTATACGAATTAAAGGGGCTGGATTACCTACTAGGTCCCTCCTATGGGTGGGACCAGGGAAGGGGGTGGTTACACCCCTTTTCTTTGCTCAGTTTCGTGCCAGAGCTGGGGCTGAAGTGCCCCAGTAACTGGTTTGAACCAGGCTATGCATGGGATACCTTGTGTGCCCCAGGCAGTGTCCCATTTCATTCAGCCCTCCCTGCCCCAATACACTATGTCCTGTCTGGGGTGGTGCTAGCACCTCCCAAGAAAGGAAACCTATTGTCCAAGCCTCCCTCGCTGGAAGGACTCCCAGCAGCAGGAGGTCAGACTTGTGTCTGTGGCAGCAGCATCCATTTTGTGATGCTGAGGCTCTCGTTAACTTTAACCGAGAACAACAGGAACAACAAGTCTTCTCCCTCTAGAAGGGTGGAATGCTACCCCCGTCGCCAGAACTGGCGAGGGGATAGCATTCCAAAGCGCATGACGCCTTACATGACATGCTTTGATAAAGCCAAACCAAAGTTAGCATTTAACTGTGAGGATTATAATGCACGTAAGAGTATATGGTATGGCTATATCATAGAACAGCTATAAGGACATGGTTCCGAAAGCTGCAGACAGGCTCAGCTCATGCTAGAGCACCATCTCACATAAAACTAAGCACTCTGCCTACAGGATTATCAAGGCCTGCCATAGGAGTGACTTATAGGTATATATGTGTCTATATGTAATGGTCGGTATATGGATACTATACCTAACCAAGGGGTGATTACCCAACCTTGCCCCAGCTGAGTGATCAGCCAGTTGTGTCAATGTGGATGGCCAGCCAGGGGTGGCATAATACATGCTCCAGCCCCTGGTAGGCCTTGGATGCACCTATGCCCTGTGTACCTATTGTACACTATACAGGGGCTCATAAGGTGACCCAATACCCAATTGGTGATGTACCTAAAGTACATGGAGTCCATTTTACAGAGAGAGCAGATAGCCTGGGGCCCTGATTAGCAGGATCCCAGGCCAACTAAGTCAAAAACCAGCTAAACACTAGGCAAAAAGTTGGGGGTAACCATAGTCAGGTATCCACCTTCCTACAGTCCCGGCTGGAGAGAGGATGTCTTTGAGGTCTCCTTGGAGGAGAGCAAGAAGATGAGCTGGGTGTCATCCGCAAAAGAGTATATTATTATCCCTGCTTGCTCAGCTATCGTATCCAGAGGGCTAATGTAGATGTTAAAAAGCAATGGACTAAGTATGGAGCCCTGAGGGACTCCATGCTAGGAAACCTGAGTCTTGGAATGAGCAATTGAGGAAAAGACCTGAAAGGTCCTATTAGACAGAAAACTGGCCAGCCATTTGAGCGCCGTACCGGTTTTGCCACTGGATTGAAGGATTTTTAAGAGAGAAGTGTGAGAAACAATGTCGAACGCGGCACTTAAATCCAATAAAATAAGCGCCACTGTCTCTCCTTTGTTGACCTGTTGACGAATGTTCTCAGTGACTCTCAGAAGTGTTGATTCTGTTGAAAAACCTGCTGTAAAGCTCGATTGGGACGAATGCAGGATGTTTTGTGCCTCAACAAATGTTGTAAGCTGGATTTTGATGGTCTTTCCAGAATCTTGGAGAGGACAGGAAGTAGGGAGATGAGGCGAATGTTAGAGAGGACCTCAGGGTCAGAGTTGGCTTTTTTAGCAGGGGGAGGACAATGGCGTGTTTCCAGGCCGCAGGAACCATTGCTTCACATAATGATGTTTTGATAAGTTCCATGATAATATTGAGTATAGGGAGGTCAAGCCTTTGAAGTACAGAGGAGGAAACAGGATCCTTGGGGGAGCCAGATTTGATGCTTGTGAGAATACTACGAAAGGAAGAGATATCAAGTGGATTCCATTTGTCTAGTAGGGCGTCACTGTTAGCTTGAACAACTTCCCGTGAAAGGCATTGTGTTGCAAGGTGATTAGGTTGCAATTTTATTATTGTTGAGGTCTGTTTGTGAAATTCAGAGTAGATGTTATCGATTTTCTCCACGAAAAAATTCCACCAGATCATCACATTGTTTAGAGTCCAAGCACTTTTCCACTGGCATAAAGTTTATTGACTCGTCACTGTCTATGATAAGAGGTATAGAGCACCCATTCACTTTCAGTGTGATCTTGAGACAGTGTCCAAATAAATTTTGGACCTTCACTTGTTGACCTAATTTAGACTGGCATTTTTCCTTGCACAAAGATAATCCTACATGTTAGCATTGTCCAAAGTCAACACTGACATCGCACATCCATAATCTTCACTGTCACTCTAAAATGACGGTGACAAACTCTTAGAAGAAGAAGTTGACGACAATCAATGTTGTTCAGTTACTCCTTGCCTCAACTGTTGTTTTTGCTTGGCTTTGTGGGTATGCGTAGAATGTCGCATCTAGAACTTTCTGGCATCCATTTTGTTTTCTCGACATGACGCACTTGATCTTACGTCCATTTTGTTATCTCAAAGTGAAGTTCTTGACCTTCTCTCGGCTTGCAGACTGTTACAAAATGGTCCTTTGCATGCCTGCCCCAAGGCAAGATATGTACCTTCATGAGGAATAGAAAATCCACATTGATAACACAACTTTTTTTTTCTTTGGAGACATTACTTTATGACCTTGTACCTTGTATTTGAACTTACCTTTCACTCTTCTTTAATTCAGTTTGGGCTGATCAGGTTTCCATGTTAGCTGTTTGTCTGTCAGCTCTTTCTTCTGCTCTGGCAGCCATGAGTACTTGCTCCAAGCTGAGTGTCTCTTAGCATTTATCGTCTGAAGGAATCAGAGAGGCAACCATCTATTAGCCTGATACGCAGAGCCTCTTCATGATTAAACTCATTGAATTTGTAATGTTTTATGAGTAAATCAAGTCTTTCTACAAACTCATCCATCGTTTCACCAACTCTGTGCCTTTTCTGACTGAAAATGTACCTTTCATAGTTGACATTCGGCATTGGATTGAATTTGGTGTTTAGGGCCTCTTTGATTTGGCAGTACGTCACTTCATCACCTTGTGGTATTTTCTTTATCATTTATTTTACTCCTTCACCTGCTAAATTCTTTAGATATTTAATCACTTTTCTGTCATTTACTTCTTCCAGCGCATCAATTCTAATCATTGAAGGTTTCGATCCAGGCAGTCCATCTGTTGCCAATATTCTGCTTTTTGGCAGTCCCAATGGGAAGCAGTGGTTTTAGGAAGGCTTTCTGCAACCGGGAGTGGAGCTTGCTTCAGCAGCGTCAGCTGTACGCTTGTACCGGCACCTTCATCACACACTAGCCACATGCTGACATTTTGGTCATCGCGCCCGCTCTCAGGTCGTAAAGCGCTGTTTTCTTTGGTAGACAGTCAAAATATCGAGTTGGAAATATCGACCTACCATAATATCGAGTCTGAAATATCGAAGGAGCATAATATCGAAGGCAAGAATATCGTAGGACAGAATATCGACCCAAGGTAAGTAATATCGAAATACTTAATATCGATGTAAGTAATATCGAAGTTAGTAATATCGATAGCATATATATCGATGTTAATAATTTCGATGACACTAATATCGATATTTGTATTATTTTATAGTTTTTTATTATGTATGTGTTATATGTTTAATTTAAGTATTTAAAATAATTACTATTATATGTGTATACATTTTCTATAATAATATAGAAATTTATAAGGAAATTTGATGTTTTAGTACCGGAGCGGGTTGTGGGTTTATAGGGGAATAGGGTGGGAAGTAATTTAATTATGGTAAGTTAATTAATAATTAGTAGGATTAATTAATTAATTATAATTATTTGCTAATTAATATTGATTAATTGGGAAATAATTAATTGATTAATTGATATATATTTTCTGTAGCGGGATGTGGGTTTATAGGGGAATAGGGTGGGGAGTAATTTAATAATAATTAATTAATTAATATATGTTTTTAAATATTTATAACTAATTAACTGGCAAATAATTAATATTAATTAGTTAATTAATTAATATAATTTTGTACATATTTTAAATTAGTAATTAATTGGTAATTAAATAATATTAGTTAGTTAATTACATTATTAGAGTAATTTATTTATATATATAATTTTTAGTTACTGTTAATTAATTAATTGGGGAAAAATGATAATAATTATTAAATTATATTAATTACAGCTTATGTGCTAATATATTTACTTTATTGTTATTGTTAATTAATTATTAATTGCTAATGAAATAATATTATTTAACTTTGGGTTAAGGAGTATTTTTAGGGTTCAGGGTCATTTTTGGGTAAAGGGGTATTTTGAGTGTTTAGGGTCAGTTTTCAGTTTTTGGGTAAAGGGGTATTTTTAGGGTTCAGGGTCAGTTTTCAGTTTTTGGGTAAAGGGGTATTTTTAGGGTTCAGGGTCAGTTTTCAGTTCATGGGTAAAGGGGTATTTTTAGTGTTCAGGGTCAGTTTTCAGTTCATGGGTAAAGGGGTATTTTTAGGGTTCAGGGTCAGTTTTCAGTTTTTGGGTAAAGGGGTATTTTTAGGGTTCAGGGTCAGTTTTCAGTTCATGGGCAAAGGGGTATTTTTAGGGTTCAGGGTCAGTTTTCAGTTTTTGGGTAAAGGGGTATTTTTAGGGTTCAGGGTCAGTTTTCAGTTCATGGGTAAAGGGGTATTTTTAGGGTTCGGGGTCAGTTTTCAGTTCATGGGTAAAGGGGTATTTTTAGGGTTCAGGGTCAGTTTTCAGTTCATGGGTAAAGGGGTATTTTTAGGGTTCAGGGTCAGTTTTCACTTCATGGGTAAAGGGGTATTTTTAGGGTTCAGGGTCAGTTTTCAGTTTTTGGGTAAAGGGGTATTTTTAGGGTTCAGGGTCAGTTTTCAGTTCTTGGGTAAAGGGGTATTTTTAGGGTTCAGGGTCAGTTTTCAGTTTTTGGGTAAAGCGGTATTTTTAGGGTTCAGGGTCAGTTTTCAGTTTTTGGGTAAAGGGGTATTTTTAGGGTTCAGGGTCAGTTTTCAGTTCTTGGGTAAAGGGGTATTTTTAGGGTTCAGGGTCAGTTTTCAGTTTTTGGGTAAAGGGGTATTTTTAGGGTTCAGGGTCAGTTTTCAGTTTTTGGGTAAAGGGGTATTTTTAGGGTTCAGGGTCAGTTTTCAGTTCGTGGGTAAAGGGGTGGTTTTGGGTTCAGGGTCAGTTTTCTCGACTGTTCCACTCTCTGGAGTAGGAATAGTAATGTTTACCCTTACGCTATCCAACGTTTTATATAATTAATTGTTAAAATATCACATGTTTATTTTATTTTTTATATTACTTACATTTTATGTATGTTATTGTTTTATGTTTGTACATGTATTAGTAAATTAGAATATATTTCATTAATTTAGAAATTAGTAAATTAATTATTAATACTTATTGTTCAGTACATATATATTATATCTTTACTGTATATATTTAATTAATGTATTATTAATATATATGTTTTATTTATTAATTTTAAACATTATTAGATACTTTTAAATATGTATATTTTATTTATTAGTGTTATATACTTACTTTTACATTTATATATATTAAAAAAAAATCGATATTTTTAACATCGATATTTTTTACAACGATATTATTTTTTCGATATTTTTGTACTTACCATGTTGTAGATAGGATGTCGATATTTTTGCCCTCGATATTGTTGACTCGATATTCTTGTAGGTCGATATTTTTGTAGTCGAAATTCTGTCATAGATCCGTTTTCTTTTGCTGTGAGTAGTGGATTTGCTTCTTGCATCGGTTCTTTACCCTTCCCACCTCTTTGCATGGAACCTAATTTCGACTCCCTTGGCATTTCTTTGCATTAGCAATGTTTTTGCTGTTAGCGCTTTTTTTCACTCACCTATCTCTGCCTTTAGCACTTCCCTGTACCTGGTTGTCTCTGCCTTTAGCATTTTTGAACTGTATGAATCACAGCTCAGGGTCATGGTTTGACGCAGTAGTTCTTGTCTCAACTTTCTCAGCAAATTTCTAGATGACGACAAACAAACTTTCTGTAAGGCCTTCACATTTCTTCACAGGCCTTGCACTGGCTGCAGTGGTGCATTTGACTCCATATATACCAACTGTTGACTTTCACTTCTAATGCAGCACACGTGACATGCACAAGTGATTGACTGGACCACTGCAAACTCTCCAGGAGAGACCTCTCGTTTTTTCTACTCACTGGGTTTATGTAATCCCCTATCTAGTTGCCAGTTGTAGCTTCCTAACCCTGCCCGGGTACATGCAAATGATCATGCCACACACGGAGATTGGTATTACACATCCTTATTCATCAGTGTGTAACCAGGAACTGAGCATTCTTCTTTAAGTGTTCTATCACCCACACCTACGCACTTGCATCACTACTCTAAGAAGTCCGCCAGGAACCAAAAGGGTCCCGTCACCTCTAACTCACAAGACACTGTAGCGTGTTTTTCCCTCAAAGTTACATTTAAGTTACATTGCTTCACAGTTGTAGTAGAATCACTGAATTGCTTGTCAACTAGGTAATGGCTGCCACAAAATATAACTAGTCTGTATTATAAATTGTGTAATGGTGCAAGTGGGTTGACCCAAAGGACTGTCTTCAACATGGCCCCTATAGTGAGCTGGACTGCTGCGCTCTCTGAAGTACAAGGCCGTCTCTGAAGTATAAGGCTGTGATGCAAATTACAGTACGGCCACACCATAGTTGTGTCGTGCTGTAAATGAAGCAACACAGAAAATGAGAAGCCTTTGAGGAGCAAGCTTATTTGTAATGCAGTGTAAGATTTAAGTGCTCTGAAGTTCAGCTTGCTTTGTTACAATGTGTGAAGCTGTGGTCAAAACATTGATATGACATGGTGGATTGTTTGGGGTGGTTTCAATATGGAGCATATTTGTTAACTGCATACTTTATTGAATAATGCGAAATGATTGGTTGACATTTCCAACTTTGGAAAGTCCAAGGGGTAACAAGGGAAACAAGATCGAGATCGGATTTGTGTGCCTTTCAACATTTCACTGCCTCCCCCTCTTAGAATTGGAGGCGGTACCCAAAGCATGATGGTCCTAGACTGAACTGCTTTTTTGCTGTCTTAGTGAAGGGTGGAGATTTCCAAGGAGTTGGGGTAGTTTTTCTTCCTCACCACCACCACCACCTCACCCCTGGACAACCTACCAAAAAATAAGCCCTGTTATAGATATGAAGGTTTGGCAAGTGAATATCGCTTAGTAAACAAGGATTTCTAAAGCACCATTAGGCCTTTTTACCTCACTCCAGTCCTAAGTCATTGTGGCAATTAAGCCAACCATTTCTGCAGGCTCAGCTGAAGAACCAAGCTTTCTCTTAATACATTTCACCCCTTGGCTACAAAACTCCATTCTCTCCCTTAAGCTGCTAGTTGGCTGAGACTTTCTCCTCAGCACTGTAGACCACCTGATTAAAACAGACCACCATTTATACACCATTTATACATTCCAGCTAACTTGGTCAAAGGGCCATCAGTTTATTGGTGCTCATTAGAATCCATAGATCTGCATTCCATTTGAGTCCCTTCACACCACGCTTTACACTGTGTAGTTCCTATAACTCCTAGACAGATACAGCGGAATGTCCACAAGCACCCACACTGTGCATGGAGCATTGTACTACCCTTTCAGTTTCTCTGTAGCCACTTGGCTCAGGCACCGAACAACCCGACGGGTGAACTAGCCTACAAGTGCCACAGAATGTCCCCCATCACGCCACAATATTTGCCTTTTCTGATTACAATATTTTGTAAACTTTGCTGCATAATGTGGTTGTGATTTGACATCTGACAACTGATTGACACACTGGCTGACAGTGAATGAGAAGAGCCAGCTGAAGCCCATATCATATACCAATATAATATACAAAATATACAAAATGTTGTTAAAATCATGGGGTCTTGGCTGGTGCCAGGTCTACAAATAGGACCGTGGCTTCCTATTTAACCTCACTGGTATGGTGCACCTTCCTTAACCATCTGCTGGAATGTACATTGGCTACATTCCAGCCCTGTGACAGCACCTTTAGGCTCCCGTTTTACTTAACAAATAATACTTTGGCTATAATGTGCTGCTGCAGGTGTAGAGAGCCTCTGCCTGACAATATCAACACCTCGGTGCAATTTACTTGATGACAGACAGGTTAGATAGGTTGCAGTGATGTTGAAGGTTATTTAAATGGGAAATAGGTCTGCAGAATATCTTTCCCAGATTTCAGATGTACAGGGCTGCAGCAGAACAGTGTACTTCACTTGCTGACATGGACTGTGGTTATACTGTGGTGGAGTGAGCAGGCTTGAGATAAAAATAGGACTGCGGAACCGCAGCCGACTTTATAGGATGGCTTTCGATTTGGTTCAACCACATTGGCTTGGAAGCATTTCCCAAATGGGCTTACTGCACTAAAAATACTTTTTGTGTTAGGCTTGTGATGTGTGCCATGGTGTGACACTATGTTTCAGGCAACAGATAGGAGCGTAACCTGTCATTTTGGATTACACTTTGAGCGTAGCGCGGTTTCAAAGGAGCTGATTTCGGTTGACGAATAGGACTGAAGTACCCCAGTTGAACCCAATTTTGTGGCTTATACTTCTTATATATTGTGGAATTGTGAGAACCGAATCAGGAGAATGATGTCTCGTAATCTCAGTTTACTTTTCCCGAAGGCTTTTAGCTCTGATATATTGAAGTAGGGCAAAAGAAGGACTTCATATATGAACAAAACTAATACACACTTACTACTTTCTTTACTTAATATCTTACACTTTGGAAATATAGTTTTTGCAAAAGAACAGGCTTTTGTCTATGTCTAATACTTTTTGGATGTAGCCCATGGGGGAGGGGGTTAACTCTGTCAATGCGGTAGAGGCCAGGGCTACATGTTTCAGTTGGGCAGAGGTTGTGTTCTTTTGCTTGGGGTGGAGGGGGGATTCTGGGTGGGTGCTTGCACTCTGCACGGCTGTGGCCTTTTGTCTGTTTGTCCAGAAGCCTGGGTTTGAGCTTTTGGGGACACGCACATGACATTGTAGTGCTTTTGAGATATTTTGGATAACTGGATGATTTGTGTTGTATTTCTCTGGTGGCGCAGATGGGGAGGAACAGTCATTTGCCTGCATGTATTTTTGTTTCTAAATTGGCGGTGCAGCTGTGGCCTGAAATTTTGACCTGTACCAATGTTGTTCTGCAGTTCTTTGCTTCCGCGCAGGTGCTTGACTGTCCCATGCTGTCAATGTGTAGTGCTCCATAATACCGTGCAGCATTCCTTTCGAGCCAAACCTATAATTGACATTGCCAATGCTTGTTATCCATGTCACCCAACTAATAGGCACACACAACCGCTACTTACAAAAACAACTTACTACTTCCCTTTCAAATCTATTCCCATCATCCAAGGCCTTTCCTACCAAAGCATAGCATCAATTCTAATCTATTGCAAATTACCTTAGCTTCTTCTCCACCAGCAGCCTCTCATGATCTTGACAGTGTGGCTAGCACATATCATCTTTGGAAACATTCTGCCCTAAACCAACCAGCTCCAATCAAGGCCCATAAAAGCCCACGGTCATACCCTTCAGAACCCTGGTTTTCAGAAAACCTGAGGCTACAGAAGTAGGCTTGTCGCAGGCATGAAAGGAAATGGAGGGTCAAATACGACCCCTTAAACAAAGAAAGTTACAAGGAGTCCTTAGCACTTTACAAAAATCTGATTTGAAAAGAGAAAATAATTTACTACACAATAAGATAGAATCGGCAAAGAACTCTTCTATAGAGCTCTTTGCCGCAGTAAAAAAATTAACTAAGCACCCTGAAAATAAAAATACAATTTGTCAAAATTTCTGCAATGCCTTAGTGTCCTTCTTTTTGGAAAAGGTAAACACAGCTTTTAATCTTTTTTCTTCCAATCATGAACTCATTTCTGACTTCGTAGAAGGTGCTTGGCCACATGATCCAGGCTGTGTAGCCTCAAGGGTCCCAGAGGAATCTTTTACCTCACATTGCACTTATTCAGAACGAGGCTAGGGCCCCAAGATACTGTCCTCCTTTTCCTCTCTCTCCCCAACATAAGTCCTGACCCTTATTACCTAAATAAAATCGAGCTCCCCTCTGGACCCATGCCCCCCAAAAATCATCTGTCTAGAACATGAAATCATCTCAGAGAACCCCACAAATATTTTTAATCAGGTACTTAGTACTGGCTATTTTCCACTAAAATGGAAATTAGCATCTATTCTCTGCCTCCTTAAGAAGCCAAATCTGACGTCTCAAACTTAGATAACTATTGTCCGTTTTCCCACCTCCTGTTCCAAGCAAAAATCATTGAGAAGGCTATTAACTCAACTTACAGCTTTCATCGAGGAACATGATTATCTTGAAGTGTCCCAGTTTGGCTTTAGTAGCCACCACAGTATGGACCTCTCCCTGATCACTGCATCGGAGGAAATACCTCATACCATTGTTGTAGGAGTGTAGGAAAATTGCTCTGTATATACTGCGCAAAGTAAGGTATAGTGTGCACAGAGTCCAGGGGACTCCAGGGGTATAGCAGAGGCAAAATTAGATAAGTACTATCAGCTCTCCTTGTGGTAGTGTGGGCGAGTAGTTAGGCTTATCCAGAGGGTGTGTTAAGCATTTATTGTATTCACTCACTCGAGACTGATGGCACACACTCAGAGACTGAATCCAGACCACTTAGGTAAGTGTAAAAAAAGGCATACTTAGGTTTTATTTTCTATAACCAAGCTGATCTTGGTACAGGTAAGTATAGTGATCTTTATTGTACAGTTAATTAAAACTCACAATTTAAAACATTCGAACATTAAAATACATAAATCAGCCTTGTCTCTCTTTATACATTGGTGATTAAGATTCACACTTCCAGATTAGCTTGTTGATGTTGTACTATAATCAAAGAGTCCCAGCTCCATTATCTATAATGTCCTTCCAAATATATAAGTCATGGACAAGGCCCGATGAGCTTCGGATTGCCTATTCAGGCCATCTTTAAAAATTAATAGGAAATAAGACATAATAAAAAGTGCTTGTGCTTCAAGGTGCCAAAACCTGGGCAAACAATCCCGCTTTAGATTGACTGTTAGCGTGCTCTATAAGGTATGCTAGCTGCCTGCTATTCTGCTTCCGTGTCTTGCTGGACCCGCCGATTTCTTTGCAGTAGGCAGGCCGGAGTCGGGACAGGCTGGTAGGACTGGGGCAAAACCAGTAGGTGTCCTCTTCTTTCTAGGTCAGCGCAGCTCTTTGGTCCTTCTTTCTTCCTTGAATCTAAGGAGGCAAGGTTAGGGGTTGCCCCTAAACACGAAATGTAGGGGTATGCAGGTCAAGACCAATGGGCTCCTTCCTTGGGGTGAGTACACCCTCTATCATGCCACCCTCCAGTGGAAGGGGGGCATGAGCCTCTTTCTAATTGGTTGGTTCCCTTCATCTCCAAGATGGAGGGGACTTAGATGTGTGCTTCACCTCGCCTCCCTCATCTGAGGGGTGGGGTTGGCAAAGGTGGGCACACCTCTCCTTCTAGCTCGATTTTCCCACCGATTCTCCCACCCAAGTGGGGGTGAGAAACAGTGGGAGCTAGTTGCGGGGGGCAGCAAAAGGCAGAGACAGCTTTTAAAGGTGGCATGCCTTTGAAGCTTACCCTTTTGTGGTCCAGCCCAATGTTGGGAGAGGAGGTGTGACACCTCTTCCCATGATGGACTTTGTTTCTGGACCCAAAAAGCAGAGGCTCTTTACCCAGGGGTCAAGAAACCTGTCTGGTGGTGGCAAATGGCAGGTAGCCATTCAGGAACCACACCAGGGCTGATCATGTTTCAGGGGGCATCTCTAAGAGGGCCTCTGTGTGCACTTCACATTAAATCACACACTTGCATCAGTGTGGGTTTAATGTGCTCAGACGTTTGTTGCCAAACCTCCCAGGTTTCAGAGGAGCCACTATGGAGCTGTGTAGTTCGTAATGACCAACTCCCAGGGTTATACTCTTTATTGCTTCACTGCACTTACAATGTCTGAGAATAGATTTAGACAATGTAGGGCGACAGGGCTCATGCCACTGTATCCTCACCTGTGGTCTAGTTCACCCTTCATGAGGGATGACTTACCTAGGCCACAGACAGTGGATTGCAGGCATGGCACACAGGGATGCATGCCAAGTTGACTCTTCACTTTGCTCTGCTCCAAAACCTGTAGCCTTATTGCAGTGTGTGAGTGTGAAGGTACAGGTCCTCTAAGGGTGGCATAATAGGTGATGCAGCCCTTAGAGGCATTCTCTGGTCACAGTGCCCTTGGCACCCATGGTATCTTTTACAACGGCCTTACCTGTGTCCAGAGAAGCCAATTGGGGTACAAAGGTACAGCTTTGGGGAAAAACACAGGCCCTAGGAACCTGCATGACAGGGACCCAGGGCACACCAAGTCAAAAGTCCATCATGTGTCAGGAAAAAAGTGGGGGTTAATCATATAAAAAGGTGCGTTTCCCTATAAGAAGGTAACACCACCTTGATTTTATTGGATCTCTCGGCTACGTTTGATACCGTTAACCATGATATCCTCATTGGTCGTCTTTCCTCTATCGGCATCAAGGATCAAGCTCTTGTCATTCCGAAATATTTTCTTGCTAACAGAAAGCAATTTGCGGCACTTGAAGAGTTTAACTCTCCTCTTTTCTCTCTTCCATGCGGTGCTCCTCAGGGCTCCTCCCTGAGCCTCAACCTTTTTAACATTTACGTCGCACCTCTGGCCAAACTGATCAGATCCTTTGGGTTCTCAGCAGTATGATAGTCCAACGATATCCAAATCATGGTTTCTGTGGCCAAAGTCCCGGTAGAAATGGCTTCGCATTTTCATGATTGCATGCAGCAGGTTGGGAAATGGATGGCCCACAACTGTTTACAGCTCAACTCCGGGAAAACGTAGGTCCTACTTTTCGGTAAAAACACCTCCCTGTGGTCCCGTCATGGTGGCCGTCATGGTGGCCGGCAGAACGTGGCACACTTCCAACCTCTAAAGCCAAGAACCTAGGAGTGATCTTTGATAGCAAATTTTCAATCCAGGGCCACGTAAACTCTATTACATCGGCTTTATTCTTTACTATCAAACTTCAAAATCTTTCCTTTCATTCCTAAAAACCTGCAGGAAACAGTGACTACCTCCCTTGTTCTCTCAGGAATAGATTACTGTAATGCCCTTTTCGATCTTACAAAATGCGGCAGCCCGACGCCTTATGTTGTGCCTGACCAAAAAAACGGAAGTGAGGTATCGGCTTTTGAACCAATTCAAAAGACGCAAAGTGGATCGGCACTGGACTCACCCTACGAGAAGCAGCAGGCGGTATTACATGCCATATAGTGACTACATCAGGTCTTGCAGAGAGTGCATGCGTGCTGAAGCCTGACCTAAAAATAAGTAAGTGCTCAGAGCAGGGGGGCTGTCAGTGGTGTGGGCCTGAAAGCTATTTGCATCTGCACTCCTCTCTTTTGTGGCAACATCTGCTGTCGGGCCCTGCCGTCAATGCAACACGTTAATGATGGACCACATTTAAACTGTTTACTGCCAGGGGTCTTCATAAGTCAACCTAAACAAGTTATGTTTGGATAGTATTCTTTGTTTTAGGATGCTTCGTTGTTCTGTCCCATGTTTGTTGCCTTCAATAGCACACAAGGTATTAATTCCCTCTGTGCCTTTGTTTCTGTTCATTGAACCAACTCCATAAATAACAACAGCAAATTTTAATAAATAGGGGACATTCGTTTACCAAAATGTCTTTGTGAAAGTTGTCTTTGTGGCACTTTTCTATGTGCTGTTGGCCAGCTAGATTAAACAATGGGTAATATTCTTCTCACAGTACAAATACATCATCAAAACATGTTTCGCCTTTCGTTTGAAATGTTGGAAAGGAGTAGAACTACTATATGATATCCGTACCATTGTTTAGACGGAATCATTCAAAGAAAAGGTGGACGTTTTGGTGGCACTCATTATGAACGAATATGCGTGTGTCTTCTAAAAACAAACATATTTTCCATTTACGCGGTTTGAATCACTTATGAAGAGTTAGTGCAAACAGCTGCTCTCGTGCTCACTGTGAATTAAATGAGTTTTCGATAATTATGTGTGATTTGAATGACAGGAGTTTCCAGATCACTATCCGTGCCCTTCTACAGAAATATTTGTTGGGATAGTTTGTTATTTCATCCTTTCTGTTTAAAGTACCCCAATAACTGTACTATGTTTGTCGGTCTAGCCGGTGATATAGCTGTCTACCTGCCTCTTTATATTTCAGCCTCATTGTTTATCTGCATCTCTGCCTGTAAATGTGCATATCTCCAACCATCCACCCATACACTATGCATCACCATTATCATCGTCTGCCTGTGTCGAATGACCATATGTTGCCTGTACAGCGTATGTGTGTTGAATGTTCTGTAAAGCACTTTATTAAATCTAAATTGGTTTTCATAAATCATCAATCCAGCTAAGGGATCGAAACTGGTGCTTATTTACATGTCTGTCCAAAGCCGGACTGGCCATAGCGGCACCGGGCGTTTCCCTGGTAGGCCGGTAGGGTGGGGCCGGTTTTGGGCCCCTGGGAGGGCCTTTTTTGTTACCAGGGGTCAGCAAATATCGGCCCCCTGCAACAAGATCGGCCGAAACCGGCGCTTGCCAACTGCTCAGCTGCACTCCCCCTGACCCCAGGGGGGGTCAGCTGAGCAGTTTGCCAGGGCCGGTTTCTGTTCCCAGTCCGGCCCTGTGTCTGTCCCTTCTCTGTCTTTCTCTCTATATGGACGTTATGTATCGAGGCAGCTAATATTAAGCATTTTTAGTGCTTAAAAATGCAAAACTGTTGCATTAGCTGAGTATAAATTTATTATTACTGTTTTAGATGCAGTTGCTGTTATTAATGTTATTGTCCATCATTCCATTCTCTGTGTATCTGTCAGCTCTAGTAGGCTTGTGGATGCAATACTCTACAGTGAACCAGCATAGCCGAATAGTAGATAGTTACTTCAGTGTCTTGCCCAAATCGGACCCTGCGCCCACTGTAAGGAATTGTTCCTGCTCAAGTTTCAAGCCCCTTACGTCGCCGGTGCGTCACTTTTAATATGGGAAACAGTAACGTCTGCAAGGGGCTTGTAAATAAGGCCCTGAGTATTTACTGTCCTTAAATCTTACGTAGTGCACTCTGTCAACATTGTCTTCTCCTATAAGATGATTTGTTTCGAGGATTGGATAAGACTTAATGCAGTTTATCGATCATAGTGCAATAAGTGCATTTTTAAAATCCCGAATATTCCTGCTCACTACCAGACGAGGAACACGTCTAGTAAATTGACGAGTGTAGAAAGTGATCCATGTCAACTTACTCCAGTAGCTGCTTAATGGGGCAGGGCACACCGACCTGTTTTACTTCTGAGCACTGAGTTATAGACGCTGAATAAACAAGTGAGAAATAGACATGTCACATGAATATGACAGTGTAGTTCTGGGATGTGAAAGCATCCACATCAGACCGTGATACAATATACACGTACATCCTCCACGTGAGAAAAGTAAGAATATTGCGCTGGTCCGAGATGAGCTGACGTTTGGTGCAGATCACCAGAATCACAGTTTAAGCAGCTTCATGTAAGCAGGCGTTAGAGACTAACAAACGACTGCACGTAATAAAGGACATAAAACAACCTGACGTCATTAACATACAAGAGGCGTAGCTAAAGCTTGTGGTGCCCGGGGCTATCCCTCAGATTGCCGCCCCTGAGGGTGGACGTGGGGGGGAGGGGTGCTGGATAAAATGGACGGCAAACACTTGAAAGAGGTCCGAGAGACACATAGTATCGCCGCTAATAGTTACCTCGATCATGCAAGTTACATGCACATACATGACACGGTCCAAGGCTACACAGTTGAATACACCAGTGACTGGCAGTACAAATGAACACACAGACTGCATGATCTATCTGGGTACTCAGATAAACCGCATGTGACATCCATCAGAGGGCTGCGTGAACAATTACCTGGTAATCCCCTCAGCACGATGGAAACATGCACATATATGACACTTTTCAGGGATATATATTTCAAATTTTTTTGTATTCCTTGCCTTAGTTTGCTTCCTATGGTCTGTAAGCCTGATTTTTTCCAGTCTCATTCTCCTATTCCTCGGGACCACCCTGTAGTCAATAGCTATTCGGAATTTTGACTGTGCTACTCCTGTCAATGTTCGTCCCATGGGTGACATATCCTTAAAACCAGGCTTGCAGCACTGAGCAACAATTGGACACATTTTTAGGATTTCTTATCTGTCTGGGAGATCTCATGTTACTGATACTTTTAAAATGTATGTATGTGAAGTATTACAGAGAAAGTGGGGTTCCGGTCATCCCACTGCAGCTATTGGCTGCGGTAGGCTTATCTTGATATGCCATTGCTTGTCTGGGCGGCACATTAAGGCTGTGGAATTCCGCAAGTTGTCCCATTTGTGTTCAAATTGGTGATGGTGCAGGAGCAACATTACTTGTAGCTTGTAAATCAGTCACACATTTTAATTGCTGGTTTATGGCTTTATTGTATAGGAAACTCATCCTGTTTTGCCTTTAAGTGTGAGGTTTTGAGCAGTACAGAGATGTGATTGAGAAGTGCCAAATGTCTGCCCCTCCCCAAATGTGGTGATGGCCTAGTGTTTGTAGAAGAAGCAAATGTTGCACTTTACACTGCAGCAGCCTAGAAATCTGTAGGGTTCCACTGCACTGCGGTAGCATCAAACTGGTCGTCAACACAACACAACACACAACACAACAGCTGGCTGTATCAGGTATTCATGGGAATAAAAGTGAGCCAAACAGTGGGAGTGGGAGCACCATGGAACTCACAACACCCAAGGGAGGGAAGCCAAGTCTTGGACTTGAGGAGAAGGAGCAGGCATAAGGGAAGCTTTGAGCATCAAACACATGTGGGGTGCCTCCCATATCAGAAACAGTGGCTACAGCAGGCCTGCTGACCCCTATCAGCTGAAGTGACACCACACTCATATGAACATGGTTATATGCCCCTCCATCCCTTAACTAGCCCCTCAGAATTTTGGATTAGGTTTTGCAGAGCAGTACAATATATGAAAGTGTGAAATGTTATTGCTCTGTTGTGAGACCCAAGTAACTTGCTTTACCCAGGATAATGACAGCTGACTGCTTCCTTCCTCCCCTTGTGAGTCAGAGTTGCATTTTAGGATGTAGTCTATTTTCTTGTAATTGATTGCTTGTTGTAGTGGAGTTGTGCTGGGGGCTGCTCTCTTCTCATACGTCAGGCATACTCTGTATGCTGGCCTTTAATCCATAATTTTGCCTACCTGTTCGTATTGGGTGTTTGAGTTTGCGGCATCACTACTGCAATCCTGATTGTAACTGGCCTTTTTTTTGGTTCAGGGACACCGCACACAAGTCTAATGCTGCACTGTCTGCCCCTACTACCAACTCTTTTCTTTCTTTTTTGCCCCATTGCTCCCTTCACCCCAGATTTGAAGATTAAGGACATTGACAAATGTTTTTGCATGTAAAATCAATATTCCTACTGAAGGTACATAGGGGGATTTACCAGAGGTAGTGCAGGGAGGGTTCAGAGGAGAGATTTCAGAGGGTACAAGAGAACACATGGACAGTGGCACTGGATGGTGCAGGCAGAACAGATCCAAGACCACCGGAGGGTACAGAGTCAGGGACTGCTGAGGGTTCAGGTACAAAGAAAGGAACGAGAAAGGGGCACTCATGGGCGTATGGGTAGGTTACCTAGAGGGCATAGAGGCAAGGCACAAGCTTACAGAAGAGTATCAGGGTACATAGATCTGTGAGGAAATCAGAGGTACTCTCTACTCTATCCTTACTCTTGCACTCTTTATCAGGTCCATCTCTTAACACTCTCTTCCCTTTCCCTTAGTATTTATTCAACACATCTGCCATTCACTCTCTTGTCCTTCATCAAAAGGTATACTCCATTTTCAGGTTTTCTGTCACACCTGTTAGATATTTTGCACCCATGCAGGCAACTTCAATCTCTGGCCTGTACCATACACTCCCACCCGAGGTAACCTTCAACTCCTTTAACAATCCCTTTATTCCCTTTAGGTACTCTTCTCCAAATAATGCCTCCTCTCATTTACACTTCTCAAACACTTGAATCTGAAACTTCCAAGTGCCAACCATCCTACCCATGTACCTTCCTTAAGGTGTGGGCATTGGAAACCCCCAAATGAAAACACCCCAAAATGTACCTCAATTACTTGGCTACAGATTTGATGATTTAGAAACAGTGTTAAATCTCCATTTCATGAGGCATTGTGTCCCCAAGTTAAAGGCACCTCCGCACACATAAAAAATAAAATGGATTCAGTAATGGCTCAATCAATAATTAAGTTCTTGATCAGCAGAATAAGTTTAAAAGATTTATTACAGAAATTCAAACAGTACGATGGGGTCAGCCATAAAGGCTGTCAGTAAATACAGCATTACAGGATAGGGAAAAGTAAGAATTATTCCAAGTCCCAAATTAGCAGCAAAATAACAGTGTTGCAGTTTGAAAAGCACTCAATAGTGAAGTGATACTGCCACAAACTGTGCAGCATTACACTGTGTTTTTTTTTTCTTGATGCATAATTGTCTTTTTCAATGCATAATTATCTTTTTCTTGAAGCAAACCCTGCAGCATAATTTGGTCCTTCTCTGTCTCATAACTCTAGAGTAAAAGAACATCACACGTGTAAGCAATCTGGAATGTTCTTGTTAATGCAATTCTATATTATAGGAACAGGATAATTCGTCTTTCAGTAAAACAAGTCTCTGCACCTTTTAAAGTTTTATTTAATATACAGGTGCCTCTAACAAAAAGGGAAACCTTATAGTCACCTTTCAACAGTCTGTCAACTAGTACAACTTAATACATGCAAGGGCACCAACAATACATTACAGATTGAAGCAATTTGCCATCATTTGCACCCCATACATTTTTTGTGCCCTTTAAATGTTTTTCATTAGCCCCACCCTTTGTGCCGCCACTAGCCCTACCTCCTTGCTACGCCCCCTAGCTCAATCTGATGAGTACCTGCACTTTTTTTTTCCATTTAAAGCACTGGTTCCTGTCATTGCGTCCAGATATATGATACAAAAAATCACATCATAGCTGCAAGTCAGGACTATTGACTTTGTCAATGGTAGCTAGTTGCATAAGATAAATAAGCAGCAACTATGGCTTGTATATAATATTGAAAACACTTCCACTTAAAGCCCTGGTGGTGAAACCACGACAATGTTGCTGCTCCTGAGATTCAAAAAGAGAAGGAAATCCAGAGAGAAAATGACACTCTTCAAAGGATTTCCCTTTCCCTACAACGCTCATCACGTGCACATCGATGTGCTTGCTGTCACTGCAGTCCAGAAAAAAAAAACAGGCCGCCTGTGCCAGGGCACAAAACAGAGCCCGATAGAAACCCGTTTCGAGGCCCCCTTAAAAAAACTGCAGGTGCTCAGACCCGGTGAGACCCGGCCCACTTAAAGCCCTTGTCAGATCTATACGTCAAGTTAGGCTGTGCCCATTCATCATCGCAATCCCTTGGTATGAGCACATTTGAAAAAATGCCAACATCGCATTAGAGAGTGAATCATAGGCGAGCGCGAAAGCCAACTTTCTCTATAAATTTACGGAATATAGACTGTCCCTGAAAGGTATGTTTCTGCTCAAATACACGTGCTAAGGTACACTAATATGTTTAGTTTCTTCATTTATTACATGTTAAACACTGAATTAGATTTATAAATGGCTCTTAAGTTGTTTCACTGCCTAATTTTGAAACTGATCACAGTAGGCTGTTATTTTGTAGTCCTTGGAGTTCAGGGGACAACACGTTGCTTAGGCACTCAGTAAGTCATCATACATGCACTCTGTCACTCATCTTTGCACTAATGCATCCACGCATTCATTCACCTGTTCTTGCATTTACCCTATGACACAACCACAATAAAACACAAACAAACTAAAAAACATATGCAAGATAAAGTAAAAGAATACACATAGAAAAAAGAAAGCATGCTGCCAACTAAATACGGTACGCATATGCTTGCAATAAATAAAGGAGTGGGAGTCCATCTTGTAAAGCATTTAGTGGCAGTAACTGTACTGAAGGGGGCAATAGTAAAGCATGTAAGGGGCAGTAACTGGACTTAAGCGGGCCGGCAGTCTCATACAAATGCCTGCGTGTCTTGTAAGAAGTGGGAGATATCAGTACTGAAGCAACAATGCAGTTCGGGGGGGCCATCTACGTGGACAAGGTTTTGCCCATGGGGTGTATGTATGTATGTATGTATAGGCATTTATATAGCGCACTACTTACCCGTAGGGTCCCAAGGCGCTTCGACCGCTGCGAAACCCTTCCTGGCTTCCCTGAGAGATGGTCCCTTAATGGGTATCTCCAGGGTGAGACCAGGCATCCCCGGCGGTCTGGTGGGGCCGTTAGTGAAGATGAGGCAAGCTAATGCCCAGAGTTGCTGAGTGTGATCGCTGATCAGAGTGGGCACCGAGGCGCTGTTTGAGCTTTTTAGCACTTTCTTGCAGTGGGTCATGGTGCGGGAGAGTGGGTGCCGTGCAGTCACTCATTACTTGGACGACTTCCTCTTCCTGGGGAGGGCGGGGTCGGGAGAGTGCGGCAGGGCCCTGTCGCGTTTCCAGGCCTTGGCCTCGCAGTTTGGGGTGCCTTTGGCACCCGAGAAGACGGCTGGTCCCAGCTGTTGCCTCACGTTCCTGGGGATTGAACTGGACTCGGTGCAGTGGTTGGCGCGCCTGCCTGCGACCAAGGTGGAGGAGATTCTTGCATGTCTGGAGTGGGCTGTGGGGGAACGGCGGATCCCTCTGCGGGCGGTTCAGAAGCTTCTGGGTTTCCTTAACTTTGCCTGCAGGGTAGTGCGGGCAGGACGGACATTCTGCAGGCGGCTCGGCATGGCCATGTCGGGGGCGTTGCTTCCACATCACAGAGTGAGGATTTCCTTGGGAGTGAGGACGGATTTGAGGACTTGGATTACCTTCTTGCAGGCTTTCAATGGGGTGTCCTTGGATTTTGACGAAGAAAGGGCGGTCTGGCAATGCCAAATTTTCTCTGACGCGGCTGGGTCAGCGGGGTTTGGTGTTTTCTGGGATGGAAGGTGGTGTGCGGAGAGCTGGCCGGCCTCCTGGATCAAGCAGGGCAGGAGCATTGCCTTTTTGGAGTTCTTCCCATTGCTGGTGGCATTGGTGGTTTGGGGGGAGGACTTTCGGAACAGGTCTGTGCTCTTTCACGTTGACAACATGACGGTGGTGGAACTGGTGAATAATCAGAGGGCGAGGGACCTGCGAGTGCTGCGGCTGTTGCGCAGATTCATTTTGGCGTGCCTGCAGCTGAATGTGGTGTTTCGGGCTAAGCATGTCCCTGGGGCGAATAATGACATTGCGGATGCTTTGTCTCGTTCGCAGTGGCAGAGGTTCCGACACCTGGCGCCGGGAGCGGACGCCTGCAAGACCGAGCTGCCAGCCGGCATCTGGGCCTTGGGCGAATGAGGATGATTGGTCTGGTGGAGGGTTCATTGGCTGCGACCACGAGGAGGACTTATCGTCTGGCATGGTCTGAATTTAGTACTTTCATGGGCTGGACGGTGGATGGTGTCGTGAGTGGGGAGTCGGCTGTGGTGGAAGGTCTGAGGAGTTATGTGTTGGCTTGTATGGACCGGGGGTTGACTGCTGCGACGATTTCTGGGAAACTGGCTGGAATTTCTTTTTACTGTGTTTTGTTTTTGGGTTTTGACCCCACCAAGGATGTGGTGCTGGCTCGCATGTTGCGGGGGTGGGGCCGGGAGAAGGGGGCTGGGGGGGGCCGGCTGCGGGAGGCCGTGACGTTTGATTTGTTGGTTCGGCTGGTTGGGGTGTTGCCGGAATGCTGTTATGACCCGGTTGAAGTGGGCCTGTTCCGCTTATGCATGGTGTGGATGTTTTTTGGGGCGTTTCAAGTGTCTGAGCTGTTGGGCACGAGACGGGGGGCGGGTAGGTTGTTTGAGGACGTGCGTGTGGATGCGGGGCGTCTGGGGATCTGGCTGGGTCGCTCGAAGACGGATCAAGTGGGCAGGGGTAAATGGGTGTGGCTGAATGAGTCTGGAGGGGCGGTTTGCCCAGTGCTGGAGTGGAGGTCTTTCTTGGGGTCGGCTGGGGCCCGTGGTGGCGAGATTTTCTGCCATGCATCTGGGGCGAGAGTGACGGCTGGCCAGTTGTTGGCGCTGCTGCGTATGGCTTTGGGACGTTTGGGGATTGCTGGAGCTGGTTTTGGTACTCATTCCTTTCGCATTGGGGCTGCGACTGCGGCGGCTCGCCTGGGTTGGTCCTGGGACAGGATTAGGAGGATTGGGCGTTGGAAGTCACGCTGTTGCGAGAGGTATGTGAGGAAGTAGTCTGGTCCCGGGCAGGTTGTTGGTGTTGCACAGTTTTTGTTTGCCTGTTCTAACATCTTTTTCTTCGTAGGTTGCGTGGGTGGCCCGGGCGGTAGGACGGTGACTTGGATCGTTGGGCACTCATTTGTGCACTGGGCTTCCAAGTATGCGGACCAGCAGGTTTACGGCCGTAACCTGGGACTGAAAGGACAATTGCACGGGGTGAAATGGTGGGGAAAGAGCGGAATGCGATGGGGGGCGCTACTGCCCTGGCTCGCGAAGATGGTCCCACAGAGGGGATGCCCGGATTTGCTAATCATTCATTTGGGGGAAAACGACCTGGTGCAGCTGTCTGGATTGGCATTGTTACAACTTATGCAAAGGGACTTGGAAGTGTTGAAATCAAGGATGGCGGGGGCCTGCATTGCCTGGACGGAGCTGGTCCCCAGGAAAGTGTGGAGGGGAGCTATGAAACATGGGGCCATTGAGACGGCCCGGAGGAAGCTTAATCGGGCAATGAGACTCTACTGTGCGGACAGGGACGTTAAGGTCATTGCGCATCCTGGGATTCGACTGGAGGAGCCTTTAGCTTTTAGGGAGGACGGTGTGCACTTGTCTCGGCTGGGCAATGCGTGGTACATGATGGAGTTGCGGGATGTGGGAGCAGGTTGTGGAACGAGTCTATATGGTGTCGGCGAGAGTAGCTGTGCAGTGACGGACGGACGGCCCTGTGGGGGGGTGGGGCAGTGGACCGCCCTACAGGGGGTCCACTGGTTGGCAGGATTCGAAGGGACAGGGGGTCAAGAGCGGGCATACCCATCCCTTGGGGGGGGGAGTTGGCACAGGACGGACCGAAGTTTGAATGGAAGTTTGCAATGACTGGGGGCTGGAAGACGGTGATTGACGGGCAAGAGAAGGGTGTTTGGAGCCGCTAGGGCTTAGTGATGACACGGAGTGAATGAAACGAATGGGGGGGGAGTGTGAGTGGGGGTTTGCTGTTACTGTTATTGTTGATTTATTGTTATGTACAGATTCGCAGTTCTGGTCTAATAAAATGGCCTTTTACGCTGACACTGCGTGGTCTGTTTATTGCGCGATGCCGGGCCCCGGGGAAAGCAGAGTCGCAGACTAGTCTTTTCCCGGGGTCTTTCGCGCAGGGGATAGGCCAGGTAGGGGAAGGGGAGGAGTTAGGGGGTGGGTACTTAAGCGCGGGGGAGGAAGGGAACTTCCTCTTTTCTGCGCCTGGCACCATCGGGAGGGAGCTCGAAAGGCCGCCCACCCACCCGGCAGTTAGTGGTGGTTTCTGGGTCGGTCGATAGCGTTGCCAGTTTAGGCCAGAGCTGCTGTAGGCAGGATTCGAAGGGACAGGGGGTCAAGAGCGGGCATACCCATCCCTTGGGGGGGGAGTTGGCACAGGACGGACCGAAGTTTGAATGGAAGTTTGCAATGACTGGGGGCTGGAAGACGGTGATTGACGGGCAAGAGAAGGGTGTTTGGAGCCGCTAGGGCTTAGTGATGACGTGGAGTGAATTAAACGAATGGGGGGGGAAGTGTGAGTGGGGGTTTGCTGTTACTGTTATTGTTGATTTATTGTTATGTACAGATTCGCAGTTCTGGTCTAATAAAATGGCCTTTTACGCTGACACTGCGTGGTCTGTTTATTGCGCAAATCTGGTATGGTGCTTGACTGGAGAGCTGATTGAAGAGCAAATTGATTACAGGAAGGGTCCCAGTAAGTTCGGCTTTTGTCTGTGATTATTGCATTTTCGGAGTAGGCAGGCAGGACTGCATCGGATGCCGCCAAAACGGAACCCAAAGACGAAGGGCAGTGACCCTAATTTGTCGCAGTTATTGAAACTTGTCCTCGGCAATTTGAGTCTGAACGAAGTAAGTGAGGATGAGGAGGGAAGGAGGCCGTAGATCAGGATCAGGACATTGAGGGTGGGGGTCCTCCCCATAGAACCCATGTCCCCCCTAGAGCGGCATTTTCCCCCACTGGAGAAAAGGTCCAGTACTCGCCCAAGTAAGGAAGGGGGTAAAAGTAGAAGAGGGGCTAAAGGACATAAAGATAGCCGGGGCAGTAGATCTTGAGGAGCAGCCCCCAGCGCTAGAGGCGAATACTGCAATGGATCGCACTCCGCTAGCCCCTCCTCCAGATCGCCCCTAAGCACTCTGGTATTTGAAGTGCGTGTAGTTCGAAGAATAGAAATCAAGTTCATGAGTGGTTCACCAAAGTTGGTGCGAGTAGGTACTCGTTGTTCCCACAATCTCTAGACCCGAGACATGGCTCGGGTTTCGGGATCGTTTCCCTCATCAGTAGAGAACAAGTATGGGGTGGATGAGAAGGCTGCCAAGTTTCCATCACAGGCCTCGATGCCTTTCCGGCTCGCAGGGCGTCTCCAGAAGCTCGTCAGCTTGGCGCTCATGGGAGCGTTAAGTAGAATACTGCAATGGATCGCACTCCGCTAGCCCCTCCTCCGGATCGCCCCTAAGCACTGTGGTATTTGAAGTGCGTGTAGTTCGAAGAATAGAAATCAAGTTCATGAGTGGTTCACCAAAGTTGGTGCGAGTAGGTACTCGTTGTTCCCAAAATCTCTAGACCCGAGACATGGCTCGGGTTTCGGTATAGTTTCCCTCATCAGTAGAGAACAAGTATGGGGTGGATGAGAAGGCCGCCAAGTTTCCATCACAGGCCTCGATGCCTCTCCGGCTCGCAGGGCGTCTCCAGAAGCTCGTCAGCTTGGCGCTCATGGGAGCGTTAAGTAGAATACTGCAATGGATCGCACTCCGCTAGCCCCTCCTCCGGATCGCCCCTAAGCACTCTGGTATTTGAAGTGCGTGTAGTTCGAAGAATAGAAATCAAGTTCATGAGTGGTTCACCAAAGTTGGTGCCAGTAGGTACTCGTTGTTCCCAAAATCTCTAGACCCGAGACATGGCTCGGGTTTCGGGATAGTTTCCCTCATCAGTAGAGAACAAGTATGGGGTGGATGAGAAGGCCGCCAAGTTTCCATCACAGGCCTCGATGCCTCTCCGGCTCGCAGGGCGTCTCCAGAAGCTCATCAGCTTGGCGCTCATGGGAGCGTTAAGTAGAATACTGCAATGGATCGCACTCCACTAGCCCCTCCTCCGGATGGCCCCTAAGCCTCTGGTATTTGAAGTGCGTGTAGTTCGAAGAATAGAAATCAAGTTCATGAGTGGTTCACCAAAGTTGGTGCGAGTAGGTACTCGTTGTTCCCAAAATCTCTAGACCCGGGACATGGCTCGGGTTTCGGGATAGTTTCCCTCATCAGTAGAGAACAAGTATGGGGTGGATGAGAAGGCCGCCAAGTTTCCATCACAGGCCTCGATGCCTCTCCGGCTCGCAGGGCGTCTCCAGAAGCTCGTCAGCTTGGCGCTCATGGGAGCGTTAAGTAGAATACTGCAATGGATCGCACTCCGCTAGCCCCTCCTCCGGATCGCCCCTAAGCACTCTGGTATTTGAAGTGCGTGTAGTTCGAAGAATAGAAATCAAGTTCATGAGTGGTTCACCAAAGTTGGTGCCAGTAGGTACTCGTTGTTCCCAAAATCTCTAGACCCGAGACATGGCTCGGGTTTCGGGATAGTTTCCCTCATCAGTAGAGAACAAGTATGGGGTGGATGAGAAGGCCGCCAAGTTTCCATCACAGGCCTCGATGCCTCTCCGGCTCGCAGGGCGTCTCCAGAAGCTCGTCAGCTTGGCGCTCATGGGAGCGTTAAGTAGAATACTGCAATGGATCGCACTCCGCTAGCCCCTCCTCCGGATCGCCCCTAAGCACTCTGGTATTTGAAGTGCGTGTAGTTCGAAGAATAGAAATCAAGTTCATGAGTGGTTCACCAAAGTTGGTGCCAGTAGGTACTCGTTGTTCCCAAAATCTCTAGACCCGAGACATGGCTCGGGTTTCGGGATAGTTTCCCTCATCAGTAGAGAACAAGTATGGGGTGGATGAGAAGGCCGCCAAGTTTCCATCACAGGCCTCGATGCCTCTCCGGCTCGCAGGGCGTCTCCAGAAGCTCGTCAGCTTGGCGCTCATGGGAGCGTTAAGTAGAATACTGCAATGGATCGCACTCCCCTAGCCCCTCCTCCGGATGGCCCCTAAGCACTCTGGTATTTGAAGTGCGTGTAGTTCGAAGAATAGAAATCAAGTTCATGAGTGGTTCACCAAAGTTGGTGCGAGTAGGTACTCTTTGTTCACAAAATCTCTAGACCCGAGACATGGCTCGGGTTTCGGGATAGTTTCCCTCATCAGTAGAGAACAAGTATGGGGTGGATGAGAAGGCCGCCAAGTTTCCATCACAGGCCTCGATGCCTCTCCGGCTCGCAGGGCGTCTCCAGAAGCTCGTCAGCTTGGCGCTCATGGGAGCGTTAAGTAGAATACTGCAATGGATCGCACTCCGCTAGCCCCTCCTCCGGATCGCCCCTAAGCACTCTGGTATTTGAAGTGCGTGTAGTTCGAAGAATAGAAATCAAGTTCATGAGTGGTTCACCAAAGTTGGTGCGAGTAGGTACTCGTTGTTCCCAAAATCTCTAGACCCGCGACATGGCTCGGGTTTCGGGATAGTTTCCCTCATCAGTAGAGAACAAGTATGGGGTGGATGAGAAGGCCGCCAAGTTTCCATCACAGGCCTCGATGCCTCTCCGGCTCGCAGGGCGTCTCCAGAAGCTCTTCAGCTTGGCGCTCATGGGAGCGTTAAGTAGAATACTGCAATGGATCGCACTCCGCTAGCCCCTCCTCTTGATCGCCCCTAAGCACTCTGGTATTTGAAGTGCGTGTAGTTCGAAGAATAGAAATCAAGTTCATGAGTGGTTCACCAAAGTTGGTGCGAGTAGGTACTCGTTGTTCCCAAAATCTCTAGACCCGAGACATGGCTCGGGTTTCGGGATAGTTTACCTCATCAGTAGAGAACAAGTATGGGGTGGATGAGAATGCCGCCAAGTTTCCATCACAGGCCCCGATGCCTCTCCGGCTCGCAGGGCGTCTCCAGAAGCTCGTCAGCTTGGCGCTCATGGGAGCGTTAAGTAGAATACTGCAATGGATCGCACTCCGCTAGCCCCTCCTCCGGATCGCCCCTAAGCACTCTGGTATTTGAAGTGCGTGTAGTTCGAAGAATAGAAATCAAGTTCATGAGTGGTTCACCAAAGTTGGTGCCAGTAGGTACTCGTTGTTCCCAAAATCTCTAGACCCGAGACATGGCTCGGGTTTCGGGATAGTTTCCCTCATCAGTAGAGAACAAGTATGGGGTGGATGAGAAGGCCGCCAAGTTTCCATCACAGGCTTCGATTCCTCTCCGGCTCGCAGGGCGTCTCCCGAAGGTCGTCAGCTTAGCGCTCATGGGAGCGTTAAGTAGAATACTGCAATGGATCGCACTCCGCTAGCCCCTCCTCCGGATGGCCCCTAAGCACTCTGGTATTTGAAGTGCGTGTAGTTCGAAGAATAGAAATCAAGTTCATGAGTGGTTCACCAAAGTTGGTGCGAGTAGGTACTCTTTGTTCACAAAATCTCTAGACCCGAGACATGGCTCGGGTTTCGGGATAGTTTCCCTCATCAGTAGAGAACAAGTATGGGGTGGATGAGAAGGCCGCCAAGTTTCCATCACAGGCCTCGATGCCTCTCCGGCTCGCAGGGTGTCTCCAGAAGCTCGTCAGCTTGGCGCTCATGGGAGCGTTAAGTAGAATACTGCAATGGATCGCACTCCGCTAGTCCCTCCTCCGGATCGCCCCTAAGCACTCTGGTATTTGAAGTGCGTGTAGTTCGAAGAATAGAAATCAAGTTCATGAGTGGTTCGCCAAAGTTGGTGCGAGTAGGTACTCGTTGTTCCCAAAATCTCTAGACCAGCGACATGGCTCGGGTTTCGGGATAGTTTCCCTCATCAGTAGAGAACAAGTATGGGGTGGATGAGAAGGCTGCCAAGTTTCCATCACAGGCCTCAATGCCTCTCCGGCTCGCAGGGCGTCTCCAGAAGCTCGTCAGTTTGGCGCTCATGGGAGCGTTAAGTAGAATACTGCAATGGATCGCACTCCGCTAGCCCCTCCTCCGGATCGCCCCTAAGCACTCTGGTATTTGAAGTGCGTGTAGTTTGAAGAATAGAAATCAAGTTCATGAGTGGTTCACCAAAGTTGGTGCCAGTAGGTACTCGTTGTTCCCAAAATCTCTAGACCCGAGACATGGCTCGGGTTTCGGGATAGTTTCCCTCATCAGTAGAGAACAAGTATGGGGTGGATGAGAAGGCCGCCAAGTTTCCATCACAGGCCTCGATGCCTCTCCGGCTCGCAGGGCGTCTCCAGAAGCTCGTCAGCTTGGCGCTCATGGGAGCGTTAAGTAGAATACTGCAATGGATCGCACTCCCCTAGCCCCTCCTCCGGATGGCCCCTAAGCACTCTGGTATTTGAAGTGCGTGTAGTTCGAAGAATAGAAATCAAGTTCATGAGTGGTTCACCAAAGTTGGTGCGAGTAGGTACTCTTTGTTCACAAAATCTCTAGACCCGAGACATGGCTCGGGTTTCGGGATAGTTTCCCTCATCAGTAGAGAACAAGTATGGGGTGGATGAGAAGGCCGCCAAGTTTCCATCACAGGCCTCGATGCCTCTCCGGCTCGCAGGGCGTCTCCAGAAGCTCGTCAGCTTGGCGCTCATGGGAGCGTTAAGTAGAATACTGCAATGGATCGCACTCCGCTAGCCCCTCCTCCGGATCGCCCCTAGGCACTCTGGTATTTGAAGTGCGTGTAGTTCGAAGAATAGAAATCAAGTTCATGAGTGGTTCACCAAAGTTGGTGCGAGTAGGTACTCGTTGTTCCCAAAATCTCTAGACCGGCGACATGGCTCGGGTTTCGGGATAGTTTCCCTCATCAGTAGAGAACAAGTATGGGGTGGATGAGAAGGCCGCCAAGTTTCCATCACAGGCCTCGATGCCTCTCCGGCTCGCAGGGCGTCTCCAGAAGCTCGTCAGCTTGGCGCTCATGGGAGCGTTAAGTAGAATACTGCAATGGATCGCACTCCGCTAGCCCCTCCTCTTGATCGCCCCTAAGCACTCTGGTATTTGAAGTGCGTGTAGTTCGAAGAATAGAAATCAAGTTAATGAGTGGTTCACCAAAGTTGGTGCGAGTAGGTACTCGTTGTTCCCAAAATCTCTAGACCCGAGACATGGCTCGGGTTTCGGGATAGTTTCCCTCATCAGTAGAGAACAAGTATGGGGTGGATGAGAATGCCGCCAAGTTTCCATCACAGGCCCCGATGCCTCTCCGGCTCGCAGGGCGTCTCCAGAAGCTCGTCAGCTTGGCGCTCATGGGAGCGTTAAGTAGAATACTGCAATGGATCGCACTCCGCTAGCCCCTCCTCCGGATCGCCCCTAAGCACTCTGGTATTTGAAGTGCGTGTAGTTCGAAGAATAGAAATCAAGTTCATGAGTGGTTCACCAAAGTTGGTGCCAGTAGGTACTCGTTGTTCCCAAAATCTCTAGACCCGAGACATGGCTCGGGTTTCGGGATAGTTTCCCTCATCAGTAGAGAACAAGTATGGGGTGGATGAGAAGGCCGCCAAGTTTCCATCACAGGCCTCGATGCCTCTCCGGCTCGCAGGGCGTCTCCAGAAGCTCGTCAGCTTGGCGCTCATGGGAGCGTTAAGTAGAATACTGCAATGGATCGCACTCCCCTAGCCCCTCCTCCGGATGGCCCCTAAGCACTCTGGTATTTGAAGTGCGTGTAGTTCGAAGAATAGAAATCAAGTTCATGAGTGGTTCACCAAAGTTGGTGCGAGTAGGTACTCTTTGTTCACAAAATCTCTAGACCCGAGACATGGCTCGGGTTTCGGGATAGTTTCCCTCATCAGTAGAGAACAAGTATGGGGTGGATGAGAAGGCCGCCAAGTTTCCATCACAGGCTTCGATGCCTCTCCGGCTCGCAGGGCGTCTCCCGAAGGTCGTCAGCTTAGCGCTCATGGGAGCGTTAAGTAGAATACTGCAATGGATCGCACTCCGCTAGCCCCTCCTCCGGATGGCCCCTAAGCACTCTGGTATTTGAAGTGCGTGTAGTTCGAAGAATAGAAATCAAGTTCATGAGTGGTTCACCAAAGTTGGTGCGAGTAGGTACTCTTTGTTCACAAAATCTCTAGACCCGAGACATGGCTCGGGTTTCGGGATAGTTTCCCTCATCAGTAGAGAACAAGTATGGGGTGGATGAGAAGGCCGCCAAGTTTCCATCACAGGCCTCGATGCCTCTCCGGCTCGCAGGGCGTCTCCAGAAGCTCGTCAGCTTGGCGCTCATGGGAGCGTTAAGTAGAATACTGCAATGGATCGCACTCCGCTAGTCCCTCCTCCGGATCGCCCCTAAGCACTCTGGTATTTGAAGTGCGTGTAGTTCGAAGAATAGAAATCAAGTTCATGAGTGGTTCGCCAAAGTTGGTGCGAGTAGGTACTCGTTGTTCCCAAAATCTCTAGACCAGCGACATGGCTCGGGTTTCGGGATAGTTTCCCTCATCAGTAGAGAACAAGTATGGGGTGGATGAGAAGGCTGCCAAGTTTCCATCACAGGCCTCAATGCCTCTCCGGCTCGCAGGGCGTCTCCAGAAGCTCGTCAGTTTGGCGCTCATGGGAGCGTTAAGTAGAATACTGCAATGGATCGCACTCCCCTAGCCCCTCCTCCGGATGGCCCCTAAGCACTCTGGTATTTGAAGTGCGTGTAGTTCGAAGAATAGAAATCAAGTTCATGAGTGGTTCACCAAAGTTGGTGCGAGTAGGTACTCTTTGTTCACAAAATCTCTAGACCCGAGACATGGCTCGGGTTTCGGGATAGTTTCCCTCATCAGTAGAGAACAAGTATGGGGTGGATGAGAAGGCCGCCAAGTTTCCATCACAGGCCTCGATGCCTCTCCGGCTCGCAGGGCGTCTCCAGAAGCTCGTCAGCTTGGCGCTCATGGGAGCGTTAAGTAGAATACTGCAATGGATCGCACTCCGTTAGCCCCTCCTCCGGATCGCCCCTAGGCACTCTGGTATTTGAAGTGCGTGTAGTTCGAAGAATAGAAATCAAGTTCATGAGTGGTTCACCAAAGTTGGTGCGAGTAGGTACTCGTTGTTCCCAAAATCTCTAGACCGGCGACATGGCTCGGGTTTCGGGATAGTTTCCCTCATCAGTAGAGAACAAGTATGGGGTGGATGAGAAGGCCGCCAAGTTTCCATCACAGGCCTCGATGCCTCTCCGGCTCGCAGGGCGTCTCCAGAAGCTCGTCAGCTTGGCGCTCATGGGAGCGTTAAGTAGAATACTGCAATGGATCGCACTCCGCTAGCCCCTCCTCTTGATCGCCCCTAAGCACTCTGGTATTTGAAGTGCGTGTAGTTCGAAGAATAGAAATCAAGTTCATGAGTGGTTCACCAAAGTTGGTGCCAGTAGGTACTCGTTGTTCCCAAAATCTCTAGACCCGAGACATGGCTCGGGTTTCGGGATAGTTTCCCTCATCAGTAGAGAACAAGTATGGGGTGGATGAGAAGGCCGCCAAGTTTCCATCACAGGCCTCGATGCCTCTCCGGCTCGCAGGGCGTCTCCAGAAGCTCGTCAGCTTGGCGCTCATGGGAGCGTTAAGTAGAATACTGCAATGGATCGCACTCCCCTAGCCCCTCCTCCGGATGGCCCCTAAGCACTCTGGTATTTGAAGTGCGTGTAGTTCGAAGAATAGAAATCAAGTTCATGAGTGGTTCACCAAAGTTGGTGCGAGTAGGTACTCTTTGTTCACAAAATCTCTAGACCCGAGACATGGCTCGGGTTTCGGGATAGTTTCCCTCATCAGTAGAGAACAAGTATGGGGTGGATGAGAAGGCCGCCAAGTTTCCATCACAGGCCTCGATGCCTCTCCGGCTCGCAGGGCGTCTCCAGAAGCTCGTCAGCTTGGCGCTCATGGGAGCGTTAAGTAGAATACTGCAATGGATCGCACTCCGCTAGCCCCTCCTCCGGATCGCCCCTAAGCACTCTGGTATTTGAAGTGCGTGTAGTTCGAAGAATAGAAATCAAGTTCATGAGTGGTTCACCAAAGTTGGTGCGAGTAGGTACTCGTTGTTCCCAAAATCTCTAGACCCGCGACATGGCTCGGGTTTCGGGATAGTTTCCCTCATCAGTAGAGAACAAGTATGGGGTGGATGAGAAGGCCGCCAAGTTTCCATCACAGGCCTCGATGCCTCTCCGGCTCGCAGGGCGTCTCCAGAAGCTCTTCAGCTTGGCGCTCATGGGAGCGTTAAGTAGAATACTGCAATGGATCGCACTCCGCTAGCCCCTCCTCTTGATCGCCCCTAAGCACTCTGGTATTTGAAGTGCGTGTAGTTCGAAGAATAGAAATCAAGTTCATGAGTGGTTCACCAAAGTTGGTGCGAGTAGGTACTCGTTGTTCCCAAAATCTCTAGACCCGAGACATGGCTCGGGTTTCGGGATAGTTTACCTCATCAGTAGAGAACAAGTATGGGGTGGATGAGAATGCCGCCAAGTTTCCATCACAGGCCCCGATGCCTCTCCGGCTTGCAGGGCGTCTCCAGAAGCTCGTCAGCTTGGCGCTCATGGGAGCGTTAAGTAGAATACTGCAATGGATCGCACTCCGCTAGCCCCTCCTCCGGATCGCCCCTAAGCACTCTGGTATTTGAAGTGCGTGTAGTTCGAAGAATAGAAATCAAGTTCATGAGTGGTTCACCAAAGTTGGTGCCAGTAGGTACTCGTTGTTCCCAAAATCTCTAGACCCGAGACATGGCTCGGGTTTCGGGATAGTTTCCCTCATCAGTAGAGAACAAGTATGGGGTGGATGAGAAGGCCGCCAAGTTTCCATCACAGGCTTCGATTCCTCTCCGGCTCGCAGGGCGTCTCCCGAAGGTCGTCAGCTTAGCGCTCATGGGAGCGTTAAGTAGAATACTGCAATGGATCGCACTCCGCTAGCCCCTCCTCCGGATGGCCCCTAAGCACTCTGGTATTTGAAGTGCGTGTAGTTCGAAGAATAGAAATCAAGTTCATGAGTGGTTCACCAAAGTTGGTGCGAGTAGGTACTCTTTGTTCACAAAATCTCTAGACCCGAGACATGGCTCGGGTTTCGGGATAGTTTCCCTCATCAGTAGAGAACAAGTATGGGGTGGATGAGAAGGCCGCCAAGTTTCCATCACAGGCCTCGATGCCTCTCCGGCTCGCAGGGTGTCTCCAGAAGCTCGTCAGCTTGGCGCTCATGGGAGCGTTAAGTAGAATACTGCAATGGATCGCACTCCGCTAGTCCCTCCTCCGGATCGCCCCTAAGCACTCTGGTATTTGAAGTGCGTGTAGTTCGAAGAATAGAAATCAAGTTCATGAGTGGTTCGCCAAAGTTGGTGCGAGTAGGTACTCGTTGTTCCCAAAATCTCTAGACCAGCGACATGGCTCGGGTTTCGGGATAGTTTCCCTCATCAGTAGAGAACAAGTATGGGGTGGATGAGAAGGCTGCCAAGTTTCCATCACAGGCCTCAATGCCTCTCCGGCTCGCAGGGCGTCTCCAGAAGCTTGTCAGTTTGGCGCTCATGGGAGCGTTAAGTAGAATACTGCAATGGATCGCACTCCGCTAGCCCCTCCTCCGGATCGCCCCTAAGCACTCTGGTATTTGAAGTGCGTGTAGTTTGAAGAATAGAAATCAAGTTCATGAGTGGTTCACCAAAGTTGGTGCCAGTAGGTACTCGTTGTTCCCAAAATCTCTAGACCCGAGACATGGCTCGGGTTTCGGGATAGTTTCCCTCATCAGTAGAGAACAAGTATGGGGTGGATGAGAAGGCCGCCAAGTTTCCATCACAGGCCTCGATGCCTCTCCGGCTCGCAGGGCGTCTCCAGAAGCTCGTCAGCTTGGCGCTCATGGGAGCGTTAAGTAGAATACTGCAATGGATCGCACTCCCCTAGCCCCTCCTCCGGATGGCCCCTAAGCACTCTGGTATTTGAAGTGCGTGTAGTTCGAAGAATAGAAATCAAGTTCATGAGTGGTTCACCAAAGTTGGTGCGAGTAGGTACTCTTTGTTCACAAAATCTCTAGACCCGAGACATGGCTCGGGTTTCGGGATAGTTTCCCTCATCAGTAGAGAACAAGTATGGGGTGGATGAGAAGGCCGCCAAGTTTCCATCACAGGCCTCGATGCCTCTCCGGCTCGCAGGGCGTCTCCAGAAGCTCGTCAGCTTGGCGCTCATGGGAGCGTTAAGTAGAATACTGCAATGGATCGCACTCCGCTAGCCCCTCCTCCGGATCGCCCCTAGGCACTCTGGTATTTGAAGTGCGTGTAGTTCGAAGAATAGAAATCAAGTTCATGAGTGGTTCACCAAAGTTGGTGCGAGTAGGTACTCGTTGTTCCCAAAATCTCTAGACCGGCGACATGGCTCGGGTTTCGGGATAGTTTCCCTCATCAGTAGAGAACAAGTATGGGGTGGATGAGAAGGCCGCCAAGTTTCCATCACAGGCCTCGATGCCTCTCCGGCTCGCAGGGCGTCTCCAGAAGCTCGTCAGCTTGGCGCTCATGGGAGCGTTAGGTAGAATACTGCAATGGATCGCACTCCGCTAGCCCCTCCTCTTGATCGCCCCTAAGCACTCTGGTATTTGAAGTGCGTGTAGTTCGAAGAATAGAAATCAAGTTAATGAGTGGTTCACCAAAGTTGGTGCGAGTAGGTACTCGTTGTTCCCAAAATCTCTAGACCCGAGACATGGCTCGGGTTTCGGGATAGTTTCCCTCATCAGTAGAGAACAAGTATGGGGTGGATGAGAATGCCGCCAAGTTTCCATCACAGGCCCCGATGCCTCTCCGGCTCGCAGGGCGTCTCCAGAAGCTCGTCAGCTTGGCGCTCATGGGAGCGTTAAGTAGAATACTGCAATGGATCGCACTCCGCTAGCCCCTCCTCCGGATCGCCCCTAAGCACTCTGGTATTTGAAGTGCGTGTAGTTCGAAGAATAGAAATCAAGTTCATGAGTGGTTCACCAAAGTTGGTGCCAGTAGGTACTCGTTGTTCCCAAAATCTCTAGACCCGAGACATGGCTCGGGTTTCGGGATAGTTTCCCTCATCAGTAGAGAACAAGTATGGGGTGGATGAGAAGGCCGCCAAGTTTCCATCACAGGCCTCGATGCCTCTCCGGCTCGCAGGGCGTCTCCAGAAGCTCGTCAGCTTGGCGCTCATGGGAGCGTTAAGTAGAATACTGCAATGGATCGCACTCCCCTAGCCCCTCCTCCGGATGGCCCCTAAGCACTCTGGTATTTGAAGTGCGTGTAGTTCGAAGAATAGAAATCAAGTTCATGAGTGGTTCACCAAAGTTGGTGCGAGTAGGTACTCTTTGTTCACAAAATCTCTAGACCCGAGACATGGCTCGGGTTTCGGGATAGTTTCCCTCATCAGTAGAGAACAAGTATGGGGTGGATGAGAAGGCCGCCAAGTTTCCATCACAGGCTTCGATGCCTCTCCGGCTCGCAGGGCGTCTCCCGAAGGTCGTCAGCTTAGCGCTCATGGGAGCGTTAAGTAGAATACTGCAATGGATCGCACTCCGCTAGCCCCTCCTCCGGATGGCCCCTAAGCACTCTGGTATTTGAAGTGCGTGTAGTTCGAAGAATAGAAATCAAGTTCATGAGTGGTTCACCAAAGTTGGTGCGAGTAGGTACTCTTTGTTCACAAAATCTCTAGACCCGAGACATGGCTCGGGTTTCGGGATAGTTTCCCTCATCAGTAGAGAACAAGTATGGGGTGGATGAGAAGGCCGCCAAGTTTCCATCACAGGCCTCGATGCCTCTCCGGCTCGCAGGGCGTCTCCAGAAGCTCGTCAGCTTGGCGCTCATGGGAGCGTTAAGTAGAATACTGCAATGGATCGCACTCCGCTAGTCCCTCCTCCGGATCGCCCCTAAGCACTCTGGTATTTGAAGTGCGTGTAGTTCGAAGAATAGAAATCAAGTTCATGAGTGGTTCGCCAAAGTTGGTGCGAGTAGGTACTCGTTGTTCCCAAAATCTCTAGACCAGCGACATGGCTCGGGTTTCGGGATAGTTTCCCTCATCAGTAGAGAACAAGTATGGGGTGGATGAGAAGGCTGCCAAGTTTCCATCACAGGCCTCAATGCCTCTCCGGCTCGCAGGGCGTCTCCAGAAGCTCGTCAGTTTGGCGCTCATGGGAGCGTTAAGTAGAATACTGCAATGGATCGCACTCCGCTAGCCCCTCCTCCGGATCGCCCCTAAGCACTCTGGTATTTGAAGTGCGTGTAGTTTGAAGAATAGAAATCAAGTTCATGAGTGGTTCACCAAAGTTGGTGCCAGTAGGTACTCGTTGTTCCCAAAATCTCTAGACCCGAGACATGGCTCGGGTTTCGGGATAGTTTCCCTCATCAGTAGAGAACAAGTATGGGGTGGATGAGAAGGCCGCCAAGTTTCCATCACAGGCCTCGATGCCTCTCCGGCTCGCAGGGCGTCTCCAGAAGCTCGTCAGCTTGGCGCTCATGGGAGCGTTAAGTAGAATACTGCAATGGATCGCACTCCCCTAGCCCCTCCTCCGGATGGCCCCTAAGCACTCTGGTATTTGAAGTGCGTGTAGTTCGAAGAATAGAAATCAAGTTCATGAGTGGTTCACCAAAGTTGGTGCGAGTAGGTACTCTTTGTTCACAAAATCTCTAGACCCGAGACATGGCTCGGGTTTCGGGATAGTTTCCCTCATCAGTAGAGAACAAGTATGGGGTGGATGAGAAGGCCGCCAAGTTTCCATCACAGGCCTCGATGCCTCTCCGGCTCGCAGGGCGTCTCCAGAAGCTCGTCAGCTTGGCGCTCATGGGAGCGTTAAGTAGAATACTGCAATGGATCGCACTCCGTTAGCCCCTCCTCCGGATCGCCCCTAGGCACTCTGGTATTTGAAGTGCGTGTAGTTCGAAGAATAGAAATCAAGTTCATGAGTGGTTCACCAAAGTTGGTGCGAGTAGGTACTCGTTGTTCCCAAAATCTCTAGACCGGCGACATGGCTCGGGTTTCGGGATAGTTTCCCTCATCAGTAGAGAACAAGTATGGGGTGGATGAGAAGGCCGCCAAGTTTCCATCACAGGCCTCGATGCCTCTCCGGCTCGCAGGGCGTCTCCAGAAGCTCGTCAGCTTGGCGCTCATGGGAGCGTTAAGTAGAATACTGCAATGGATCGCACTCCGCTAGCCCCTCCTCTTGATCGCCCCTAAGCACTCTGGTATTTGAAGTGCGTGTAGTTCGAAGAATAGAAATCAAGTTCATGAGTGGTTCACCAAAGTTGGTGCGAGTAGGTACTCGTTGTTCCCAAAATCTCTAGACCCGAGACATGGCTCGGGTTTCGGGATAGTTTCCCTCATCAGTAGAGAACAAGTATGGGGTGGATGAGAATGCCGCCAAGTTTCCATCACAGGCCCCGATGCCTCTCCGGCTCGCAGGGCGTCTCCAGAAGCTCGTCAGCTTGGCGCTCATGGGAGCGTTAAGTAGAATACTGCAATGGATCGCACTCCGCTAGCCCCTCCTCCGGATCGCCCCTAAGCACTCTGGTATTTGAAGTGCGTGTAGTTCGAAGAATAGAAATCAAGTTCATGAGTGGTTCACCAAAGTTGGTGCCAGTAGGTACTCGTTGTTCCCAAAATCTCTAGACCCGAGACATGGCTCGGGTTTCGGGATAGTTTCCCTCATCAGTAGAGAACAAGTATGGGGTGGATGAGAAGGCCGCCAAGTTTCCATCACAGGCCTCGATGCCTCTCCGGCTCGCAGGGCGTCTCCCGAAGCTCGTCAGCTTGGCGCTCATGGGAGCGTTAAGTAGAATACTGCAATGGATCGCACTCCACTAGCCCCTCCTCCGGATGGCCCCTAAGCACTCTGGTATTTGGATCTATGACAGAATTTCGACAGACAGAATTTCGACCTACACAAATATCGGCGTAATTATATCGATAGCAAAAATATCGACGCCCTATGTACAACATGGTAAGTACCAAAATATCGAAAAATTAATATCGATGTTAAAAATATCGTTGTTAGATATATCGATTTTTTTTAAATTTAAAATAACATTAAAAAAACTGTAAATAATACTTATTAATTACTTAAACATATTTATATATATGTAATAATTGTTAAAAAAAATAATAATACATATTTAATAAAAAAATAAAATGATAAATCATATATAATATATAATTACTTAACAATAATTACTATTCCCACTCCAGTGGGTGCAACAGTAGGGAAAACTGACCCTGGACACTAAAAATACCCCTTTACCCAAAAACCTAAAACTGACCCTGAACCCTAAAAATACCCCTTTACCCATAAACTGAAAACTGACCCTGAACCCTAAAAATACCCCTTTACCAAAGAACTGAAAACTGACCCTGAACCCTAAAAATACCCCTTTACCAAAGAACTAAAAACTGACCCTGAACCCAAAAAATACCCCTTTACCCAAAAACTGAAAACTGACCCTGAACCCTAAAAATACCCCTTTACCCAAAAACAGAAAACTGACCCTGAACCCTAAAAATACCCCTTTACCCAAAAACTGAAAACTGACCCTGAACCCTAAAAATACCCCTTTACCCAAAAACTGAAAACTGACCCTGAACCCTAAAAATACCCCTTTACCAAAGAACTGAAAACTGACCCTGAACCCTAAAAATACCCCTTTACCCAAAAACTGAAAACTGACCCTGAACCCTAAACCTAACCCTTTACCCAAAAACTGAAAACTGACCCTGAACCCTAAAAATACCCCTTTACCCAAAAACTGAAAACTGACCCTGAACACTAAAAATACCCCTTTACTCAAAAACTGAAAACTGACCCTGAACCCTAAAAATACCCCTTTACCCAAAAACTGAAAACTGACCCTGAACCCTAAAAATACCCCTTTACCCAAAAACTGAAAACTGACCCTGAACCCTAAAAATACCCCTTTACCAAAGAACTGAAAACTGACCCTGAACCCTAAAAATACCCCTTTACCCAAAAACTGAAAACTGACCCTGAACCCTAAAAAACCCCTTTACCCAAAAACTGAAAACTGACCCTGAACCCTAAAAATACCCCTTTACCCAAAAACTGAAAACTGACCCTGAACCCTAAAAATACCCCTTTACCCAAAATTAATTAATATTACAAATAAATTACTTCCCACCCTATTCCCCTATAAACCCACAACCCACTCCAGTAGTAAAACATATAATTTAGTTAAAAATATACATAAATTATCAATTAATTAATCAATTAATCAATTAAAATGCATCATTGGCAATTAATATTTAATTGCAAAATAAATTAATCATTGAAAAATAATTATTTAATTACAAATAAATTACTTCCCACCCTATTCCCCTATAAACCCACAACCCGCTGTGGTAGTAAAACATATAATTTAGTTAAAAATATACATAAATTATCAATTAATTAATCAATTAATCAATTAAAATAAATCATTGCCAATTAATATTTAATTGCAAAATAAATTAATCATTGAAAAATAATTATTTAATTACAAATAAATTACTTCCCACCCTATTCCCCTATAAACCCACAACCCGCTGTGGTAGTAAAACATATTATTTACTTTTATATATTTTTAAATTATAAAAACATATTAAACACATATTATAACAATTAATTTAAATACTTAACTAATATTTCTAACACATATTAGTAAATCGAAATTACTTACATCGATATATATACTATCGATATTAGTGATTTCAATATTACTTACCTTAGGGTCGATATTCTGGCCATCGATATTCTGGACATCGATATTCTGTCCCATCGATATTAGCAACTCGATATAAGTGTAGGTCGAAATTAAAAACTCGATATTTTGACTGTTTACCCTGGTATTTGAAGTGCGTGTAGTTCGAAGAATAGAAATCAAGTTCATGAGTGGTTCACCAAAGTTGGTGCGAGTAGGTACTCTTTGTTCACAAAATCTCTAGACCCGAGACATGGCTCGGGTTTCAGGATAGTTTCCCTCATCAGTAGAGAACAAGTATGGGGTGGATGAGAATGCCGCCAAGTTTCCATCACAGGCCCCGATGCCTCTCCGGCTCGCAGGGCGTCTCCAGAAGCTCGTCAGCTTGGCGCTCATGGGAGCGTTAAGTAGAATACTGCAATGGATCGCACTCCGCTAGCCCCTCCTCCGGATCGCCCCTAAGCACTCTGGTATTTGAAGTGCGTGTAGTTCGAAGAATAGAAATCAAGTTCATGAGTGGTTCACCAAAGTTGGTGCCAGTAGGTACTCGTTGTTCCTAAAATCTCTAGACCCGAGACATGGCTCGGGTTTCGGGATAGTTTCCCTAATCAGTAGAGAACAAGTATGGGGTGGATGAGAAGGCCGCCAAGTTTCCATCACAGGCCTCGATGCCTCTCCGGCTCGCAGGGCGTCTCCCGAAGCTCCTCAGCTTGGCGCTCATGGGAGCGTTAAGTAGAATACTGCAATGATTCGCACTCCGCTAGCCCCTCCTCCGGATGGCCCCTAAGCACTCTGGTATTTGAAGTGCGTGTAGTTCGAAGAATAGAAATCAAGTTCATGAGTGGTTCACCAAAGTTGGTGCGAGTAGGTACTCTTTGTTCACAAAATCTCTAGACCCGAGACATGGCTCGGGTTTCGGGATAGTTTCCCTCATCAGTAGAGAACAAGTATGGGGTGGATGAGAAGGCCGCCAAGTTTCCATCACAGGCCTCGATGCCTCTCCGGCTCGCAGGGCGTCTCCAGAAGCTCGTCAGCTTGGCGCTCATGGGAGCGTTAAGTAGAATACTGCAATGGATCGCACTCCGCTAGCCCCTCCTCCGGATCGCCCCTAAGCACTCTGGTATTTGAAGTGCGTGTAGTTCGAAGAATAGAAATCAAGTTAATGAGTGGTTCGCCAAAGTTGGTGCGAGTAGGTACTCGTTGTTCCCAAAATCTCTAGACCCGAGACATGGCTCGGGTTTCGGGATAGTTTCCCTCATCAGTAGAGAACAAGTATGGGGTGGATGAGAAGGCCGCCAAGTTTCCATCACAGGCCTCGATGCCTCTCCGGCTCGCAGGGCGTCTCCAGAAGCTCGTCAGCTTGGCGCTCATGGGAGCGTTAAGTAGAATACTGCAATGGATCGCACTCCCCTAGCCCCTCCTCCGGATGGCCCCTAAGCACTCTGGTATTTGAAGTGCGTGTAGTTCGAAGAATAGAAATCAAGTTCATGAGTGGTTCACCAAAGTTGGTGCGAGTAGGTACTCTTTGTTCACAAAATCTCTAGACCCGAGACATGGCTCGGGTTTCGGGATAGTTTCCCTCATCAGTAGAGAACAAGTATGGGGTGGATGAGAAGGCCGCCAAGTTTCCATCACAGGCCTCGATGCCTCTCCGGCTCGCAGGGCGTCTCCAGAAGCTCGTCAGCTTGGCGCTCATGGGAGCGTTAAGTAGAATACTGCAATGGATCGCACTCCGCTAGCCCCTCCTTCGGATCGCCCCTAAGCACTCTGGTATTTGAAGTGCGTGTAGTTCGAAGAATAGAAATCAAGTTCATGAGTGGTTCACCAAAGTTGGTGCGAGTAGGTACTCGTTGTTCCCAAAATCTCTAGACCGGCGACATGGCTTGGGTTTCGGGATAGGTTCCCTCATCAGTAGAGAACAATTATGGGGTGGATGAGAAGGCCGCCAAGTTTCCATCACAGGCCTCGATGCCTCTCCGGCTCGCAGGGCGTCTCCAGAAGCTCGTCAGCTTGGCGCTCATGGGAGCGTTAAGTAGAATACTGCAATGGATCGCACTCCGCTAGCCCCTCCTCTTGATCGCCCCTAAGCACTCTGGTATTTGAAGTGCGTGTAGTTCGAAGAATAGAAATCAAGTTCATGAGTGGTTCACCAAAGTTGGTGCGAGTAGGTACTCGTTGTTCCCAAAATCTCTAGACCCGAGACATGGCTCGGGTTTCGGGATAGTTTCCCTCATCAGTAGAGAACAAGTATGGGGTGGATGAGAATGCGGCCAAGTTTCCATCACAGGCCCCGATGCCTCTCCGGCTCGCAGGGCGTCTCCAGAAGCTCGTCAGCTTGGCGCTCATGGGAGCGTTAAGTAGAATACTGCAATGGATCGCACTCCGCTAGCCCCTCCTCCGGATCGCCCCTAAGCACTCTGGTATTTGAAGTGCGTGTAGTTCGAAGAATAGAAATCAAGTTCATGAGTGGTTCACCAAAGTTGGTGCCAGTAGGTACTCGTTGTTCCCAAAATCTCTAGACCCGAGACATGGCTCGGGTTTCGGGATAGTTTCCCTAATCAGTAGAGAACAAGTATGGGGTGGATGAGAAGGCCGCCAAGTTTCCATCACAGGCCTCGATGCCTCTCCGGCTCGCAGGGCGTCTCCCGAAGCTCGTCAGCTTGGCGCTCATGGGAGCGTTAAGTAGAATACTGCAATGATTCGCACTCCGCTAGCCCCTCCTCCGGATGGCCCCTAAGCACTCTGGTATTTGAAGTGCGTGTAGTTCGAAGAATAGAAATCAAGTTCATGAGTGGTTCACCAAAGTTGGTGCGAGTAGGTACTCTTTGTTCACAAAATCTCTAGACCCGAGACATGGCTCGGGTTTCGGGATAGTTTCCCTCATCAGTAGAGAACAAGTATGGGGTGGATGAGAAGGCCGCCAAGTTTCCATCACAGGCCTCGATGCCTCTCCGGCTCGCAGGGCGTCTCCAGAAGCTCGTCAGCTTGGCGCTCATGGGAGCGTTAAGTAGAATACTGCAATGGATCGCACTCCGCTAGCCCCTCCTCCGGATCGCCCCTAAGCACTCTGGTATTTGAAGTGCGTGTAGTTCGAAGAATAGAAATCAAGTTCATGAGTGGTTCGCCAAAGTTGGTGCGAGTAGGTACTCGTTGTTCCCAAAATCTCTAGACCAGCGACATGGCTCGGGTTTCGGGATAGTTTCCCTCATCAGTAGAGAACAAGTATGGGGTGGATGAGAAGGCTGCCAAGTTTCCATCACAGGCCTCGATGCCTCTTCGGCTCGCAGGGCATCTCCAGAAGCTCGTCAGTTTGGCGCTCATGGGAGCGTTAAGTAGAATACTGCAATGGATCGCACTCCGCTAGCCCCTCTTCCGGATCGCCCCTAAGCACTCTGGTATTTGAAGTGCGTGTAGTTCGAAGAATAGAAATCAAGTTCATGAGTGGTTCACCAAAGTTGGTGCGAGTAGGTACTCGTTGTTCCCAAAATCTCTAGACCCGAGACATGGCTCGGGTTTCGGGATAGTTTCCCTCATCAGTAGAGAACAAGTATGGGGTGGATGAGAAGGCCGCCAAGTTTCCATCACAGGCCTCGATGCCTCTCCGGCTCGCAGGGCGTCTCCAGAAGCTCGTCAGCTTGGCGCTCATGGGAGCGTTAAGTAGAATACTGCAATGGATCGCACTCCGCTAGCCCCTCCTCCGGATCGCCCCTAAGCACTCTGGTATTTGAAGTGCGTGTAGTTCGAAGAATAGAAATCAAGTTCATGAGTGGTTCACCAAAGTTGGTGCGAGTAGGTACTCGTTGTTCCCAAAATCTCTAGACCCGAGACATGGCTCGGGTTTCAGGATAGTTTCCCTCATCAGTAGAGAACAAGTATGGGGTGGATGAGAAGGCCGCCAAGTTTCCATCACAGGCCTCGATGCCTCTCCGGCTCGCAGATTCAGAAAAGGGGGTGGTGATGAACAGAGTGTCTGAATTGAGCAGACCACTCTTACCCAGTCAAAAGATCAGGGCTTGATCCATCACCGTTATTTATCTCACTGCCCCATCCCAGCTCAGAACCTGGCTATATGCAAATCAGTCTGTCCCTGGCCCAGTGCATCATGGGAACAGGGCAGACTAAACTACCAAGCCAATTCTTCACCAGAAAGGAGACAAGCTACCGGGGACCGGTTTCTGGCATTTCAGCCGTCTTCGGCCCGGCTTGCTTGAATCCTGATGGAGCAGTGAGAAAGGGACTCATGTCTGAGTATACCCTGCCACACCTATAGTGGCCAAAAACGATTCAGAAAAGGGGGTGGTGATGAACAGAGTGTCTGAATTGAGCAGACCACTCTTACCCAGTCAAAAGATCAGGGCTTGATCCATCACCGTTATTTATCTCACTGCCCCATCCCAGCTCAGAACCTGGCTATATGCAAATCAGTCTGTCCCTGGCCCAGTGCATCATGGGAACAGGGCAGACTAAACTACCAAGCCAATTCTTCACCAGAAAGGAGACAAGCTACCGGGGACCGGTTTCTGGCATTTCAGCCGTCTTCGGCCCGGCTTGCTTGAATCCTGATGGAGCAGTGAGAAAGGGACTCATGTCTGAGTATACCCTGCCACACCTATAGTGGCCAAAAACGATTCAGAAAAGGGGGTGGTGATGAACAGAGTGTCTGAATTGAGCAGACCACTCTTACCCAGTCAAAAGATCAGGGCTTGATCCATCACCGTTATTTATCTCACTGCCCCATCCCAGCTCAGAACCTGGCTATATGCAAATCAGTCTGTCCCTGGCCCAGTGCATCATGGGAACAGGGCAGACTAAACTACCAAGCCAATTCTTCACCAGAAAGGAGACAAGCTACCGGGGACCGGTTTCTGGCATTTCAGCCGTCTTCGGCCCGGCTTGCTTGAATCCTGATGGAGCAGTGAGAAAGGGACTCATGTCTGAGTATACCCTGCCACACCTATAGTGGCCAAAAACGATTCAGAAAAGGGGGTGGTGATGAACAGAGTGTCTGAATTGAGCAGACCACTCTTACCCAGTCAAAAGATCAGGGCTTGATCCATCACCGTTATTTATCTCACTGCCCCATCCCAGCTCAGAACCTGGCTATATGCAAATCAGTCTGTCCCTGGCCCAGTGCATCATGGGAACAGGGCAGACTAAACTACCAAGCCAATTCTTCACCAGAAAGGAGACAAGCTACCGGGGACCGGTTTCTGGCATTTCAGCCGTCTTCGGCCCGGCTTGCTTGAATCCTGATGGGGTGGATGAGAATGCGGCCAAGTTTCCATCACAGGCCCGATGCCTCTCCGGCTCGCAGGGCGTCTCCAGAAGCTCGTCAGCTTGGCGCTCATGGGAGCGTTAAGTAGAATACTGCAATGGATCGCACTCCGCTAGCCCCTCCTCCGATCGCCCCTAAGCACTCTGGTATTTGAAGTGCGTGTAGTTCGAAGAATAGAAATCAAGTTCATGAGTGGTTCACCAAAGTTGGTGCGAGTAGGTACTCGTTGTTCCCAAAATCTCTAGACCCGAGACATGGCTCGGGTTTCGGGATAGTTTCCCTCATCAGTAGAGAACAAGTATGGGGTGGATGAGAAGGCCGCCAAGTTTCCATCACAGGCCTCGATGCCTCTCCGGAGGAGGGGCTAGCGGAGTGCGATCCATTGCAGTATTCTACTTAACGCTCCCATGAGCGCCAAGCTGACGAGCTTCTGGAGACGCCCTGCGAGCTGGAGAGGCATCGAGGCCTGTGACGGAAACTTGGCTAACAGTACTAACAGCGGGAGCACTGCGATTGGGAGTCAGGGCACGTTTTTGTCCAAACTGGGGAAATTAGCTTCACATGTTCCCCAGGACATCAGAGAAAAGATTTGGAAAGGAGAATTTATTGATATATTCTCCTTAATCAGACCAAAGAGGAGGGAAGTGAAAGCTAAAGAGAAAGATGGGAAGGAGGGTTCTTTCAAGGATGGGAAACCAAGGGTGGAGGAGTCAATTACTAATTGGCTCTTTGGTTTTAATGTTTTTACTACAGTTATGTTGGAAAGGAAACCTGAGCTGGCGATACCATTGATTTTTTATGTTAACAAAATTCTAAGAGCGCACACAATGTATGGCCGTATGGCATGGCTTGATTATGACAGGGATTTCAGATGGGCTAAGGTAGAGGACCCAGATATGGGGTGGGACTGACAGAGGTGAATCTGTGGTTAGAGAGTGTCAACAATAAAGCACCAATGAAGCAGCTCTTTGGGACCTCACAGGGAGGGACGGGCGAGAAAAAAGGGACCTGCTTAGCATTCAACCGCAAAACATGTACTTGGCCACCGGGGGCATATAAATTTGAACATGCCTGCGCATTCTGTGGTCACCCCTCCCACCCTGAGTTTAAGTGCATTAAAAAAATCAAAGGATAGAGGTAGGGAACACAAGCCCCTCGCACAGTAGTTTACCCATGCCAGTTGAGATTGGGAAGCTGATTTTCTGGCTGAATCTGTATCCCAATAGGACCGCAGCCAAGGTGTTGTACCAGGGGTTTGCGACAGGTTTTCGCATTCCCGCACAGGAAGTGCCACCTGTTAGTCATTGCAATAATACTGTCAGCACGCACACATCCTACGATAGTGTCACAAAAAGTTAAGAAAGAAAGCGTGTTGGGGCGTATAGCTGGCCCATTTGCGACCCCTCTTTTGTTGGATTACGTGTGCTCACCATTATAGGTAGTACCTAAGAAGGAACGGGCCAGTTCAAAATGATTCACAACTTATCTGCCCCAAAGGGGGCATCAGTAAATGATGCCATAGACCCATCCGTATGCTCAGTGACATATTCTTCTTTTGACATGGCATTGCAGAAACTGTGCGACTTAGGTCCCAATCCCTTCATGGCAAAAATAGACATTGAGTCAGCCTTCCGGCTCATGCCTGTGCACCACTAGGATTATCATTTGTTGGGTTTCCAGCTGAATCACCAGTAATATTATGACAAATGTATGCCAATGGGCTGTGCAGTGTCCTGTAAATATTTTGAGATGTTTAGCTCCATGCTTCAGTGGCTGTTCACTTTTAGAACAGGGTACAGAGACATTGTGCATTACTTTGACTTCTTTATGGTCATGGGCCCGGCCACATCCAGGGCATATGGTCAGGCTCTGAAAGAACTGGTCGGCGTGTTTGAAGAATTTGGGGTCCCTTTGGCTCTGGGGAAAACAGTAGGTCCTGCAACTTGCATGTCTTTCCTGGGGATTGAAATTGACACAGTGGTAGGAGAGTGCAGAGTACCAGAGGACAAAGTGCAGGCATTCTCCCATGCAATAGATTCAGCTTTGGAAGCAGCAATGGTGGCACTTCACCAACTCCAGGTATTGGGCCAGTTGAACTTTGCTTTATGGATCATCCCAATGGGATGCCCCTTCTTGAGGTCAATTGCTAGGGTAATGGGGGGGTTGCCGCAAAAACACCATCTTGTGAGACTGCATTCTGAGGTGAGGGAGGACCTGAGGGTGTGGCACAGTTTCTTAAAAGATTTCAATGGCAAAGTGGTATGGCCAGCGCCGGCGGTCAGTAGCGAGGCCTTGGGCTAGTTTACTGACTTAGCTGGTAGTGTGGGTTTTGAAGCAGTGTTCGATCCACGCTAGTGCAGGGAAAATTGGCCGACAGCTTGGCACGAGAGCGGATTGACCAGTAACATAGCCTTCTTGGAACTATTCCCAATTGTGGTTGCGGTTACGGTATGGGCTGACTTGTTTAAGAATAGAACTGTCGGTTTTGGGTCTGACAACATGGCTGTAGTGGAAGCCATTAACAGGCAGGGGCCTACCTGTACACATGTTCTGAGACTATTGAAGCATTTAGTATTGGCTTGCTTAAGGCTGAACCTGCTATTCAGAGCAGCGCATATCCCAGGCGTAGAGAATCAGGCTGCTGACGCTTTGTCTCGCTAAGTTGCAGGAATTCCGGAGGAACCATCCACAAGCCGAGGACCAGATGACAGTGTTCCCGACATCACTGTGGAAGATTGGAGCCCTGCATCAGCAGGGCTTGTGGGTGCCTCGTTGAGCGAGCGCACCCGGAAAGCTTATCAGCAGCATTTCAAAGCATACAGGGAATTTGTGCAGCGCGCAGGGATAGAGGGCCTTTTTTCTTCTGAAGCAATATGTGGTTTCCTGCAGGTGTTGAGGGCACAGGGCAGGCTGGCGTCTTATGCTAGAGCACAGGTAACAGCTGTGGGCTTCTTTGCCAAATTATCAGGAGCACAAGACCCAGGGAAGGCATTCTTAGTCAGAAAAGCGCTCTCAGTTTGGGCCAGGTTGGAGGTAACTAAGCAGGATCGCAGAAGACCCTTGGATTTGAACACACTGGGGGGGATTCTGGACGCATTACAGTCCCTGTGCTTCTCAGTCTATGAGAGCACCTTGTTTGGGGCCGCTTTCACTCTGTTGGTTTTTTTATGGGGCTTTTAGATTAGGCGAGTTAGTAGGAGCCTCTAAGACAGGTTATGCGGGTGGCTTGCAATGGCGCGACACAAAAGTAGTGCAAGGGAAAGTGCGGGTGGTATCGGGTAAATCCAAGACAGACCCTTTGGGGAAAGGTACTACCAGCCGGCTAAGTCCAGCTCCCGGAGCGAGGGTATGTCCAGTAGCACGGATGGAAGCATATTTAGTGGCCCGCCCACTAGGAAGAGAACAAGCCCTGTTCATACATGAGCAAGGGGGGGTGCCTGTCCAAATATCAATTCAGGGCGGTGTTTAGACGCTTATTGGCGAGTCTGGGGTTAGACCCCATCGGTTACTCATCTCACACGTTCAGGATTGGGGCCACGACATTAGCAGCAGGAGCAGGATTATGAGTGGAAGAAGTGAAGTCGGTGGGGTGCTGGTCATCTGCATGTTTCAAGCGATACGTGCGGCCTGAATTGTTGTAGCATGGCGCATGAATACGCAGCCATGACCACTCTGACTTTTCCATTTCTTTCCTGCTACTAGTATGCCCTCTAGATTGATATGGGTGTTGGGGCACTCGTTCATACGTCGCGCGGCGGGCCGGTTGCAGTAGCAGCGGATATCGAAACCGGCGGGTTTGAGAGGGATGTCATTCCTTTGGCGAGGTGTTGGGGTCTTACTAATTGGGCAACTGCGGCAGCTGATAGACGAGAGCACACGAGGGACATCAGTCCCCGGATTTGATTATTCTGCATGTGAGCGGCAATGACATGGTGTACCTGCGGCTCCAGGCAGTCAGAGAGGCACTACTGACAGAATTTGTGTGGTTGGAACGGACATTCCCGCGGGCACGGACCACCTGGTCATGTATGATTCCACGCCAGACATGGGGTGTCAGAGTAAGATCTAGGGCGCTGAATGTGTCAGTAAGGCGACTTAATGGGGAACTGGCTAAGCTGTGCACAGGACAGGGCCGCTTATGCCACCTACTAAACAGACTAATCAGAGGCGACCAAATGTTTCACCACAACGGAGTTCATTCGTCAGACATTGGGACGGATGCATCAATCAGTAGCATCTGGTCATATGTACAGAACTTGTTTGGTGGTGGGGAGGAGGAAGGACCTGTGGGCCCTGGTTACTCTTGTGGCGGTAAAGAGGCAACGGAAGTTTGAACCACATGGTTAACTGGAGTCCTCCTACAGACTCCCTAGGCCAGCACTGAGGGGGAGAGACGGTAAGCTCTCCGCAGAGAGAATGGGGACACCGGCTGGGAGGCAAGCTCGCCAGGTCACAAACAAGGGCATGGGGCAGCGACGCCTGGTTATTCCCTTAGAGCCTCCTTGTCAGCCTGGTGGTAGAGGGGTGGGCCCAGAAGTGGTGGACAAGTACCAGAGGGCTGAGGGCTCACCTCTCAAGGACGCAGGTGGGTTGCGCCTTGCGTGGTTCTCAGTTGGGGGAGGCGAGCCAGAACGCCCCCCTTGGTGCTGGAGCATTAGAACGTCTTAGGAATAATGCAGTTAGTTCTTAAAAATTAGTGTTTATGATTGCGAATATTAAAAGTGTGAATATGGATTTGTGCAATATGTAAATAGGTGATTACAATTTGTCATGTTTATGAGTGATGATGTTATATCATTAAACATGTCCGTTTATACCCACGATTTGATATCAAGTATTGATTGTGGGAAGGTTCATGGGCAGGGCTGGGAGCATCCTGGGGGGTTCGGGCTCTGTAGGTCATACCCTTTCTAAAACCCTGTTGGAGCCGCCCACGCTTTAACTTGGATGCAAGCACCAGGGAGCAAGAAAAGGTAAACAAAAAATGCAGCCTCGTTCAAAGGAATGCATTGTTGATAAGCACAGAAGAGGTTCATTCCCCAGCAAGTCTGTCACTGTCCCTGTGTCATTCACTGTAGTGCAGACCTGCCCCCCCCCCCCCATCCCACCGCCACATCACTTAATTGAGAATATTACTTCTTCTCTCTTACCTGATTGGATAATATGCAGTCCTTGCTCATAAATTCTGTGTGTTTCTTCCTTGCCTAAACTCATCACTTGGGTTGTGTTGGTTGGCTTTTAAAGTTCACACCCCTCGCTGGCTCATCTCTTGACAGTGGAACATGAATAAAAGGATGAAGGGGAGCAGCGAGGGCTCAGCCGCGAGGTAGAAACCAGCGGGCATGGGGGGGGGGGGGGGGGGGGTCAAACCTTTCCCACCCTCCCTTGTAATGCGCCCCCAACCTGTTGACCTTCACCCCTTCACTAGGTTAGGGTTGGGCAGGTATGTCTGCTTCTCTCCGGGGGAGCGCTGCCGCTGCACCCCTGGAAGGGTTTAGGGGGCGCATAAGAGGGTCACAGATGAAACCGGAGGATCCACTGATAACAAACAATCACGCAGAGCGCGTACGCTCCCGTGCGTGCACATGTACATGCACAGATGTGAGCAGGGGGACCCGGAAAGCCTGCTTTTTGGTTCTAAAATAATGCAATTTAGCCACGTTAAATAATATAATAAACCGACACAGAGGCACAACTAGAGCAAATTTCGGGTGGGGGGGGGGGGGCTAAGAAAAAATTTCGGGGGGGGGGGGGGGCTGAACCTTTAATCAGTAGGCAGAGTGGAGCTGCAGGGCCTCCAACAAGTGGTGAAACAACTGAAAGACCTAATTAACATTCAATTGGTCTTTTACAGACCTGTGAACACGAGGAGTGGAGGGGGGGGGGAAGGGGGTGGCGGCTGAAGCCCGGTGAGTCCAATGGGTGTTGCGCGCCTGAACCGCCACTGCTGCCGTGTGTGAAGGTGTCCTTTCCTAATAAGGCGAGGATGTGCATATTACAGGTCTGTGTCGTTTTATTGCACAGAATGCAGTGGTATAACAACCCATATCTCACTGGGATCCCCTGAGGACCTAAATATCACCATCGTGGGACATTTGGTGGAATTCCCCTATAAGGACTTTATCGGAAATTGTTTAAAATAATTCATTTTAAGGTGCGCTGGTCATGGCATTATACTATTCAAAAACAACATCAAAGCGGCGCCAGGGAGGACCTCACATTGCTGTGTAGAGTAAAAACGGCAGTCGCCTGACCACACACTGGTCTCCCAACCCTCACAATAGCCACACACCAGGCAGGTGAGACAGCCAGGAGAAAGAGAGTCAGTGAAAAGAGGTGGAACAGAGCAAGAGACGGAAAGCAGGGATGCGAGGGGAGGGAGGGATCGAAAATAAGAGAAAGAGCAACAGAGTGAGAACGAGAAATGAAGAGATACGGGAAAATCAAGGTTCCTGTATGCCCACCACTGAGCGGGTCCTGTCAAGATATTTTATTTATTTATTTATTTTTAAGATTTGTAGAGCGCAAAAAATACCATATGTGGTGTCTCGGCGCTGAGTTAGCAGAAAAAAGAAAAAAAGGCGGCACTCCCTGTAAGTTATTGAGTAAATAGCCATGTCTTCAGTTTCTTTCTGAAAATCATCAAAGATGGGCTGCTTTTTATGTGGGTAGACAAAGAGTTCCAGAGTTTAGATGCGGCCACAAGGAAGCGTCTGTCTCCCCATGTGACCGTTCTTCCCCGTTGAATACATAGAGCCGCAGAAGAGGCTGATCTTAAGACTCTTTTAGGGACATATCTACACTGAGATTCCCTGAAAAACTCAGGTCCCAGGCTGTTTAATGCTTTGTAGGTTATGCATAAAGCTTTAAATTTAGTTCTCTTTCTGATCGGGAGCCAATGAAGTTGGTGTATAATAGGGGAAATGGAAGCAAACCTTGGGGTTTTGGTCGGAATTCGTGCGGCTGCGTTCTGTACCATTTGTAGTTTGTTGAAAACCTGCTCCTGGGCATTCAACAGAAGCCAATTACAGTAGTCCACCTTGGACAACACCAAGGAGGACATGAGGGTTTTTCCAGCCGACAGAGGAAGGAATGGTAATAACGTATTTACCTTACGAAGCGTAAAAAAGGATGAAGATACCACCGCGTTGGCGTGACTGGTAAAGTTTAACTTGTTATCAAACAACACTCCCAGATTTCTGACCTTCGGAACCGGGATAGGTGGATTACCCATCTCCGAAGGCCACCAAGTTGGAGACCAAGATCGCTGTAGATCTCCAAACACCATTACCTCAGTCTTATCAGTGTTTAGTTTTAGGCAGTTCCTATCCATCCATTGACTAATTGCTCTCATGCCTGACTGGAAGTTAGCTGCGACCTCACTCCCGTTTTTTTTCACTGCCAGCACCAGTTGAGTGTCGTCTGCATACGAAGTCACTCCTATCCCAAAGGTTTTGATGACCCTCGCCAAGTCCGACACATAGATGTTAAAGAGTGTCGGACTTAGTGAGGATGTTGGACAGGCCACATGAAGGGCCGCTCTCCCCCGGCCCAACCAGGCCTGAGCCCAGTCCCGCAAGTACCACACACCACCATTGCACGTCCTCCGTCCCCTCAGGGACCCCTGCCCTCGAGCCTGCCGACCTCGTGGGTCCGATCCACTGCCGGCCCACGCGCCCAGCCTGGGGCGCCATCTTGGACACTCCACCACGAGGCCGCCTGGCCCCCGATCGACCTCAACCCTGGGCCTGGCCCGGCCTCAGACATTCCGGCACCACCCTCCACCCAGGAGGTGAGCGGGCTACTTGGCACGTCAATGGGAGAAAGAGGTGCCGATGGCTCTCCCCCACCAAGTGCCGCTCGCCCATCGCCTCCCCGGGCGCTGGCTCCACCCCCCTGCTGGGTGTCTGGACTCCCCCATCCCGGACCTCCCGACCTCCAAGTGCGAGGGTCCGGACATCAAAGCCCGCCAGCCCTATAACTGGGGCAGCTCCAGAGCAGGAAGGCAGTTGTATCTTGGAGTCGAGAGACGTAAAGAGGAACTCATCCTGGACGGACTACTGGCGCTGCCATAGCTCTGTCCTGTGCACCATCGTCCTGCCTGTTGGCGCTGCCACAGCCGTCGTAACCTTCATCCTTCATCGTCGTCGGGATCTGCTGGCGTGGCCGCGGACCGTTGTAACCGTCATCTTCCACCGGGACCTGCAGGCTCCGCCGCGGACCGTCGTCCTTCCTTCATCCATCTCGGGACCTGCTTGGCTCCTCCACGGCCCGATCATCTAGAACGCCGAGCTCGAGGATTGAGAGCTATTTTGTACTCATTGGTAACTAAGACTGTCCCGCTACCCCTTTCCTAAACCAGAGACTAGAACCGAGGGGACCCCTGAGTCCGGACCTCCTTGTATCCATCATCGTAACCTAAGAATTGCATATAAAGTCTCGTTAACCTTCAACCTTGTGTGGTGTCCGTCTGTGGGGGGGGAAGTTACTTATCTGTACAGTCGTTGGAGACGGCTCTCCCTGGAGACCTCTCCCCGTAACCTCGGCCGACCCTCCCGGTCCGTCTAACATTGGTGGCCAGCGGCGCGATCCGAATCACCGCATAAACGTACAGAGAGTAGCTCACCCCACGACGAAGTCACAATGACCACGAAAGAGAGCGGATCAACCGAGAAATTCCAAATGGAGAAATTGGAGGAGTACAACCATCGTGAACTTAAACAATTCTGCATCGAACTGGGTATCGCTACCACCGGACTGAGTACAAAGGACGATTTTAAGCATGCCCTAGAATCTTGGGCAGAAACCGGGGCTGCCGGAACCCCTGATCAAAGCACCGTAGAGAAAACGACCACGGCCCCGGAAGGGCAAAGAACGGGTCTCTCGCAAGGCGAGATCCAGGAAAGAGAAAGGACCCGACTACACGAACTAGAAATGGCCCGACTTAAAATGGACGTTGAACTTAAGTTGGCCGAACAAAAAATCAACTTAGAGCACCTGCGTCTCCGAGAAGAAAGAGAGGAGAAACAGAGACAAAGGGAGCTCGAGGAAAAAAAACTAGCGTACGAACACGAACGAAACCTAGCCGAGATCAACCTACGCAAGCAGAATAAAGAAGCAGGGGTGCCCGAGCGACCCCCCACCCCAGGGGCCACAGACAAAAAGGTACACATCCCCAAGGATGTTGTCCGAGAATACTTCAGAGAGGACGACATCCAGCAATGGTTTAAAGCCTATGAAATCGCTATGACTGCACACCGGATCGATAGAAGCGACTGGGGAGCCGGTCTCTGGGGAAGATTCCTCAATGAGGGCCGCGACACCCTACTACAGCTCCCGGACCACCAGATGACCTCCTACGACCATATGAAAGCGGCCCTCCTCACCCGCTATGGTCTCACACCCGAGATGTACCGTCAGAGGTTCCGAGACTGCACCCGCATCCCGGGTACAACTTGGGTGGACTATGTAACATACTTTAGCCGAGCCTTCGAGGGCTGGATCCGAGGAAGCAACGTCACGACCTACGAGCAACTATTTAACCTGATGGTATGGGAGCATCTGTCGAACAATTGCTTCATTGAACTCCGCCAACACCTCCTCGACAGCAAGTTAACGGATCCCCGGCAGCTCGCAGCCGAAGCTGACCGGTGGGAGATCACCAGAGTGGGCCGGAATGGGTCCTACGAACAGAACCGGAACAACAATGGTCAGCACCGACCCAGAGGAGGAGGAGGGGGCCAAGGGCGAGGAAGAGACAACGCCCCGGTCGCCCCCGCTACCAACACCACCCCCCCGGCCACCCGGGGCAGCACCCCAGCGCGACCGGGGTACAGAGCCAATGTCACGTGTCACCGATGTCAACGAGTCGGCCACTATGCGAACGACCCAAACTGCCCGCAGTACCAGAGCCCGAGACCCCGCCAAGTGGCCGCTGCAGCCCTAGGGGAAGAACAGATCTCCGAGGAACAGGAAGAGTACGAACAAGAGCATCAAGAGTGGGAGCCAGCCGCCATGACTCTAGCCTGCTTAGGGGGGAAAGACATGGTCCCGCGGGTCCCCCTACCCGCTAACACCCAGAAGTACAGCCAATGGGTGAGCATCAATGGACACCAGGCCGAAGCCCTTCGTGACACCGGGGCCAGTGTAACAGCCGTCCGCTGTCACCTGGTGGCCCCAGAACAGTATCTACCGAACATTCTCTGCCCTGTACGATCAGCCGATAACTCGGAGAGCCTGTGTCGGATGGCCTGCGTCCCCTTCGAATGGGGGGGGGTCTCCGGCATGTTGAAAGTGACGGTCCGAGACGATGCCCCCGTAGACTGCCTCCTGGGCAATGACCTGGAAAGCTCTCCGTGGGCCGCCGTGGAGCGAAAGGAGCACCTGGGGATGTTGGGCGTCCCAGACTGGGCGTGCGTCACCACCCGTTCCATGGCCGCCCGTGCCAACCACCAGCCAGAAGAACCCGAATGGCCGGCGCCACCGCCTCCGGTCGCCCCGGCCGAAAACACCGACCGTAACCTTCCCGCCGAACCAGCTCAACCTACCGACCTCGCTAACCTCGACCAGTGGCCTCAAGAAGGGGGGCCCACGCAAGAACAATTTCGCAAAGAACAGAAGACCTGTCCCTCCCTCGAGGGACTCCGCCAGCAAGCGCTCGCCCAAAGCGCAGGGGATACCCCCGGAACTCATTGGGTCTACTGGGACAATGATCTGCTGTACAGCGAGCAAAGAATCGCCGAGCTGGGGAGCAACCGAGTACTAGTGGTACCCCTCTGTTTCAGAGACTTCCTGTTAAACCTGGCCCACGATGTCCCCCTGGCAGGACATCTGGGACAAGATAAAACCTACAGTCGCCTAGTGACCCACTTCTTCTGGCCCAAAATGAGAAACGATGTGCACCAGCATTGCCGATCTTGCCCCACGTGCCAAGCCAGTGGGAAGAGCGGCCGCAAACTAAAGGCTCCCCTGCAACCTTTTCCCGTGGTCACTACCCCGTTTGAGAGAGTCGGAATAGACATTGTGGGGCCCTTGGACCCACGCACAAAACAAGGCCATCGATTCATCCTGGTGCTAGTGGACCACGCCACCCGCTACCCTGAGGCTGTTCCTCTGCGAACTGTGACAGCCCCGGTGGTCGGCCGGGCCCTGATGGGGATCTTCTCCCGTGTGGGCTTCCCCCGAGAAGTCGTCAGCGACAGAGGCACGAACTTTATTTCCAAATACATGAAGTCCCTCTGGCAACAGTGCGGGGTCACCTACAGATTCACAACCCCCTATCACCCTCAAGGGAACGGACTCGTTGAGCGGTTCAACCGCACGCTAAAGGGAATGATCGGGGGGTTGGAAGAGCCCCTCCGTCGCCAGTGGGATGTGCTGCTGCCGTGCCTCCTCTTCGCATATCGAGAAGTCCCCCAGAAATCCCTGGGCTTCAGCCCCTTTGAACTGCTATATGGACACCCAGTGCGAGGGCCGCTCAGTCTCGTCAAAGAAGGCTGGGAGATGCCTCCGCTAAAGAACCCTCCAGATGTCTTCCGGTACCTCCTCACCCTCCGCAACCAGACCCGGCGGTTCAGAGAACTAGCGAAGGCCAACCTAGAGGCCAGTCAAGAGGACATGAAAAAATGGTATGACCAGAATGCCTCATCCATCGAATTCGAACCTGGCCAACAGGTATGGGTGATGTCCCCCACTGAGCCATGCGCCCTGCAAGACAAATGGACGGGGCCCTTCAAAGTAATAGAGCGCAAGGGTCCTGCCACTTATCTCATCGACATGGAATCCTCCCGGAACCCTCTCCGGGTCCTCCACGCTAACAGACTAAAGCCCCACTTTGTGCGAACAGAGCTCAGCCTCCTGATGGCCACAGACACTGGGGTTGAAGAAGACTCCGAGCCTCTCCCTGACCTCCTGCGGACTCAAGAGCAAGACGGCTCCGTGGATGGGGTCCGGCTCTCAGAGGCCCTCACCGGAGAACAACGCCAGGAGTGTCAAGCCCTCCTATCACAGTTCGCCAGCCTGTTCTCCCTCACCCCGGGTGTCACTTCCTGGTGTGTGCACGATGTGGATACCGGGGACAGCCCCCCTATCCGCCACCGGGCCTACCGCGTGCCAGACCGGGTACGGGCCTGCATCCAGGAAGAAATAGCCAAGATGCTCACGATCGGGGTCATCGAGCCCTCAGACAGTCCCTGGGCCAGCCCTGTCGTACTGGTCCCCAAAGCAGCTGCCCCCGGCACCACACCAGAACTCCGGTTCTGCGTCGACTACCGGGGCTTGAATGCGGTCACCAGAACAGACGCGCACCCCATCCCCCGGGCAGATGAACTAGTCGACCGAATGGGAGCTGCCCGCTACCTCAGCATCTTCGACCTGACAGCAGGCTATTGGCAGATCGGCCTCACACCCCGGGCGCAAGAACGTTCTGCCTTCTCCACCCCCGATGGCCATTACCATTTCACGGTCATGCCCTTCGGCATGAAGAATGCCCCAGCAACATTCCAACGGCTCGTCAATCAGGTCCTAGCGGGGCTCGAAGGATTCAGCGCCGCCTACCTAGACGACATCGCTGTATACAGCCACCATTGGACCGAGCACCTCCACCACCTCCGAGCAGTGCTGCAAGCCCTTCAGCGAGCTGGCCTCACGATCAAGGCCAGCAAGTGTCAAATTGGGCAAGGGTCTGTAACCTACCTCGGACACCAGGTGGGAAGCGGCCTAGTGGCCCCGCTACAGCTGAAAATTGCCGCCATCCAGGCCTGGCAGCCCCCCATCACCCAAACCGAGGTACGAGCCTTCCTGGGCCTCACGGGCTACTACCGAAGGTTCGTAAAAGACTATGGTACCATAGTGGGGCCCCTCACAGAACTCACGTCAAAGAACCAACCCAAGAAAGTCACCTGGACCCCAGAGTGTCAAACTGCATTTGAACAATTAAAGGCCGCCATGTGTTCCGCCCCTGTGCTCCAGGCCCCAGACTACAGCCGGGAGTTCGTCGTCCAGACGGACGCCTCCGACCAGGGCATTGGGGCAGTCCTGTCTCAAGTGAACACCGAAGGCCTTGATCAACCGGTGGCCTTCATCAGCCGGAGACTCCTACCACGGGAGCAACGCTGGAGCACCATAGAGAGGGAAGCCTTCGCTGTGGTATGGGCCCTCAAGAAGCTCCGGCCCTACCTTTTCGGCACCCACTTTCGGGTGCAGACCGACCACCGACCCCTGCAATGGCTGATGCATATGCGGGGGGAGAACCCAAAGTTGCTACGCTGGTCCATCTCCTTGCAAGGTATGGACTTCACAGTCGAACACCGGCCTGGGCCAGATCACGCCAACGCGGATGGCCTGTCCCGGTTTTTCCGCCTCGACGAGGAGAGTCCCCAAGAGGATGGGTAACTCTCCCCGCCTTCAGCTGGGGGGGACGCATGTTGGACAGGCCACATGAAGGGCCGCTCTCCCCCGGCCCAACCAGGCCTGAGCCCAGTCCCGCAAGTACCACACACCACCATTGCACGTCCTCCGTCCCCTCAGGGACCCCTGCCCTCGAGCCTGCCGACCTCGTGGGTCCGATCCACTGCCGGCCCACGCGCCCAGCCTGGGGCGCCATCTTGGACACTCCACCACGAGGCCGCCTGGCCCCCGATCGACCTCAACCCTGGGCCTGGCCCGGCCTCAGACATTCGGCACCACCCTCCACCCAGGAGGTGAGCGGGCTACTTGGCACGTCAATGGGAGAAAGAGGTGCCGATGGCTCTCCCCCACCAAGTGCCGCTCGCCCATCGCCTCCCCGGGCGCTGGCTCCACCCCCCTGCTGGGTGTCTGGACTCCCCCATCCCGGACCTCCCGACCTCCAAGTGCGAGGGTCCGGACATCAAAGCCCGCCAGCCCTATAACTGGGGCAGCTCCAGAGCAGGAAGGCAGTTGTATCTTGGAGTCGAGAGACGTAAAGAGGAACTCATCCTGGACGGACTACTGGCGCTGCCATAGCTCTGTCCTGTGCACCATCGTCCTGCCTGTTGGCGCTGCCACAGCCGTCGTAACCTTCATCCTTCATCGTCGTCGGGATCTGCTGGCGTGGCCGCGGACCGTTGTAACCGTCATCTTCCACCGGGACCTGCAGGCTCCGCCGCGGACCGTCGTCCTTCCTTCATCCATCTCGGGACCTGCTTGGCTCCTCCACGGCCCGATCATCTAGAACGCCGAGCTCGAGGATTGAGAGCTATTTTGTACTCATTGGTAACTAAGACTGTCCCGCTACCCCTTTCCTAAACCAGAGACTAGAACCGAGGGGACCCCTGAGTCCGGACCTCCTTGTATCCATCATCGTAACCTAAGAATTGCATATAAAGTCTCGTTAACCTTCAACCTTGTGTGGTGTCCGTCTGTGGGGGGGGAAGTTACTTATCTGTACAGTCGTTGGAGACGGCTCTCCCTGGAGACCTCTCCCCGTAACCTCGGCCGACCCTCCCGGTCCGTCTAACAGAGGATCCCTGGGGGACTCCGCAGGGCAACATAAAGGTTGGAGAATAGAAACTTCCCATCTTTACCGAATGCTCCCTGTTCGACAGAAAAGAAGCCAGGAGTTCGACAGCTTTGCCCTGTATGCCCATGGAGGTGACACGGTCGATCAGAGTGTTATGATCGACCGTGTCAAAGGCCGCTGAGAGATCCAGCAGAATCAGGACTGCCGTGCCACCCTGGTCCATGATCTGTCTGATCTCCTCAGAGGCCTTTATGAGCGCTGTCTCCATGCCATGGCCTCCTCTGAACCCAAACTGGGTGTTGTCAAGCATGTTGTTCTGGTCAATGTAGCTCACTAGCTGTTTATTTATTACCTTTTCAAGTATTTTAGCAGGGAAAGGCAACGCTGCTATCGGACGATAGCTTTTTAGTTCTGAGGTATCAAGAGTAGGTTTCTTCAAAAGGGGCTTTAATATAGCTGATTTCCAGCTTTGAGGGTAGTTCCCTGATTTACAGGTAGTATTGAAAATATTTTCCAATATTGGGGCCACCACGTCGGTGGATGATTTTATAATGGCCAGTGGACAGGGGTCCAGAGGAGAACCCGACATGGTGGCTTTGATGAGATCCTTTATTTCTAGCAGGGATGGAGGGTTAAATTCAACCAAAGAGGGAGTAGTGGGTGATATGTTGTTCAGTGAGCTCGAGGGTTCCACTTCTGTAATGTTATTGAATTTGTCAAAGATTTCTGTGACCTTGGTCCTAAAAAAATCAGCCATTTTGTTACAGAATTCTTGATTCGTATCTATGGTTGTGGGAGTTGGAGTGTTTGATAGTGTTGCCACTACCTGGTATAGTTGTTTGCTGGAGTTCTGGGCCAACTCTATTTGTTCGCAGAAGTATCTGCTTTTTTCCGTTCTTAATGTCTTTCGATAGCCTGACCATGCTAGTTTATATCTGTCTTTATCATTGTTGTCATAGCTGACTCGCCAGCGTCTTTCAAGGTTGCGGCATTTCTGCCTCTCCAGTCTTAAAGATTCTGAGAACCAAGGGGCCGATGGTGTTACGCGATTCAGGCGCAGTTTCTTTAAGGGCGCTACTTGGTTAATAGTGTCTGTGAGCCATTGATAGTAGTTATTGAGAATCTGACACTATAGGTGGTTTGTTGTTTTCAAGCTTCTCAGCTAAAGCTTTGGTATTTATGTTTTTCCAGTCCCTACATAGCCTATGCTTACTTTTAGCCGTCTGTAAATTTTTGTGTTGTTTAACGGGGATGTAGAAGACCACTACTGCATGGTCTGACCACACAACTGGGACAACCGTGGGGGGGGGGGGGGGGTGATAGCTGGATTGCTCGTAAATAGGCCATCAAGAATGTGGCCTGCTGTATGCGTGGCTGAGGTGACTAGCTGATTTAGCCCTGCTGCCTTAAAATCATCAATGAGAATTGATGTATCTTTATCTGATGTGTTTTCCAAATGAAAATTAAAATCTCCGAGTACTGTAAAATCTGGGGCTACTAATGCCAGTTCCTGTAGCGTGCTTATCGATTGGAGAAAAGGCGCTCTGGCTGCCGGGGGGCGGTATAGCAGAATACCGTTAATCGTTTGAATAGGGGATAGAGTGATAGCAAAGCCTAATACTAAGTTAATAACACTGACAGGAAGGAGGGAAAATCGTGAGAGTGACCGAAGAGCAGCAGGAGAACGCTAAAGCAGTGTAGCAGTCAAAAAGAGGGGGAAGGAAGAGGGACACATAAAAGGGATTTTCCAGAGAGAAGCTGGTGCGAAACTGCACAATGAGAGGGCGAAAAGGTTACCCGAGGAATAGAATGTGAGGAATCCAACAGGGGAGGAGAGGTGTGTTGGGATGGGAGAAAGGTGTGTAGATTATATAAAAAAGAGACAATAGGAACAAGCAACACCCCTAATGCAGCATGAAGCAGTGAAACTATGATCTTTCGAGTGCATGTCTTCTTAAATAGAGTTCTGCTCTGATGCGAAATTTAGAAAGTGCGCATTAAAAAGGTGCGGTGTGTTTTCTGGTGGCTGGAGCCAGTGCACCCCCAAGAGAGCTCCTCCCGGTGCGGGGCTCTCAGTGCCTTAAGGGGGCAGGTACTGTCATGTAATTGTTCACTGGGAGAGTGCCTGCCCTTCTTATGAGGGGGTTTAATAAATTTAATGGGAGAGTACCAGCCCTCCTCATTAGCAAGGAAAAGTGAGTAACTAAATTTCAATATTTCCTCTTCGAGCAGTGATCCCCTTCATGCCATTCATATAGCTGTACAAGCTTACATTTTAAAAAAGAGACACAGCCCGTCATTCAGGGCTCCTTGTTGATGGGCCGAAGGCTGTGGTCCTCAGTCACAGAGCCCCTTGATCCCAGCCGGCAGCACTCTGGGAGTCCCGGGATCAGAAGACCTGCTTCTCCCTAGACCTAGGGACACGTGTGATCTGTCACAGCAGCAGAAGGTAAAATGTGGTCTGCACCATACAGGCAGTCCTGACCCGCACTCAGTGGTCACCATCAGGTGGTTTACTCACCAGTATGGGATATAACACCTCCCTCGGAGGACATATGTGGATCAAGGAACCCTACAGACCCTATCTGTCTCAGGGGGATCAGATCTACAGTTTAAGATCTGCATTCTTTAGTGCTGCTGTCTAGATCTGCCTTGAAAGCACAACTGTCGCCAGATGCAATGTGATCAACCTAAAAAAAAGCCTTCACGGAGTATTGCAAAGAGGGGCTTTGGCTCTGCCCCCATGATGGTGACCAGGAGTACATATTTTGATGTGTCAGAATTTGTGTGCTTCCACAAAACCAAGTGCTTCTCCTCCAGGGGATTGTTTTGTTTGTTTAGGCAGCTGCCTGAGCCACCGGCATTATGACTGCCTGAGCTTGAACTTTCAGACTCAGACACATGACATTGTAATGCTATTAAGGTGTCTTACTTGGATAACAAGATAATTAATGTTTTTTGCTTTCTCTGGCAGCAGCACACAGGAGAGGAGGACAGACAAGAGGAGGAATGTACTGCAGTCCTAGCAACCTCCCTTGACATCATTAACTTTAGACATTAATTTTTAAGTCTTGCTTGACTGTGCAACTGTCACCTGCCCTTGTGTGATAAACAAAAAAGAACTTTCAGGGGCATATTCTCAAGAACGTGTGATAACCATCGCAAAAGTAGCTTAACGCAACTTACAACATTGCAGTTTATCTAGGGCAAATTACGCCGTGTTAACCAAGGATTCTCACCAAGGCGGTACCATGCGATAGTCTCCAGATAACGCGTCAACTGACAGCGTAAAAATCTACACCACGCCGCAAAAATGCAAAATGCAAACGCGAAAAAAACTGAGATGAGGCCAATCGCAATACTAAAATCATGGAAAACCAGCTACAGGCCTGCAATTCACATGTGTCAGGCGGGAAAAATCACCATAAAAGTAGAAAAAAACTGACATACAAATGCCAAACAACAGCGAAGCACAATGAATGTTGCAGGAGCAAGTACGGTTGTGAACCAGAACCCCACAAGCCCCCCATAAGACCTGCCTGGGACCTCTGGTTCAGGGAAGGCCAAGGAGAAGAAGAGTAGGAAGAAGTGCTTCAGTCTGCAGGAAAATAGGATCCTGATAACAGAGGTGGTGGAACACCATCAACAACTGTTTGTCACCTCGGGGGCGTGGCTAAGCAAGCCACGATGGCGGCTGTGTCTTGCTGAGGCTCCGCGATCGGGCTAGCATCCTGCCCATTACCTGTGATCGCCGGGAGCCTCAACTTCCACGCATATCACCTGTGCTGACCTGGGGCATCCCCCAAGCGACCTACAGAAGCAGCTGACGGACAGCGCGCCCTGGAGAGTCTCCTACCGAAGCCGAGCGCCGATGTGAAAATGGCGGGCGCAGCCCCGTCTCCCGGACGCGGAACCCGCTAAGAGCCGACACCTTCAGCGACGGCCGCAGAAGATACTGCCAGCTGACGGCAGTGGGGAATCCCGGGGAAACTGTGGGTCCGACCCTCGAGGGTCCACCTTGGACGACGCTCAGTTCCGCCTCTACACCCCCGGTGCGCAAGATGGCGGCCGCCTGCACCAAGGCTCCGCAACCCCGGCGCTTTTACTGCATCGGAGGCCTGATCAGGCCGTGACACCGACCGACCCGCCACAGCGGACCACGAGGGGCCGGCGGAAGTACCGCCAGAGCGGGGCTGTGCCTCCGGGGGCCCGCAACACTCCTCGAGGGCGGTGAGTGCCCCCCCCCCCCCCGGAGCCCCGACACCGATGCCTGGCGGGACCCCCCCCACCTATACGAGGCCCTGCAGGGGTGCGCAGCCCACATAGCCACCGGACAGAGGGATCCGGAAAAGTTTACGTTGGGAGCTAGGTGGAGAGCCCGAGTGCCTGACCCTAACATGGCGCCCACGGAGGCCTAGGCGCCGGGAACGATACGAACCTCGCCCCCCCTGGGCCGATACCACCTGCCCCAGCCGGCCGGACACTAACTCTGCAATATACATTAGCGAGGGAGAGGGCGCTCCCACGACCTCCTGGCGCCGGGCGCTACCGGCCCTGACGAACCACCTCTGACACCCCGGGCCGGTGGGGAGCCCCACTTGGAGCCCGGGTGGAACTGGAGAGGCCTGCCAACATCGGGATACCACCTACCCGAACGCGCAGCGAGGTGAGGGAGCCACCCCTGCGAGAGCTGGAACACCGAACGGAGCCCTCTTTCACCCCGGAGCCCCGGCTCCCAAGATGGCGGCCGCCACCCCGGAGCCCCGACGCCCCGAGGCTGTGTCCCTACCGGGAGCCTGACCGGCCCTCAAACCCAGACAGCTTGCCACCGCGGACTACAGGAGGACCGCCACTCGCACGGAGCTGAGCGCTCTGGAGGCCCCGCCACTACCATCGGTGAGTGCTGTACTACCATTTGCCCTCCTGCTCCCTGAGGATCTCAGGTCTGCACCCCGGTGGCCCCCTCTTCACAGCCACAGAGCACGCTGTCACCCGACCGGAGCACCCAAGACTGAGCAGGCCTAACACCAGGAACAGCCACGAGTCCCGCTCTGGGGACGAGAGCATCCCACTTGCATTGGAGACATTGTCAGCGCCTCCCCCAGCTCACGCCACCCGACCTTGCCCTGCCGGTCAGCGTGGGCACTGGACCCCGCCCTGTGAGGTGCAGAGGCCCCCACACGATCGAATCCACCGGCCCGGTAACCGCATACCACCCTCGACGCCCTTGGTGGTGGCCCCCCCAGGGTGAAACGAGCCTCGCCTTGGACCCGGAGGAATCGGAGTGGTGACCCACTCACCCACCGATACCACGTGGCGACGACCTACCACCCGCAGGACACAAGACGACCGAGGGGGAAACCCCCCCCCCCCCTCCTCCCCTCAGCAGCACCCATGGGGAAGCCGAGGAACACCCAGGGGACGGCAGTCCCAGAAACGGCTGTCGAGAAGATGCCCCAGACGAGGGCGTGGGCACAATCCAACACATCGCAAGCCGACCCTACGCTATCAACGAAGCTGGACCAGGTGCTGGCAGCAATAGAACTGTCTCGCCTATCGATGGAGGAGAGATTAGGCACCCTGGCAACAGACATTAGCCTGATCCGGGATGAGCACCGTAAACTGGCGGACAGAGTGAAGGAGGGTGAGCGGATCGTGACTGAATTGCAACCAACAGTGCAATCGCAGGCAGCGGATATGCAGGAGATCCTACGCCGCGTGGCGACCCTGGAGGAACGCACAGTGGATTTGGAAGGACGCTTGAGACGCTGCAACATTCGCGTCCTGGGCCTGCCGGAGGGGATAGAAAACTCAGACCCTCTGACCTACATGGAATCCTGGACTAAATCATTCACCCCGGACTGTGACCGGTCGCCGTACTTCTCCATCGAGTGGGCACACAGGGTCCCGGCCCGGGCACCCAAACCTGGTCTTCCCCCGCGGCCTATGTTGGCCAAATTTCTGCACTTCCGGGACCGAGATGCGGTGCTTCGTGCGGCCCGGACGGCGGGCCCCCTGCAGGTGGAGGACCAACACGTTATGGTGTTCCCAGACTATGCCAGGGAGATTCAACAACGTCGATCCACGTTTCTAGAAGTCAAGAGGCGCCTCCGCGCAAACGAACTTCAATATTCCCTGCTGTTCCCTGCCCGCCTCAAGGTGATCCACAAGGGAAAAGCCCTCTTCTTCGACACGGCGGCAGACGCACAGGACTGGACCGAATTTCACTGCCCGCTGCTCCCTAAGCCCGGACCCCGGAAGGCACGCAATAATGACTCCAGACGGTCCAGGAGACGTGGCGCTAACCATGAGCGATCTGGCCACCCCAAGAGCCAGGCGTCCTCCCCAGCGGGCTCACCCGATCTCACCCAAATCATGCAGGAACGACGAGACGCCCTGCGGGCGGTCACTGAACTACATTCGTCACCCCCTGCTTCGGACTTGGAAGGTCAGCCACACCTCTTCACCCCGGAGAAAGATCGAGACAGCGATGGAACCATGTCGGGATTTGGCCCGATCTCCCCCCCCCTTGCTGTGGCACGAACTCTGGACGCTGCCCTCACCAGCCAACCTGTCACTTCCTCGTGAACAACTGAACTGTCACCTGACATAAACAACAAATGCCCCTGCTCTAGGAAAATATCACAATGCTCGGTGAGTTCTGGTTGTGGTTTAGTAGTGAGTTATCAACATCAATAATATTTTCAGAATCAATAGAAAGAAAGTTCAATGAGATAGAATCCTTGTTGTAGAGAACAGATTTATTGTTCCTCTTGTTCTGGCCAACACGTGTTTCATCGCAGGGAAACAGACTGCGAATCTTCAGGGCTGGGTATAGATACAAAAATTACATTTGTATAATTGAATTTACATGGGTGAAATAGTGATGGGTGACCCTTGGTGACAATAATGCGGGCATGCTAATGGGTGATATTCTTGCATAAAAGTGTGACTTGATATCAATGTTGTTCGTGACTGTGGATGGTGGTAAACTTTTATCGTGGCTATACAGATTGTGTGGATGTGATCTAGGGATCTAAAGTTTATTTTTATTTTTTTTAAAAAAGGGCAAACACATTAACTAGTGTGCGTAGATGGTGTGTTCAAACAACCGTGAAAAGAAGACACGGGAAGGCATATAACAAATTGGTGAAAAAACACAGTGAGAGGGTGTCCGTGTTTGTGGGCAGTTACATGCTTCATTGTGACTTGTAGTGACTTTTTAGTTTCTTTAATTCGGTCAATTTCATGAAGGAAGGTTTTATGGTTAAATATATTAACAATTACATAGAAAGTACTTGGCAGGAGCGAATCATGCTGTCATATGTACAAAAAGAAAATTATCGAGACTATTTGAGTCTTAGATAATGAGTTTTTAAGGATACGCATGGTAAAGACAAACAAATGATGAAAATCTACTGTTCTTTCCCATGTAATTGATCTACTGCGTGTTTGTTATGATGATATTCTGGGACTCAAATGTGTAAAACGCCACTTGTTAATGTGAACGCCAGACACGGAGAAAGGAGGTATTAATTTGGGCGAGTGTGCTTGGAAAAGCACTTGTATATTAAACCTCAGAACGCCGGATGCAACATTTACTAGGTGTTTAAATAGTACACGCATTTTTGTGGTTATGGAGGTTGAACAGTGGGATATATTGATTGTCAGGTTAACGGTAATTATGTTCCCATAAGGGGAACTAAGCATTAGTTCATGACTCACCCTTTAGGAAAGAAAGCCGGAAGTAGCGATATGGCCACAAGTGGTATTGTTGCGTTTAGAAAACGTAGTCGAGTAATTCCTACAGGTGAAAATAGTATACTTCAGAAACGTTTGGGAGACGAGATGTAGATATGCATCAGGTCCCGTACAGTCATTATGGGAGTAGGTGCTACATATAAACAAACCATAAATGTAAAAGTCATACCTTGGAAGGTTCATGGGAAAACATCCCCGGGAGGAGAAAAGATTAAAGCTGTTGCGCTTGAATCCGTTATTTAGGCGGGTGCACCTATAAAGTAAGTAATGGAAACACGCGTTGGTGTAATCTTTTCTTAATATAAGGCGGCTTGTTTAAGAGAGGGGAAAGGTAAGTATACGAAGCGAGGTATTGTACCTGAAAATATTCAATCTCCCTCCTGTAGGTCCCGGTGCCGTTGTCCGAAAGCGGTCACCTGACAGGAAGTCGGGGTCTCTTTTTAAGCTTACTTCCGGTAATCGTCCTGTCATTTTTACAAAACACTAGAGCGGTAACGTTTCATTTAGTTGGATGAAGCGTTGGACCAAATTAGAAAAAATACTACTATAATATAATCTGGTTGGCTGAGTCATCTGAAAAAAGTGGTTTAAGATTATAATCTAAATTTTGGCGTTCTGATACACGGAGTCAAGATTATAAAACCCAAGAATCGGTTGGTGTTTAGTTAAGCGAAATTAAATCACAAAAAGAGCCAAAAATAACGGCGTATTCATTTAGTTGTGAAAGAACCCGGTAGATATCCGGTTAAAAGAGAGTGTAAAAACAAATATTGCCTTAGTTTCTACTGATTCTCGGTTTAGTTTGATGTCATTCGGTGTGACGTTGAGCAGACGAATAAACAATAGAGTACATATATACGGATATAAGACGAGGGAATCCAGTGAGTATGTACAGTTACATGATTTTTTTTTTTTTTTAAAACAAGCCGCCTTATATTAAGAAAAGATTACACCAACGCGTGTTTCCATTACTTACTTTATAGGTGCACCCGCCTAAATAACGGATTCAATCGCAACAGCTTTAATCTTTTCTCCTCCCGGGGATGTTTTCCCATGAACCTTCCAAGGTATGACTTTTACATTTATGGTTTGTTTATATGTAGCACCTACTCCCATAATGACTGTACGGGACCTGATGCATATCTACATCTCGTCTCCCAAACGTTTCTGAAGTATACTATTTTCACCTGTAGGAATTACTCGACTACGTTTTCTAAACGCAACAATACCACTTGTGGCCATATCGCTACTTCCGGCTTTCTTTCCTAAAGGGTGAGTCATGAACTAATGCTTAGTTCCCCTTATGGGAACATAATTACCGTTAACCTGACAATCAATATATCCCACTGTTCAACCTCCATAACCACAAAAATGCGTGTACTATTTAAACACCTAGTAAATGTTGCATCCGGCGTTCTGAGGTTTAATATACAAGTGCTTTTCCAAGCACACTCGCCCAAATTAATACCTCCTTTCTCCGTGTCTGGCGTTCACATTAACAAGTGGCGTTTTACACATTTGAGTCCCAGAATATCATCATAACAAACACGCAGTAGATCAATTACATGGGAAAGAACAGTAGATTTTCATCATTTGTTTGTCTTTACCATGCGTATCCTTAAAAACTCATTATCTAAGACTCAAATAGTCTCGATAATTTTCTTTTTGTACATATGACAGCATGATTCGCTCCTGCCAAGTACTTTCTATGTAATTGTTAATATATTTAACCATAAAACCTTCCTTCATGAAATTGACCGAATTAAAGAAACTAAAAAGTCACTACAAGTCACAATGAAGCATGTAACTGCCCACAAACACGGACACCCTCTCACTGTGTTTTTTCACCAATTTGTTATATGCCTTCCCGTGTCTTCTTTTCACGGTTGTTTGAACACACCATCTACGCACACTAGTTAATGTGTTTGCCCTTTTTAAAAAAAAATAAAAATAAACTTTAGATCCCTAGATCACATCCACACAATCTGTATAGCCACGATAAAAGTTTACCACCATCCACAGTCACGAACAACATTGATATCAAGTCACACTTTTATGCAAGAATATCACCCATTAGCATGCCCGCATTATTGTCACCAAGGGTCACCCATCACTATTTCACCCATGTAAATTCAATTATACAAATGTAATTTTTGTATCTATACCCAGCCCTGAAGATTCGCAGTCTGTTTCCCTGCGATGAAACACGTGTTGGCCAGAACAAGAGGAACAATAAATCTGTTCTCTACAACAAGGATTCTATCTCATTGAACTTTCTTTCTATTGATTCTGAAAATATTATTGATGTTGATAACTCACTACTAAACCACAACCAGAACTCACCGAGCATTGTGATATTTTCCTAGAGCAGGGGCATTTGTTGTTTTTGTACAAATTAGTGTGGATTTGTGATCCACCATTGAGCGGTTACGAGGGATTACCGCCCGCCCTTTTGCCTGGAGTCTGACAATCAGTGACACGATACCGTGCGGCCACTAGGGAGTGCGCCTGTCCTAGTCTGGAATACCTCAAACCCTCCCAGTGTATCAATAGCTTATTGATTTCCAGCAAAGGCTGCCCCCCGCCAGTTAACATTTACGAATCACGTATCTATAACTAGTACATTGTTTCAGAATCACTCCAACAAACATCTCTACACCAACATGGATAGAGATAAAATAGCAGCAGATCTCTTCGAGAACCTCGCCAAGGGCATGCCTACTCACACTGCCACGGCCAATGCTGGTCCCCCCCGTGTGGAGGGCCTTAAAGACAAATTCAAAAAATTAGAGAGACTTAAAAAACTGGAGAACTCACGCTGGTGGGATTCTACCACCCTTAAGCAATATATGCGTCTTAAACAAATACCGAGAGGCTTGCGCTCCAATACTTTCCCAACTTATGATGATCTTGATCTAGATCTAGTAAAAAAATGGGAAGATTCTGTGACCAATAACTCTTTTGCCCTTATGGACATTCTGATAGAAAATGCTGATCGCAAGTCCAGTAAACTACTGGGAGAAATTGCGAAACTAGAGCAAGAAATCAAAGACCTCAATTTACCAGAACCTACTGTGAAAAATTACACCATTCTAGATGAGGTACTCTTCAAACATCAGGAAGAAATAAAAAATAGGAAGGCCAGACAAATAAAAAGAGATGACGCAGATTACCGTAATGGTCGAATCTTTACCTATGACCGTAAATACGACTCTTTAGTACGACCTCAAAACCCCAAAAAAAGTGGTAACATCTCTTCCGCCCCGAGTTCGGTATCATCCAGCAATGCTTCCCTAAATTCTGCAGGTACAAGCGAACCTGATCGAGATTTACTAGACACCAACAGTATTCCTTTTTTAGTGGAGCTAGAACGGATGCGCAAGGGGAACAAGACCCAACCACCAAGAGACACCATAGATCAAAGACCCACAGAGGCAGCAGGGGTGGCAAACGAGGACTACAGAAAAAAACTGAGGTCAGGAACAGCAAGGAAATAGAGACCGAACAGAATGAGGTCCAAGTGGTCAATCTCTCCTCTTTTCCACTAACTGCAGATATGACTAATCTCCTTTCCAGGGGTTTAAACTTCAATCCCTTCTCAGTAGGAGACACTTGCCAAACAAAAATAGACCTCTTTAAATTTGTAAGGAGCCTCAAATTGAAAAAGTATTTTGCTGGAAAAACTACTAACACTAGAAATGTTAAAAATATTCCTGATGTACTAACAGACAATGTGACTACAATAAAAGATATACAAGCAATACACCTATTGTTATCTATCACTGAATGCGAAGAGAGCCCCGTAGAGATGGGACAACTTCTAGAAGAATTAAACATAGATACAGACCTAGGGGTTGTGAGTGGCTTGAAAAATAAATCCACTTGGACACCAACTCTACCAGGTGGCAACAATATTGATATTTTCCACAAGCGTGTTCTGGATGACATCAACAGAATCAACACAAAAAAACTTAACGAAACATTTGTTTTTAAAGATAACCTCACCAAAGGTGAGCGTCTTGCTCTCTCCACACTTACTCAGACTTCCACCATTGTGATCCGCGAAGCGGATAAAGGAGGGAATATTGTAATCATGAATGCAGACGATTACAACAATGAAATACTAAGTCAACTAGCTGATACTTCCTGTTATGAACCGATTGCACTTAACCCCATGGGCATCTTAACAACATCCATTAACGACCACCTATACAAATGGAAAGAAGATGGCCTTCTGAACGAAGATGAATATATGTACCTTAAAGTGTACAAACCAACGTTTCCATGGTTGTATACCCTTCCTAAAATCCACAAAGATCTCCCCTTCCCACCAGGTAGACCAATTGTCTCTGGCATAGGGGGTCCAACCGAGAGATTGGCTGTGTATGTGGATTTGTTTCTAGGCCCACTGGTCAGAAATCTACCCTCATTCATCCAGGACTCCAAGCATATACTAAGTGTACTTAACGACCTAGAATGGCAACCAAACACCACCATCGTGACTATGGATGTAGTTGCCCTTTACACTAGTATCAACCCTGTCCTAGGCATAGAGGCTATCACACGAGTTCTATCCAACAGACCAGCTTCCTTGTGGGCGCATACCGATATGTTAATAACCATGATGACTCTGATTCTCAACAACAACTTCTTTATGTTCCATAAAAATTGGTACCGGCAAAAACGTGGAGTAGCCATGGGCTCCAAATTCTCGCCATCATTTGCCAATTTGTTTATGGGTGCCTTTGAAACAAACCACATTTGGGGCACCAAGGGCAGCCAGTACACCGACTCCATATTATTCTGGGGTCGGTATATAGACGACTGTATCCTACTGTGGACAGGCTCAGACGAACTTCTCCAAAGTTTCTTTGAACACCTGAACCATAACGATTGGGAACTGAGATTCACGATGAAGTCCAGCAAAACTAAGATTGAGTTTCTAGACCTGGAGTTTTACATTCACAACAACAAGTTACACAGCAAACTTTACAGGAAGCCCACCTCCTGTAACGCTATACTTCGAGCGGATAGCCATCACCCACCACACCAAATCAGATCAATACCATTTGGGGAATTCGTCAGAGCCAGAAGAAACTGCAGCAATGACAGTGATCTGGCTGATACTGTACAAGACATGGAACGGAGATTCAAAAAACGTGGATATCCGCAAACTATCCTGTCCACAGCAAAAAAGAGACTTAATACAATCACGAGACCAGAGACACTTAGATGTACCAACTCGAAAAAGACAAAGGATTCTACAGTGAGGATGATCACAGAATTTAATAGTCTACACAGATCAATTCGTACCAGCATGATCAAACACTGGAATCTACTTAAAAGTGATCCAGTACTTAGGGATCTTATTCCACCTACTCCACAAATAACTTTCCGCAGAGGAAGAACCCTGAAGAACAGACTCAGTCCAACTTTTCCAAGAATAGACACAGCTCCGGACTGGTTGACTCAACGCAATAAAGGTTTCTTCAAATGCGGCTTTTGTGTAATGTGTAAATGGGCTAAACACAAGACAACGAAATTTACTGGTCCCAACGGAGACTCATATGACATCAAAACTAACATCAATTGCACTACCAAATATGTCATATACATAATTGAGTGCCATTGCGGAAAACAATATGTGGGCAGCACAATAAGAAGCCTGAAAGATAGGATCTCTGAGCATATGAGAGCGATACAAAAACAAGACCCCAAATATCCTGTTGCCCTACATGTTGCCAAATGCCAGTCAACCACTGAAGATTTCCGCATTAGCTTCTTTGGCATTGAAACAGTACCCACTCACATTAGGGGTGGTAACCGAGAGCTAACTTTGAGAAGAAAAGAAGCGACCTGGATTATGCGTCTCCATAGTATTGAACTGGGCCTGAACTACGACCCTGAGATGCAATATTTTCTAGGGAACTGAATTAAATGAAACCAAATACAGACTCCACAAAGAACCAGAACACCTCCCTATACCCAAAACCACATTACCAGAGGGATACTCTTGTCTCAAACGAAACCGATATTATTTGAACTCAACAAGCCTTATGTTTATATTTATGTTTATATTCATATTTACACAACGATATATGTGCCTAATATGTGGTTCAATTTGCCTTTCTTCCTTTTTCCTTTTTTGTTGTCTGTCAAAAAATCATGTAACTGTACATACTCACTGGATTCCCTCGTCTTATATCCGTATATATGTACTCTATTGTTTATTCGTCTGCTCAACGTCACATCGAATGACATCAAACTAAACCGAGAATCAGTAGAAACTAAGGCAATATTTGTTTTTACACTCTCTTTTAACCGGATATCTACCGGGTTCTTTCACAACTAAATGAATACGCCGTTATTTTTGGCTCTTTTTGTGATTTAATTTCGCTTAACTAAACACCAACCGATTCTTGGGTTTTATAATCTTGACTCCGTGTATCAGAACGCCAAAATTTAGATTATAATCTTAAACCACTTTTTTCAGATGACTCAGCCAACCAGATTATATTATAGTAGTATTTTTTCTAATTTGGTCCAACGCTTCATCCAACTAAATGAAACGTTACCGCTCTAGTGTTTTGTAAAAATGACAGGACGATTACCGGAAGTAAGCTTAAAAAGAGACCCCGACTTCCTGTCAGGTGACCGCTTTCGGACAACGGCACCGGGACCTACAGGAGGGAGATTGAATATTTTCAGGTACAATACCTCGCTTCGTATACTTACCTTTCCCCTCTCTTAAACAAGCCGCCTTATATTAAGAAAAGATTACACCAACGCGTGTTTCCATTACTTACTTTATAGGTGCACCCGCCTAAATAACGGATTCAAGCGCAACAGCTTTAATCTTTTCTCCTCCCGGGGATGTTTTCCCATGAACCTTCCAAGGTATGACTTTTACATTTATGGTTTGTTTATATGTAGCACCTACTCCCATAATGACTGTACGGGACCTGATGCATATCTACATCTCGTCTCCCAAACGTTTCTGAAGTATACTATTTTCACCTGTAGGAATTACTCGACTACGTTTTCTAAACGCAACAATACCACTTGTGGCCATATCGCTACTTCCGGCTTTCTTTCCTAAAGGGTGAGTCATGAACTAATGCTTAGTTCCCCTTATGGGAACATAATTACCGTTAACCTGACAATCAATATATCCCACTGTTCAACCTCCATAACCACAAAAATGCGTGTACTTTTTAAACACCTAGTAAATGTTGCATCCGGCGTTCTGAGGTTTAATATACAAGTGCTTTTCCAAGCACACTCGCCCAAATTAATACCTCCTTTCTCCGTGTCTGGCGTTCACATTAACAAGTGGCGTTTTACACATTTGAGTCCCAGAATATCATCATAACAAACACGCAGTAGATCAATTACATGGGAAAGAACAGTAGATTTTCATCATTTGTTTGTCTTTACCATGCGTATCCTTAAAAACTCATTATCTAATACTCAAATAGTCTCGATAATTTTCTTTTTGTACATATGACAGCATGATTCGCTCCTGCCAAGTACTTTCTATGTAATTGTTAATATATTTAACCATAAAACCTTCCTTCATGAAATTGACCGAATTAAAGAAACTAAAAAGTCACTACAAGTCACAATGAAGCATGTAACTGCCCACAAACACGGACACCCTCTCAATGTGTTTTTTCACCAATTTGTTATATGCCTTCCCGTGTCTTCTTTTCACGGTTGTTTGAACACACCATCTACGCACACTAGTTAATGTGTTTGCCCCTTTTTTAAAAAAAATAAAAATAAACTTTAGATCCCTAGATCACATCCACACAATCTGTATAGCCACGATAAAAGTTTACCACCATCCACAGTCACGAACAACATTGATATCAAGTCACACTTTTATGCAAGAATATCACCCATTAGCATGCCCGCATTATTGTCACCAAGGGTCACCCATCACTATTTCACCCATGTAAATTCAATTATACAAATGTAATTTTTGTATCTATACCCAGCCCTGAAGATTCGCAGTCTGTTTCCCTGCGATGAAACACGTGTTGGCCAGAACAAGAGGAACAATAAATCTGTTCTCTACAACAAGGATTCTATCTCATTGAACTTTCTTTCTATTGATTCTGAAAATATTATTGATGTTGATAACTCACTACTAAACCACAACCAGAACTCACCGAGCATTGTGATATTTTCCTAGAGCAGGGGCATTTGTTGTTTTTGTACAAATTAGTGTGGATTTGTGATCCACCATTGAGCGGTTACGAGGGATTACCGCCCGCCCTTTTGCCTGGAGTCTGACAATCAGTGACACGATACCGTGCGGCCACTAGGGAGTGCGCCTGTCCTAGTCTGGAATACCTCAAACCCTCCCAGTGTATCAATGTCACCTGACATATCCTTTTCTTGATTGCCTGTGATGATGCGCGACGTCTAGAAGCCTAGACTGACCTACTAGATAATTGTACGCGCCAGCGAGCGATAGATATTTCTCCTACTAGAGCCCGACCCGCGCACAGGCCCAGCGAAGACACATGCTGCCACCCCCGCAAACTACTGTTGACTTTCTCCCCTAGTGGGACACTAGTTTGGATATGCCACCCCCAGTGACGTATCCTCAGTATTGGGACAGTTACCCACCCGAAGTTCTAGTTCCTGTTCACATCCCCAGTTCCCCCCCCCACGTTTAAGGAAGCTTGGCGCGCAGGAGCATACACGACACACACACATAGGCGACACGCGGGAACTGTAGAGGGGCCCCTCCCCCAACCACATCACCCTAGCAATGGCTGTCCCCCACTCTGACATTAGTATCCTTACACTAAATGTACGGGGTCTACACACACCCAGCAAGCGCTATTCTGTATACTCCTACATACGGCGCATGTCGGCCAACATAGCGTTCTTACAAGAGACGCACATTAATGCTACTGAACTCATTCGCCTACAAGCCAAATGGCGAGGGACCATCTGCGCCACACAATATTCAGCGTTCGCACGCGGCGCATTAATCTGGGTGAGGCCTGGTACTCCCTTCCGGGCGCTTCGACGAGTAGTAGATAGGGAGGGCAGATACGCGCTACTGGAGGGAATTCTTGATGGGCAAGGGGTACTACTGGGCAGCATATACGCCCCTAATACAGATCAGGACCGGTTCTGGGATCACCTTACGGGCGTCCTGGCCCAGTTCACCACTATCCCGTGGATGCTGGGAGGCGACTTTAACTGCACACTAGACCCCTCACTGGACCGTTCACACCCTCCCCCCACGCACTCCCCGGCCCCTCGGCAGGCGGCCCTCTTCAGGGCATGGACCACACACTGGGCGCTCACTGATGCATGGCGACACCTACACCCACTGGCTCGCATTTACTCCTTCCACTCGATTCCACACAATCTTCGGGTCCGCCTAGACCGTTTCCTCTGCTCTGCTCCGATCCTCCCTAAGGTTACGTCTACAGATTATCTGGGACGGATCCTCTCAGATCATGATGCCCACATACTGCGGCTTACCTGGCGCCCCCCGCATCCACCGGTCCCCACCTGGCGCCTTCCCAGAGACTGCCTAACGGACCCGGTCTTCAGGGACGCGCACAAAACCAGCATAGGCGACTACTTTATGCACAACGAGAACACAGCGTCATCGGTACTAGTGGAGTGGGACGCGTATAAAGTGGTAGCGAGGGGAGAATGCATCAAACAGATAGTGGGGGTCCGCCGCACCTTAGAACGGTCGCTCTTACAGACGGAACAAACTCTAGCTGCTCTCACTAAACGGCCTGATGACTCGGAGGAACACGCCGTGCTCACGGCAGAGGCCAAAACGGAATACCAAACTGCCTGCGCTGACCTCCGTAAGTATAACTTCAGGGCATACGCCTCTCGGGTGCACAAAGACAGAGACAAAACCGGGGCTCTTCTGGCCTGGATGGCGAAGCAAGACACCGAAATCAAGCCGATCACGGACATTCTCAACCCGGAGGGTGTACTGGTGCAATCGCAAGCGGAGATTCTCCTAGCATTCCAAAGCCATTATACACGAGTATACGATGCCCCGACATGCTGTACCGCGTTTACCGTAGATCAGTTTCTGGACCCTCTGACGCTGCCCACGATATCGGATCCCGACAAGCGCACACTAGATTCCAGGATAATCCCCTCGGACATTACCCAAGCGATACGCGCCATGTCCCGAAATAAAGCACCAGGATTGGACGGCTTCCCACTAGAATACTACGCAACATTCTCTTCCCTGGTAGTTCCCCGTCTATCACGGGTGTTCGGGGCGTCACTCCACCTGGGGAAACTACCCCAGTCGCTACGGGAATCCGTGATTGTCACCTTTCTTAAGCCCCACAGAGATCCGCTTCACATGGGGTCATACCGACCTATCACACTCCTGTCGGCTGATTGTAAGATCCTGGGGAAGATCCTAGCTGATCGTTATGCGCAGGTCATACGCCCGCTGGTCCACCCCGACCAATGCGGCTTCGTTCCCGGGAGGAATACCTCCCAGAACCTCCGCCGAGTCTTCCATATCCAAGATCAGGTACGCGACAGATTTCCCCGCGCTGCCTGCCTCATTATGGACCTAGAGAAGGCGTTTGACACCCTCACCTGGCCCTACCTATTTTCGGTCCTGCGACGCCTTAATCTCGGCCCGACGCTCCTGGCATACACCCGCCTCCTATACACCGACCTCATACTCGAGTTCGTATCGGGAAACGTATCTCGCCGGCGTTTGCAGTCCGACGAGGCACAAGACAAGGTTGCCCCCTATCGCCCCTCCTGTTCGCGCTAGCGGTCGAGCCGCTGGCGGTTCGGCTGCGTCAGGAGGGGATGGACTGGGGAGTGCCGCTTGCAGACGGGACCCACTGTGTGTCCATGTACGCGGATGATCTCCTCAAATATGTCCGAGACATTGAAATGGACCTAACCCCCATAGGGGCCACATTGGCGGACTTTGCAACTGCCTCGGGTCTACAAGTCAACTGGGACAAGTCCACGGTTTACCCCCTACACCCGGACCTACCCCCCCGAGACATAGACCTTGGACCGCATAGGCTTTCATGGTCCACGGAGGCTCCCCGATACCTCGGCGTCCGCTTATACCATTCTCCGGCGGACATCTTTGAGGGCAATCACCGCAAGGTGCTCGAGAATCTGCGCCCGACGGTCGCCTTCTGGAATAAGTTGCCACTGGCCCCGATTGGACGGATAGCCCTTGCTAAAATGGTGATGCTCCCCCGGCTCCTCTACCATTTCACAAACCTGCCGGTGATACCACCCAGATCCTTCTTCCGCGACGTTGATTCCCTCTTAGGAACTCTCATCTGGGGAGCAGGCCGCCACAGAGTCGCCCTGAAAACTCTTCAACTCCCCACCACACAGGGGGGACTCGGAGCTCCATCCTTCGAGGCATATTTCCTCGCAGCACAGCTCCAGTGGCTGTCCTACTGGACGGCGGACCGTTACCCTCAGGAGACGGTTACCCCTACCGGTAGAATCGTGACTCCGGAACTCACCCGTCTGCTCCTCCCGGGCACCAAGCCGCGGCGCACTTACCCCCTCCAGGTGACGATAGCGCGCCGATGTATGCTACGGATTCACCGGCTGTCTCCCGCTAGACCCCCATACTCCCCGCTGCTGCCGCTAATAGGCGGCCCCAAGCAGGATTCCTACTTTGCGGCCCCACTACTCGCCGACTGGTCCCGCTGTGGCATCACAGATCTAGAATCACTCTTCGAGGAGGGTCAGCTGAAACCGCTGGACCGCCTGGTCGCAGAATACGGGCTCCCCCCAGGCCAATTCCTCAGGTATAGGCAACTGCTCGACGGATACCGACCCCATTTCAATCTCCAAAATGGCGAGCCAGACACGCATCCAGTAATACATACTATCCTACATATGGGGGTGGGTCGCCACCTGGTCACATGGCTATACAAATCCATCCGGGAACTCTCATTCATCCCCCTGACGACCCTGCGAGCCACTTGGGAGGAGGACATAGGCCGTGCTCTACACGACTCGGAGTGGACTAAAGCTCTTGAGGCCCCTAAGCGCGTTTCTAGAAATGCCCGCTTCAAAAATATTCAATATTATATATTACACAGGGCATATCTCACCCCAGCGCGATTACAGAAGTACTACCCCTCCACGCCATTCCTGTGCCCCAGATGCTGTTCCCCAGCTGCGAACTTCCGTCACATGTTTTGGGACTGTCCCAATCTCCAACCTTTCTGGCAGGGGGTGCACAACACACTACTGGAACTCACGGGTCTCACTACACTAGCCACCTGGGAATCCAGTGCATTAGGCATCCTCCACATCTCTAAACGTGAGCCGGTGCATAGACGCTTCGTGTCCTTAGCGCTCCTACTAGCCAATAGATGTATAACCATGCGCTGGCGATCCCCAGAGGGTCCCCCCATAGCACACTGGCAGGGGGCGGTTCACAAATGGGCGGCAGCGGAGGAAGACGCTTTAAGGGAAGAAGAAGCCAAAGGCGCGCGCAAGCTTCCCATCTCCATGGAATGGGCCATGCTCCTCCACAGCTTCCGCCAGTCCACGCAGGCTGGAGACCCGCCTGACCCTTCCCCTCCCCCCACCCGAGAAGACCAGTAGCCTTCACCTGAAGTGAGCCACCCCAGAATCGGACCCCAATAACCCCCTATATCCTAGGCAACCTCTCGCAGGTCCGGCCATCCCCCCCCCCCACCCCCCCCTCGACACCCGCCGCCATTATCTCCCGACTCAGACCCTGCTAGCGCCTACATGCTTCCCTCCCACAGTTTCGTTACCCCCCTGGTCACTGGTAACACTGCTGTGTGCACAGTACAGATCTAGATCCGGCGCTGTAACGGCATGAAAGTACCCATCTGATTTTATTCATCGCCCCTATGGCGATACCGTCCCATCACCTTTCAGCCTACAGGAGCCTTTACATGATTGTAATGCACTGATTCACCGAAGTCATGTTTATGTATACCAGTTTTATATAGCAAGAAAACGTTGCACACATAGCTGTGCGTGGCTGAATGTTGAAGCCACGCCGGCGGTCTGCTTCTTCTGTACTGAAATACTTTACTGCAACAATAAAAACAAATTTAAATTAAAAAAAAAAAAAAACAACTGTTTGTCACCTCCACTGTGTCATTGGCAACCAGAAATGGACTATGGCAGTCCATTGTGGACAAAGTGAATGCAGTGGGAGTGCTGAAGAGGACAAAGGAAGAGGTCAAGAGGGACTGGAATGACGTCAAGAGCAAAACCAAGCTGAAACTCACCAACAACCGGAAGGCAGCAATGCAGACTGGAGGTGGGAGTCCTGCGCCATAAGAGGAGCTGGACGACATGGAGGAAATGGTGTCCACAGTCATCAGTGGGGAGAAGGTGACTGGAGTTGGGGGACCTGACACTGCTCAACATGACTGGACACAACAGCAACAGGGTGAGTAACGACCAGGGACTGGGGGGACGGGGGGAGGTGGCCAAAATGGCACACATGCACAATTTAGCTGAGCACATCTTCAGACAAACCATGCCCCAGACCCCAACTCCCACCAAGAGACCACTGTACCCAAGTATGTAACATCTCAGCACTATATAAGCACAGAAGGCAAAGGCACGTCGCAGAAAAGTGATAAGGGGCAGCAAAACAGAGCAGCAGGGGCCATATCCCCGAAATGCAGCACACACACATAACATGCAGAGCACATCAACACTGACAACAATGTGGCACAAACCACAACACGTCTACAACAGAACACAGGACACAACTGGTGCAGACTGGGTGTAGACACTGGCCAATCACAAGTGGCATTGCAGGGAAAACGGAGATGACTATGTACAAGTACAAACACACACATGTCTGTTGTCGAAATGTCCTCTGTCCCACATAAAATAGGCAGCTCCTCCCAAACTGCCACGATGTACACTGTCATGCAGTCTGTATGTAAACATGTACAATGCGACAACACACATGTGAACACATTGTTAAACTGCATCTCCTCTTCACATTGCATAGGGACAATCAACACCTCTTGCAGAGCAGCCCGACTCTTCTCTCATCTCTCTTCTCTGATAATGTAGAGGACCACCACAGCTTCGATTCCGACGTCCTCCAAGAGTTCATTGACAGCCTCCGCGCCCACCTCCAGGAGCACGGCAGCCCAGCTGCAACGAAGAGACCCCACCCCATGCACAGACCACACAGCAGGCAGCACCCACCACCACGGCTGCCTCCCAGGACCCCCACGAAGAACACATGGCCTTCCAAGGCCGTGTGTTGGGATGCCAGGAGCAGCTGGCTGAACAGGTGCGGGTGGGCTTCGACCACATGGCAGACAAACTAGATGGGGTGTCTAAGTCCCATCAGGGACCACTCACAGTCCCTAACGGACACCCACAAACCGCTCCATGCTCTCCAATGAACCATGGCTGACATCGCCAGAGTCCTGACTCAGAGACAAGAACGACTGACTAGTCAGAGTGGCTCCATCAAGCTCGCCCGGGAGGTGGGAAACATGCAGAGGCTCATGGAGACCATGGAGTGGGCCAATGCGGAAAGAGCAACTACCACGGCTGCACACCAGCAAGTGGTAGCTGGGTTCCTCATTGACCTCAATACCATCCTCATGGCATTGCTGCCACAAGGCCTGGTGCTGATGCATGCTGCTGCTACCACTACATCCACATCTCCACCCCTGAAGTGTCAGTGCCACACAGTGCAGCAGACATTCCACCTCCGGCCCCTGAGGTGTCACTGCCACACAGTGCTGGAGAAAGGCCAGCACCACCCACACATGAGGCACATGGAACAGCGGAGGATGAAGAGGCGGATGAAAGCGCCATTGAGGTAAGAAGGACACAGTTGCATTCATCTCCGCCATATGGCCGGTTTCAGCTTGGTTCTGCCCTCTGCATCATCACCTTCCACTGTCCCCCGATACACTCCGCGACACTCACCTTGGACCTCTCAATGGACTGCCATATTCTGTTTGATCGCCAATGACACATCAAACAGACTGCGGACTGAACCCTTCCTCTTCCTTTGGACTTGCCATTCCCTGAAGGACTCTGGCTGGCCCTCCACGGACCAACATTGTAAAGTGGGGTTTGCATGGCCCTATACTGCTCCAGATGCAACACTCCACTGAATGTGCATTAAAAATTCCGAATCACACAGATGTGTCATGTCTATGGTCTTTCATGTGTGATAGTATTGATGAATGTAGGGTCAGTGAATTCCTCCTACGTCCAAGTGGCTCATGTTGTTAGACTTGAGTCACAGGGTGACACATTGCCGAATGTTGTCCAGGTGGCGCTGACGCAACAACAGCGACACATGCATTAGTTACTTCCTTGATTATCCCCATACGGAACCAAGCTCAGAGCCCCGTGGTCATTGTTGAAACCTTTATGCTGGACTGGCATACGCTAGGTCAGCCCCCTACGCTTACCCTCCGGGTGGGGGGGGGGAACAACACCGCTACATGTGCCAGGACTTCCCTCTAGTGATCTGCTGCTCACAGGTCTAGTTGTCAGCAAGCCACAGCCACTCCCCACGGCTGGTTTACACCCACATCATACCCATCCAGCACACGCGTCACAGCACATGTGACTCTGCCAACAAAAAGGGTCAGGCGCACGAGCACAAGGCCATTTCCAACCTCTCTCGTGGTGTGTCCGTGTGGTGTGCATGTATGCATGGGAGCCCAGGGGTCTGCTACATCACATTCCGCAGGCCCGGAGGTAACATGAAGGCGTCCGCACCACGATAGCCAATCATAGAGGGTCCATGACTAGGGGGGCACAGACTTGGTGGCACCGGATACACTGTGGCCAGCACAGTCACACCCCCACGGGATGGTGACTTTTGGTGCACTGTGGTAGGGGCACCTTAAGTGCTGAGCCGGTGTGCAGCCTGTGATGATGCCCAGTCCCGGCGGTCCGGGTGGCTCAGATTTTGTGTGCCCTGCTGTACCACAGTGTAGGCCTGAGCCAGTGGGCAGCGCGGGCCTACCTTCACGTGGCGTCGCCTCCTGGATCACCGAGTTAGTTGCACCTATGAGGCTGAGCAGGTGTGCAGCCTGCGATGATGCCGGGTGCACCGGTATGTCCTCTGCCATGGAGTAATCAAGATCCAGCACCAAATGTGAGACCTAGTGGCCTGATGAGTGGGGCTGCATGGTGTGAAGGGTGCCATGTCCGCAGACCCCGGGCTTGTGGCTTTCAGCGGCACGTGGTGGGCCCTCTTTTCTACACGCCAGTGGCAGAAGGTGAGCAGTGAGTCCTGGGTACGTAGGGGCGGGCATGCACCACGTGGCGATAGAAGGGGCTGGGGTGCAGATGCCTGGGTGCGCAGAGGCAGCATGCACCACTGGGCGGGGGGAGGGGCGGTGGTGCAGATGCCTGGGTGTGCAGGGGCGGGCATGCACCGCTGGGCAGCGGGAGGGGCTGGGATGCAGCTGCCTGGGTGTGCAGGGGTGGACAGACAATGATATTGCCTGCAATTGTATGTACTTTGCCGTTCATGTATCTGGACTCTGTTTCAGATGACAGGTCTGTCTCAGATGTGGGATCTGGTGAACTGCACTACATACCGGCACCTGGTTGGAGACACACCAGTGGCAGCAGGTGAGCAATGTGGCCTGAGTGTGCAGTGTCGGCACTCTCTCTCCCTGTCCCTCTCTTCTTTTCTCCATCTCTCTCTCCCCCACTCTGTCTGTCTATCTCTCTTTCCCCTTCTCTGTCCGTCTGTCTCTCTCCCTCTCTGTCCGTCTATCTCTCTCTCACCCTCTCTGTCGGTCCATCTGTCTCTCCCCCTCTCTGTCCGTTTATCTCTCTATCCCTCTCTCTCTCTCTTCTCCGCTTTCTCTCTATCCCTTGATTTGTGCAGGACACACCTTCTCATCATGATTTTTTTCTTGCAGGCTGTGACCTACGGAGTGTTCCGAGGGATGACACCATGTGTCTTCATTTCTGTTCTGTGTTTGTTTTAATACATTTTCATTTGTTGCTTCGAAGGTGAATGTGTGAAGCTCATTTTTGTGTCGACACATTCATGTAACCAGATGTGATTGTGCAACATTAGGCAGAATATTTGGTACATGATTCCGTGTAGTTGATGTGGCATGTTTTTGTCCGGGGGGAGGCAGGGGAGGAGGGTCCTGGGGTGGTGGTGGTGGTGGATGTTGTGGCCCTCTTGGGTGTCCGGGCTGCATGATCAGTGGCTCCATGGCATCTGTTGTTCTTCAGCTGTGGCTCTTGGCTGGGCTCCCGTTTGTTGGGCAGGCCGTGGTCCGACTTTACACCAGGTCAGAGCAGGTGTTAGTTTCCTGCTGCTAACACGCTTTATCGCATGTTTTGTGATCTTATCGTTGATCTGGCTGGTCGTTGAGAAAGTTGCGCAGTGGTGTTGTCACAGCTTTTTGCTCGGGAATGCCTACTCTGCATCTCATTAGTGATCGTTTCGGGGGTCATCTGTGGCGATGTTTTTTGCGGCTGATGTCGCAGGTAAACTGGTGCTATGGGCTGTTAGCACCAGCTAGTGAATGGGGCGATAACTTTATCGTGACTTTGGCTGCGATAAAGTGCAGTTAACTCGGAGATAACTCCTTGAGAATATGCCCCTCAGAGTTCCAATGAGAAAGGGGCTTAGCCTCCACCCACATGCTGGTTTCCCTGAGTTCAAGATTTGATTGGGCTGAATGTGTGTGCTTCCACTAGAAGACTGCTTGTACTGCTATGTGGTAAAGTTTATGCTTGATATAGCAGGACTCAGTTAGTTATGGTGGCAGGCCAAAGATCATGCCTACCAGCCTGATCTGTTTATTATGCAATATTATGCTATAGGCATTAAGCCTGACATTTTTGGGGAAATGCATATGTTAAGGTCAATTGGCTTTTACGTGTGGATTGTTATTACTCAATATTAAAGCCTCCAGATTGGTATTATGCTACATGGAATCTCACAGATTACCATAGTAGGCATTGATCTTAATTTTGGTTATTTCGTGTAACAAACTGTGGATATAGACGTTTGTTTCATGAGAATCTTTGTTAGGTTTTCTTAGGAGTGATAGTATTTTGCAAACTCAACTGTAAATTTGTATACTTTTCTGATGTTATGGCTGTGTGTCTGATGATTGTCTTGTGGAAAAAGTTATGCTCAAAACTGTTGGCCTGAGTTGGTTATAGTGACAAACTATAGTTCTGATTGGTGCACTGGGAAACGTTGTATCTGATGCCTTATCACATTGCATTTTAGGCTATAGCCAGATATTTTGTTACATATTATCTCTAATCTCACAGATTAACATAGTAGGCAAAGTTGTTGTCATTGGTGACCCACTCTCACAAACCCTCAGGGTTTCCACTTTGATGATTTGTGTTAGGCCCTCTTGAGAGGGGTTGTATATTGTTTTGCAAACTGTATTTTTTCTAAATATTTTTTATAACTGTATGGATGATGGTTTCCAGTTTAAGTGCACTTGAATAGGCCTTTGTTGGGTAAGTTGTAAAGCCTATGGTAGAGAGTAAAGGTGTTATTGGTTCATTTGGAAAGGTCATGCCAGATTGCACGTATTTGCTCAGTTTATTATAATATGTTATAAAAAGACCAGTAGACCTGATCTACTTATTGTGAAAAGCATGTGTTCAGGAGAATAGGCTTTTAAGAATGGAATGCTATTATACTGCGGTAAAGCCTATAGGCAGGTATTTTGTTACACAGAATTTTACTGTTACTGTAGTAGGCAAGGGTTTTGGTGCTGGCGATCTGCCGGAACAAACAGCGGGTCCCATGAGATATTGAAATCTCTTCCGAACTCCCACTCCCCCCCCCCCTATCACCTGGATCCAGGTCCTGGGTTCACGATACATAGCTTTGAATGCACTGATTATTTTAGGACCAAAACCCCTTTGTACCAATATCCCCCATAAAAACCGCCAGGTAAGGCAATCAAATGCCTTCTAGGCGTCTAGGAGGATCATCGCCATCCGATTCCCCCCCGGCAGCATGGATATCGAATAGAGTGATTACCCGTCTCACATGGTCCGTTGTTCCCCGACCCAGGAGAGCCAATTTACCTGCCTGCTCCCCGGTTTCATACAATGACCCCCCATCTGTTTGATATTGATTGGCCGCTCTTTGGGCTATCAACTGATTTATCTCTGCTTTAATAACCATAACTTTCTGTTGCGTTTCTGTGATCTCCGGCCCCTGGCTATAGCTCTGACCAATAGTTCTTCTGCATCTGCTAGTTGAGTCAGGAGATTCTCGCTATGGGCCTTGATTTCCTTCCTAAGCCTGGCAGAAAAACCAATTACCTCCCCTCCTTAAGGTTGCTTTAAATGAGTCCCATACCATGTTACGAGATGTACTATAACGATTGATATGGAAGAAGCTTTGGACCCAATTCTTTAGGTGGTCGACAAATTTACTGTCCGCTAGTAACTTTCTTTCAAAAGTCCACCTTGATGATCTAATCAGGGTATCAATATGGTATTGGAGTATCAAAGGGTTATGGTCAGATTACTTTTGGTACTTTCTTAATTTCCACCCTATTTGCCACCAGAACAGATACAAGAAAATAATCTAGTTTGGAAAACTTTTTAGCAGGACAGGAAAAATATGTATATCCAGAGTTATTAGGCTCCTACTCGCCCCAGACATCCTGCAGCCCATGAGTCTTAATTAATGCAGTTATTGCGCGAAATACACTGGGCTTCCGTCCAAGATATGGGTTATTTATCCCTGATTCTGCAAAATCCGCAGAGATATTAAAGTCACCACAGACTACAAGAGGGGAGGGCCAATCCAACAATTCAATCTCGAGACAATCAAAAATTTCTGGATCATCTTGATTCGATCCATATATGGTACATAATGTAAATCCCAGCTCCATTTCCACCACTACCTAGTGACCATGAGGATCTGCCAGGTGTAGTCTGCTCCCCCCCAAACCCGGTTTAGCCAGTATGGCAACTCCTCTAATATTGGAGGTTTGAGAGGAACTAGCCAAGAGCTTGTATCCTCTTATATTCAGCAGATGTTTCTTGGCCCACGGTAGGTGAGTCTCTTGTAGACAGAGTACATCAATTTGACTGGATCTAATGTATTGACCCATCCTCTGTTTTTACCCCAGTTATTCAGACCCCTGACATTAACAGAGCAAATACTAAGTCTCCCCATTACGTGTTTGTAATTCAAACTCTAATATCAGTTCTCTCCTTTTCAGACACCTCATACAATTTCCAACAATCCATCTGACCAAAACTTTATACCAGGTATAGTGAAACTTTTGTCTCCCCCTCCCCACCACACCCACCACCCTTCCCAACCACCCTCCCCACCCTAGCACTCCCTTTCACCCCCCTGGGGCGCTCAGACACAGGTCTGAACATGTGATGTATACTGTGGGAGTGGGCAGTGGCTAACTTATCGTGCACCTATATCTTCACAGTGATCCTTACTTATCATAGATAGATACAGGTAATTCACAGGTCTTGCCTCAAGTAGGGGGGGATAGTCGAGTCCTACTCAGATTCTTATGATTAACAACTTAAGCTCGCTAACCCCACTAACCCCTTACCTTACTATCCATTTTGCTGGAGTTACAGACATAGACCTCCTTACCTTTTCCCAACCCCATGTGCCCCCTATTCTCCTCTAGTGCATGTTGGCTTAAAACAGCAGCCTTCCATGCTCGCTAAACCGATTGACCGACAGCTCGATAACTTGCTCGCTGCTTTTTAACAGGACCTGAAGCAGAATAGCCTCCTAATTACCCAATGTGTCCAGGTATTCTTTGGCCTTTATCTCTGACACAAAATATACGACAGAACCATTATTATCACTAATTACTTTTAATTGTGCTGGGTTAATCATGAAACCTGTACTTTTTGTCCTGAAATGGTTTGATGAGCTGTCTTAGGCGCCATCGTCTCTCCACTGTTACATGGCAAAAATCAGGGCGGACAAAGGAGACCCCCCCCCCCAACTGATCTTTTGGCATCTTACCTGGCCTTTTCGTATATTGCCTGCCGCAAAAGAAAGTTGCCAAAAAAGGCGAGTAGAGCCTGGGGTCTCTCCCCGCCCTTAGCTGCTGCCCGCAGTGCAGTTTCATCTGGATGCGATGTACCCTTTGGATTTCCGCTGGCCAGTTCCATTCTGATAATTCTGTACAGATTACTTTAATAGGGACTACTAAAGTAATCTGTATAGTAATCAACTACTTACATGTGGAAAACTCATTGAGCTCAATGTTCTAGTGTGTTTTAGGATTGTGGTGCTTACTGTCAATACTGTATTAAGTGTGTGCACAAACGTTATTGCTCCTTTGCAAAGTAACTACATGAGAGTACTCATAACGAGAAGTATATTTTTAGAACTGTTGTTTCTAAAAATAATTGGTCTGGAGTTCAGTTCTTGAGTATGTGAAACCTTTTGTTGACTGAGTGTGTACAACAAATGCTTTACACTGTCCTCTGGTACTGCCTTACTGCTCGACCAAGCTACCACTTTGGAGAGTAAGGTCAGTTCTGACTTTAACCTCTGTTATACCTCGGGGTTGGTGGACTCTATATACACTGTACTTCATTCTAGTCCAGTATATATAGAGCCACTTTCTCACAGTGATGTTTACACTATAATCTTGTGTCTATCCTAAAATCTTGGTGCCATTGGCCACAATTGCAGTGATTGCATTGTTCACGCTTCTTGGACTGTGAAGGTTGTATCAAACTGATCAGTGCTGGACTGTTCTAGTTAAACAGTGTGGCTCCCATGGATATGATCAATCTTGAATGCTTGTTTGACCAATCTGCTAAGTTTACCCGTGCAAAGTGATTATGGGATCATGTGACTGGTCACACAGCCATTTATTCTTTAATAGTTTTAGAGCGGTTTCTCTTTCAATATGTGCTCCTTCCGTGATTTCTCTTGCCAGTGGCTCAGTAGACAGCCTTGTCAACGCTGTAGCAACGTTTGTCGTGGCGGCCCCCTGTGGCACATCGTTATGCCCTACTGAAGGGTGCAATGGGTGCAGGGGCGACGGATAGTTTGTAAGTTCCTCTGCAGGTGTTGCACGTTTTCCGCGCTAGCTCCGGTAGCGGTCGGTGGGCAAATGTGAATGCTCCGGCCGCGTTTTATTTGTTACTTGATTTGATATGCCTAAATGGCCAGGGTAAATGACTGCGTAAACTATTAACCTAAGCCAGCAGCCACCATAGAGGACAGACTCTGAGTCCTGTCCACAGAGGCATCACATGCAGGGTCTTCACCCTCAAAAGCTCACCTCAGGATCCATTTATTGGTTCCTTCAATGTTATTCGTTATGACCCCATTCAGAAATTCCTCCCCTACGATACCTAAAATTGTTTCATTGTTTATATTTTTGCATGCGCCTCTACTGACTTTTCATTTCCCTTATTTTATTACTGTTTGTAACCTGGAACCAAGGACTCTTGCCTTGCTCCGAGCTCATCACATTGCAAAGCGCTCTGATACCTAAGGGTCTAGCTAGCGCTATATAAAACCTTACCTAAATATAAATAAATAAATAAACAGAAGATAATCACTACACCAATCCCTGTTATGTTCTCTCAGGAGAGATAGTATTTTGCTTAACCACCTGTCATTTTGTTTGTATTTGTATTTTTAGGATTGTATGCCAGATGGTTGCCTTGTGCAAAGCTTATGTATGCTCAGTACAGTAAGCTTGAGTTGGTTTTGGTGACAAGCCAACAATAAAGGCTATAACCCTAATTATTTATTATGAAAAGTTACGATAATGTCGGTAGGACTGGCATTTTGATTTTGAAAAGAATAAGCTTAAGGGGTGGAGCTCTGGGGTCACAGGGATATGACTAAAATGGTATCAGTGAAAAATCGTTTTTTTAATACAGCTGACGGATTAACCAACGAGAACCCCTGTGCGTCCTCTAGGGCTAGATATGGGGCTCAGACACATCTCAGATGGTGCTGGACTGAGACCAATCCTTTATTGGATAAGTAGTCGGGCTTTCCCTGAGCTCCACTCCTATCTTGAAGGGTTAAAAGAAGTCTTGGAGATCCCAATGTCTGAAAGCATGCCATGGATCAAGCACGTGAGAGAGACAGTGGGTAAGATGGGGTGAGGGAACCTGTGGGATGATCTGCAGGTAGGTGCCACTACCAACAAATTATTTTTAAAGAGAAATTATGGGCAGAAAAAACGGATACAATTGCAAGCTCATTCTTCACTGGTCACCCTGACTGATTATTTTCTTTTGATGAAGAACAAATTCAAGATAGAACAGTTTCTTGATGAGATTGAACCTCCAACAGCCATATCTTCAATTTCCTTATGGTGCACTTCCGTTTGCCTACTGCACTGCTAAATGAGCTAAAACTCATGAGCCAGCCAGCCAGGACTGCATGCCCCTTTGTGGGTACAATAAGGAAACAGAAGAGCAAGTTTTGTTCCTCTGTCCAGCCTACCTGAATGGAAAGATAAAATGGTTAGTTCCTCTCTGTCATAACTTAGAAGTTAGAAAATAGGCAGAGGCCTTTCGTATTTTAAACTCAGATGTGAGGCACAGCCTGGTTTTTGCTCTATCACGTTATTTGCTAACTGTGTGGAGGATTAGGCAACATGTTGAGTCTGCAACCAATCCCCCAACACTCACGAGGCTCTCTGCCCTCCCTGATTGTACAGCATTTTAAATACTAGAGTAGGCCAGAGGGCACTGTACATATGGTTATGACTTACATTGTATAAGAATTCAAGGCACAATTCAAGATTGAATTTATAATTCTACGTACCTTACTGAAGGCACAACCCCCCCAAAAATGTTTTACGGACTGCGTTTTTTTAACTGCATTTTATTTGTAAATTCATTTTATTTGCTTGTTGTGTTTCGATTTTAAATCAAACAGCTTAGATTGTGTCTTATTATATTTTAATATTGCATCTGTACTTTTATGGTTCAATGAACCAAAATAAAGTTATTTGCATACGTGCATAAGCTGAAGTCAATAGGCATTTAAGGCTTGATTGTTATTATTCTGAATTAAAATAGTTTTTTTGTTACAAGGAATCTCACAGATTACCTTGGCAGGTAAAACATTTAGTGTTGGTTGCACTCTCTGACAAACTGTGGTTATAGAAGATTTGCACTATGAGAATCCTTGTGAAGCCCTGTTAGGAGAATTGGAACTTTGCTCTGCAACAGTGATATTTTATGCATTTGAAATGTTATCTCTGTATGCCTGATGGTTGCTCAGCAGGGTAGGCCTGAGTTAGTTATGATGGCAACCCAATAATAACAGATATATACTTGATTGTGTGCAGGGAAGTGGTCATGTCAGATCCATAGGTCTGGCCTGTTTATTATGAAATCCTATTACAAAGGCAGTAGGCCGGTTTATTAATTTAGTAGGCAAGGGTTTTTGTCAGACTACAACAATGTGGCGCTTATCTGACAACCCGCAAAGCCTGCATCGCAGGGATGCTGTGGACCCAGCTCTGTGCACCCTATGTTTCTGCCTGTGAATAGTAATTCCAACAAGGAAGATGGGGCAGAGCCTGGGAGGAGGGCCTGTTTGGACGCCATCTTCGGTGCCCTGGGATAGTTGTTGTATCTTGACAACAAGGAGAGGATAGTGAGTTGGTCTGCAAGGTTTAGGTGTGCCCATATTTCCTGAGATGGCCCGTAGTGTAGCTAGTCTACTGCCTACCTGCGATCAACTGTCAGTCGTGACATCTGTAGATTAATTGTGATGACTGATGTCTTTGTAGTGTTTCCTCCTGCCTGTTCAGATTTGTTCTTGGATGGGACGTTAACTGCGTAGCATGTGTATACACATCTAACAATGGAAACAGAAAACGTGTATTTAGTACCTAAGGTTATTATTACACATAACCCCTTACACGCAAGGCAAAATAGTATAAATTGACCCTTTTATATTGTCGCTGTTTACGTACTGTCTAGTTGTGGTATCAACACATGTATTCCAGTAGTTCCCTGGAGCTCAATCTACTCAAGATTCTTGGCTAATGTTCGCATTATATCACATAACCATAATGTTAGTGATCAATATACAATAGAATGTCCAAAACCTTAAAATATAAGCTAAGTCTATCAACAGCCTCTCACATTGGGAGCTAAGAAAGCATTACACTCGTTAAACAAATGTTTATGCAATCGCTATACTGGGGTTAAAGTCTTGCAGCAAGCGCTTGCTTACGTTGAGTACCCTGTAATTGATGACTTTCTCTCTTGACAGTACGACTTACGGATGACTTAGTAAGGCTGAACGGCAAAGGATCAGGCAGCGAGGAATCAAGGGAGACGATAGGTGAAAGAGCGGCCTCAAGCAGATACGTTTTTCAGGATCTCAGGATGGTGATCTTTTGCACGAATGCATGGTGTTGACTCAGGGAGTTTCTTGAGAAAAAGTGGTTGCTGGACACTTGGGTGTGGTTTAAATAGGCAAAACATGCCCAAGATGGCCATTGAGAGTTGCCGCGGTCTCGTGAGATCTTGGTAAATCCCACAGTAGGTCCCACAACGGTGTCACAACTCAACAGCGTACAGGTAGGGGCTGGAGGCTGAACAGTTCTATGGAACACAGTGCCAGGGGGCAAAATGCAGTACTGACATGTTCCAAAACAAGAAGCACATAATGACAATACCAACTGGTGAGAAAGCGACATGTGATTGGTACAACACAGGTACCAGAGCAGTGTGTACCTATACCATAATCACAAGCATAAACATAAATACACACAGATGCCTGAGTATGGGTTGGAGGATGGGTTTTTAAACATAACTGAGAACCTGCTAGACTAGCTGGGAACAGTGACAGTTTGAGTGTTGATGACTAACTTAAACAAATCAAATAGATGGATGATTTGCACAATGGTAATCCTTATTAGGTTCTACTAGTAGGAATATTACATTGTTTTGACAATTGCATTTTGACATATTTGTAGGCTTACGACCAACAAAGTAGGTCTGAGTCGGTTATGGTGACAAGCCGATGATAAAAGTTATAGGCCTGGTTGTTTAAAATGAAAAATCTGCACATAAGTATTTTGTTACATGAACTCTTACAGATTAGCGTAGTGGGAAAGGGTTTGGGTGCTGGATGCCCCCCTCAAAAAAAACGTGGGTATAGAAGATTTGCATTGGCAGAATCCCTGTTAGCCCCTCTTAGGATAAATAGCATTTTGCTTTGGCAAATGTAGCTTTGTTTACTATGTCATTGTATGACTGTATGCCTGACGGTTGCCTGGTGGTAAAGCTAAAACTCAGTCCAGGAGGCCTCAGCTGGTTATGGTGTCATACAAGTGATAACAGCTAACCTTGGCCTGATTGGTTTACTAGGAAAAATATTTCTGATGCCATGGGTCTGATCTGTTTGTTATGAAAAGTTATGATACATGTAGTAGGTCTGACATACAGACTGTGAAAAGCATGTGTTCAAGTCAATTGATATTTAAGGGTGGATTGTTGTTTAGCATACAAATAGGTATTTAGTTACATGAAATGTCACAATTGACTTTTTTAGGAAAGGATTTTGGTGTTGGTTACTGTCCCTGACAAACCCCAGGGGAGAAGACCTGCACTGCAATAATTCTTCTTCTCATCTATCTAACCCCAGGGGAGAAGACCTGCACTGCAATAATAACTCTTCTCAGCTATCTACCGACATCCTGTAATAAAAAATCCTTAAATAATACATACATTCATATACATAAATGTATATCAATATAGACACATAGTGGGACATATTGGGTCAGCCCTCTACTGCCACTGGTCTGCCCGAGTGTCATTTACAATTGGATTCCATCCATTACTGTGTACTGCATGGGGTATTGGTTCCATAGACATCAGCCAATGGCTCTCTTGCCCTGTGAATGACGCCATTTTCTGATCATATGTGTACATACACCTAATAATAAGTGCACTTCAGTGTAATGGCTGGATAGCCAATGCCATTAGTTTTCAATGTTTACCTGTTGGAGTTCCCTTTTCATTTCTTTGCTTCTCCTCATTTTATCCTAATGTTTCTTACGAGGATACTACTGCTCTCTAGGCCCGGGGTCTCCAACCGGTCGATCGCGAGCTACCGGTAGCTCGCGGAGACCCCGGGGGTAGCTCACCTAGCTCTGATTGGAGGTAATCTGTGGATGGGGCGGGATGACGCGATGACGCTCCTCTCCTGGAGCTGCAGACTGCTCTTGTGAGAGTCTGACGTCATCGTCTGCTCAAAACGCGCTGGCATCGAGGAGGACCTTCAACACAGTCTGCACACTCCGTTGAAAAATCGCGCTTCGGCCCGGGGCCCTGCAGTTGGATCTAGATTAGCGCACTCCATCGCGAAGGGCAACTCACTTCTCCCCCGGACTGTGCACTTCATCCCAGGCCTGCTCACTCTTGAAGCACAGAATACTGGACAGGTGAGTGGCACACGCCTTTATACCATTATATGCCCATGCCTAATTTCCTGTTATACTTTCCTGTGTGTGCGTGCGTGTGTAGTGGGGGAGGGGGTCGGCCTCTGGTTATGTAATTAAGTCATCTGCCGTAGAAGAAGAAACATAGCGCTTACATATTTACATTGAGCCCTAGGGTAGTTCAATTACTAACGCAGCTCCTGCAGTGACCCTCAGTGCGTGGGGGTTGTGGGGTGACCTCTGCCCGGGGGTGGCCTCACGCGCCGGGACTAGACCCCATTCAGGTCACATCTTCCATCGCTCGGTAGCTCCTGGAGTATGATTTTATAACTTTGCATAGGGCTTTTAATCATTTTTACGGCATCTGTGCGCTGTCTTCATATTGGTGTTTTTTGTGCTTAACTAATGCAGGGGATCAGTACAGGAGGGGGGTGTTATATGAACAAATAAAACCACTTCTGTACTGAGCTCTGGACCCGCCTTAAACCTTGAGCTTATAAAATGGTGCCTCATATAGTTCAAGGTGGCATGAGCAGTCCCGCTGTACACCTTATTAAGGTTCAGTCCTGGGCCAGCCAATCTTATCCACCAGTTAGATATCTGCCACTCACAGCTGCTTCTCTTGTAAGTGTTTGTGCATCATTGAATGCAGGTGTTTACACTTACGGCATGGGAGCCTGAATCAGCGGCAATGCAGCAGACGGACTGTGGACTTTGCCAGATGAGCGTGGGAGCCCACATAGACATGGGGGAGGTGTTGCTGGGCTGCTTGACCCAGACATGGAACCACCAAACTTATGGGGACACGCACCGCAGCAGTACTGATCTATGGGACTGCTTCCTATGAGCAGACGACCGGGGAACACAACACTCCAGTGGCTCGTCCCCCACCGCCTTACCTTGCACTGTTCCTAGAGAGAGGAGGGGGTGGGTCCATCAATTTTCTAGGCCCCTCAGCTGCCACAGTGAGACATCACATAGAGCACAACAGAGCATTGTTTCGCCTGGACCACCACCCGCAAACCATAGCCTTTAAGCAGCTTGAGGCAAGACATCCTCCGCGCCCAGCAGTCAGACATTACCACCTTCACCCCATGGTCGATATTCCCAATCCTCCTGATGTAGCAGAAGACCATTCCTGTCCCTCACAGAACCTCACTTCAGGTGGGGGTGCGCGCTCTCTCACCCAGTGCTCTCCTGTCACAATTTTGTTCTTCTGAGGAGGCTGCCCACTGACATCTTTAAAGGGGGAGCTGCCTGTCGCATGTTGGAGCGCTCTAACATTCCTGGCCTTTGCCCTCTGCAGTCTCGCCATACCTTTTGTTGGCCACTTTGCCTATCCTCAGCAGTCCCAGCAATCTCATTGCCATGTGGATGTGGCCAGTGTGGGGCACCAGTTAAATCTCTCGGGGTGCCCATTGGATCAACGCGATCCCAAAGGTGTTAAGACTAGCTCCTCGGATCCTCTACCCCATGGGAGCGCAGTGTTTCTCAGGGAGGTGCTTCGCAGTTTGTCATGCCCACCAACTGGCTTTTGCCTGATGCCACAAATGTTTCACATAATACAGGTCAAATGTTTCATCAGCTGTATTTCTGTGAAATTAAATGAGCCAGGGAATGGTAACTAAGATGCAAGCCTGTGGGGTAATCTTGGAAGGGGGTCAGTGGTTTGGAAGTTGCCACCACCGAAAAGGGAGAGAAGGAAACTGACTAGGAGATTCTTTTGAAGTAATATTTGGGGTGTAATATGGTATCTTGCTTGGAAGAAAAATTCTATATGACATTTGTCAGTGCTCAGCGTTTTACTGGAACATTTCCTGTAAAATCTGTATCTGTACCACCGCATTTACTACAATGCAATCTAAATGCTTTTTATTGGGTTCAGTTTCAGCTGTGTGCTTATCATCCAGGTTTGTGGAAGGGTGTGGCAGTATTGAGCTTGTAAATGCCATTAAGTGTGAACACTTAAAATACAGTTGTGTGGAATTAGAAGTAGTACAAATGGGAATAGTGGTAGTACTACAGGAGTAGCAATATTAGTAGTAGCAGTACTAGGATTAGTAATATAATTATTAATAGTACAGTTAGCATTAGTACTAGACCAGCTATTATTATACTTGCTGATTGAACAAGAACAATGCAATGTGTACTGCAGGCCTGTATTACAAACACAATAAAATGTAGCTGGAGAGAAGAATCTTGAGCATGTTTCCAAATGATTATTTGCAGCATAAGAACAAATCAGTTCCACATTGAAGGTAAGATTGCTTTCCATGTAGGTTTGTTAATTGAGCCGCATTACAATGATTATTTCAATGACAACTATTACTGGAAGGTCTTAATTGTGGACCTTAATTTTGGACCTATTAATTGAAATGTCTTGAAGCGTCACAAATTCAAAATCATTCCTTTTGGTATTCTAGAGAACTCTTAAGTCAGGCCTGTCTTGGGTATTTTGTTCAAACCACAGTATGGGCTCGGATGAAATTAGGCTTAAAGTCAATTAAACTGGGCGTGGGGGGTCTCTCGGAAAAATGCGCGAGTTGATTCGGGTTTAGTAGCTCACGACGATTTTCACTGGCCAGAAGTAGCTCTGACTACACAAAAGTTTGGAGACCCCTGCTCTAGGCTGTGCTAATGGGTCACTTGCTTGCTGCTCATTTAGTCTGCAGTACACTGTCCCACGTGGCCACTACAACTAAACCAGGAGACAAATAATAGAGCACTGTTGTCCATAGCGTAATATTGTTTTACCACTCCAAGATGTTGGTTCTAAATGTGGCAGCCATGCTGGAACTTTAAAACAACAAAAGACTATTTACAATACCTGTACAAGACGGACACATCTGCCATGTTTAGTTTTATTATTGGAAGCATATGTCTGCTGTGTTTAGACATATGCAGACAGTAGCATGTTTTCTTTTTTCTACTTGTAGTCTTTTAATTTATCTTACATATGTTGTTGAGTGTGTGCATGTTTTATTGCAGTTGTGTCAGAGGGTGATTGCAAGAATGAGTCCGTGGAGGGGTGAGTGGATGCATGAGTGGAGAGCTAAGGGAAAGAGTCATGTATGATGATGAATAATTGAGTATGTAAACAGATCAATGACACAAAGTGTGTCTTTTTTCTATCTATTGGCATTTCTAAGGCTTGTTATGAATGGTGTTAGCCCAGACCTTTTTATTTTACCCAAATTCTACATGCCATATACATACTTATAGAGGCTTTCAGTCAGTACACTTCAGCCATTGATCTATTGTTGGGTCATTCACAATTTTCCTTTATTCACTATAGCATGCGATTGGGCAATTGGACAGTCCGCTTCAGCCACTGGCTAACTTTACTGTGAGTGACGGCATTATAATCTTTTGCAGGGAGCACATACACACATACAGTAGTGCCCTTAATGCCATGTGTACTTTTTGAGCCAAACAAACAACTTTTTTGCTTTTAGGCACTGGTTATATTCTATTGAATAGGGACAAGCAGCGCCCCCAACAACAGCATTACAAAAGCCACAACAAAACGAAACAAGGATTGGCAAAGATAAAAGGCTGTCAGCCAACACGAGGCACCTTGGCCTTGCCAATTGTTTTTGTTTTATCAGGGGGCAGGGTTTCCAGTGATCAGCAGGACCTGCCGCAATATGGGATGGGACACAGAGGATATCCAGGAGAAAAGTGCCAGCTCCTAGAAACAAATATGTCTTAAAGTTCAGTGCCAATCCTAATCCTCTACATATAAGTGTGGAATTTTCATGGATGCAGAACTCTGGCGTAGACGGGATCAGGAAATAGTAGAGCAACACAGCAGAGCTGCAGTATGTCTTAAGCAGGAGTGTCACTGATCCTGACTGCAAAGAGGAATATATATATTCTAATTTGATTCGGATATTTTTAATTGAAAACTCTGTTAATTGGGCTTGGAAATTCTTACTTAGAAACTCTGAGGTGGACCTTTACACTTTCTCCATGAGTATATTGATGAGGTCCGGGGTTACCATGAAACCCTCCTGTACCATGAGAGAATGCAGATGAGTCTGTAAAAGGAACAAGGAAATAAGATTAAAAACAATAGAACACAGCCAAAGAGGAAACCCTAATTCCTCCCTCAATACATCCTACAACCCCCCGGGAAAAAAAAACAAATGTGGGGGACGCAATTGAGGTGTGAACTGAATAGTTGTCATGCCTTGTAACGAGCACGAAGTGATCTGGTTTTGTATGCGGGACACGGCCTCACGTTGCATATGCCCCTCATAAACCATCAACCAATCACTTGGGAAAATAGTGGTAGCAGCATACAGAACCACCGGGTTGACTTTGATCAACCCAGTGGTTCTGTATGCTGCCACCACTATTTTGAATTCTGGCATGCCAATAGGAGAAGGGATGCAGCTTGCCAATTCCAGCGGGGCAGTGTGAGATGGCCCTAGTTGTACAAGTGGAAAAAAGTAACAAGAGAGAGGGATACAGTTTGCATGCCTGTTGATTTGAGAGATGGTGGCACATGCATTGGGAGAGCCAAACTTTAAAGGGCCAAAAGGCAAGGTGGATGCTAAAGAGTGAAGGTGACTGCAGACACATCCATTCTGCAAAACATGGTGTCTGTCTGTGGCGCCTGATGCTGTTCAGGAGGACTCAGGGAAAGCACCTTCTTAACCAGGTAGTGAATGGATCAGATAAACATGCAGTAAATGTACTGATGATGAATGCTGCTGCAATTTTTTGTCAACTGCCTTATTAGAGATTAAGTGGGCGGGTGTGTACATAACATATGTTTATATTATATGTGTTGTTTATATATGAAGTAAAAAGATTTCCATTAGTTGTAACAACACTACTATCTTAGCAGCAGAAAACACTGGTTTAGAAAAGGATGAGAAAAATATATTAAAACACATGTAATAACTACTAAGAGGCATTTACGAGCTTGACATGTACATTAATTGTGGTGGCAATCGCACATTTCATAGGGGCGCAACTAGACTTGAACTTGGGGGACAAGTGCTAGGAGGTCAACAAATGGGGATAACACTTCTAACAATGGGGCAGGGCTATCCTTGGAGCCAATACATGAAAACAGAGTGATAAGTTGTGCATTTTAAACATATTGGATTAAAACAGATACGTGTACCACAAATATATTTTTTGTGGATTTGACCATGACAGAGATCTTGAAAAAGGGGACTGAGTGATTTGACACCTAAAAAGCAGCTTCTGCAGATTTTACTACAAAGTTCTCCAGAAACAGGGTTCACAAAGTTATTTCAAGACGGTGACCCTTTTTTTCAATTTTCCCACAATTCCTTCTTTTTTTTAAATGAGCTCATAAAATATTTTTGATTCCTTCTTCATTCAGAAAGAAGATCCTGACTGACAGTTAATCAAGGGCCCATTTTCAGTCTGCTCATTGGGACATTGCAACATATACTTGTGTATTGCAGCACAAATGTACAAATCTCACAATGGTAAGCTTAGCGAATTGTGAGTCTCAGGTTTGATTCCTAAATCATCTTCCATTTCTCCTGAGATTGAATAAGTGAGTGCCAATCAATTTGCAATATTACTGCATGTTAATTATTTTTCTAGTAATCCATGCTATTCTAGATCAACTATCTCAGCACTCCACATTTAGCAGTTCTCCTATAAGACGACTGAGTTAAATCCATGCATGAAGTCACCAGGCCTAAATTACTGGCAAAAAAGGTAGTTGCCTTGAAATCAGGGGCAGCTCCTCCGCTAAGGCGGATAAGTGTCGCCCCACTGCTCGCAGAGCAGAACAAAATAAAATGCAATGATAATAACGTCATAATTATCATTGAATTATTCTTTGCTGCTGGGCTGGGTTCGGGCAGGGCTGGGGTCACAGGAGGAAGAGTGGGTTGCACACTCCAAGTGCGCATGACTGTTTGGTCATGGGCCGGCCAAAGAGTCATGCGCACTTTGCATCTTCCCCACCAGGCTATAATGTACAGCCTGGTGAGAAACATGCACAGTTTCCCTGTCCCTATCTGAGTGCCGAACCACGATGCTCAGACCATCACAACGCTACATTGCAGTCGGACTGGTTAATTGATTTTATATATTATTTGTAGGCTTTTGTTATGTGTAATTAATATTATAATATGTGTTCTTTTTATATGTTTCATTTTATATTTTTTAAAATATTGTTTATTTGTGTTCAAGATTTTTAAAATGTTGTAATATTTTTTGATTTTTTTTTAATTGTTTGAGTGTTATCAGTAATTTTTGCATCTCTGCTATCCAACACTTTCCCTAATGTTGTAAGCACTGGAGTGGGAACAATAATTTTTACCTCTCTGCTAATCAGCCCTTTCACTCACTGTAGTTGGAATAGTAAATTTAATTCCACCGCTATCCAACACTTAACCTATATTTACCCTCACTGTAGTGGGAATAGTAATGTTTGCCCCTCCGCTATCCAACACTTTCACCACTGTTGCACTCATTGGAGTGGGAATAGTAATTTATTCCCCTTCTCTAGTCAACAATTTCCCCACTGTTGCACTCACAGGAGTTTGAATAGTAAATTTAATTTCTCCGCTATCCAACACTTACCCTACTTGTGCACTCATTGGAGTGGGAATAGTAATTTTCACCCCTCTGCTACCCAACACTTTCCCTACTGTTGTACTCATTGGAGTGGGAATAGTAATTTTTACCCTCTGCTATCCAACACTTTCCCTACTGTTGCACTCTTTGGAGTGGAAATAGTAATATTTCCCCTCCGCTATCCAACACTTTCCCTACTGTTGCTGTCACTGGAGTGGGAATAGTAATTTTTACCCCTCCCCTATCCAACACTTTCCCTACTGTTGCACTCACTGGATCTGGAATAGTAAATGTAATTATCTCGCTATCCAACACTGTCCCTACTGTTGCACTTATTGTATTGTGAAACATAAGTTATTTTTTTTTAAATAGTAATACATTTATTATTAAAAAAAATGTCTTTTAAATTATTGAGATGTAGATATATATATTATTTTTTATATAATTTTAAAGTTTAAAAATAAAATAAAGATAATAGTTAATAAATTATTTTAAAGTAAATATATGGATGTGTATACATTTTTATGTTTACATTTTTTAATTACGTGTATTTGTTATATTAAGTTCAAATGTATATTAAATTTAATTAATTTTGTTAAAAAATATTAATATTTAATATATTTAATATATATTATTTTATTATATATATATTTTTAATCAATATTTTTTATATCTATATTTTTTACCTCAATATTTTTGTACTTACCTGTTGAGGTATTGGAGTCGATATTTGAGCAGTCTATATTTTTTTTCTCGATATTTAGAACATCTATGTTTGTTACATCGAAATATCAGTGAGCCTTCTCTGCATACACACCATCCTGCAGAAAAAACACACAACGCATAAATTAAGGCAAATTCTACATTTGTCTTATATTACGCTCTGAGAAATTGATCATAGATCGTTTGCTTTAATCAGCAGATTTGTGCTTCTAGTTAGACATAAATTGTAAATTTAGACTTCACATAGTTGAGCCATCTCTCATTCTAATCCCAGGTCAGGTTTCAGACTCTTTATCCTCAGGACACAGCGCTTCATCACCCAAGACAATAGCCATAACCTATCATTTCTGCTCAGTTGTTTCCTAAATTGCCACCAGCCCTGGGTTTAGTACCGGAGTGCTTGAAAACTGTTGTGATCGCGCGTTACTGAATGTCACAAAAACCTATACATCTACAATATAAGTTGACTTGAATTGCTACTTACAAAGTGCAAATAAAGCCCTAAGGAATCTTGGTGCTGAATACCTTGCAGCTTGTAAACAGCTGACTCAGTAAGGTAACCATGGCAAGCATTGGCATAGTTCAATCAAGAAAAGATGGTAATATTAAGACAAGCGTGCAAGTGGCATGGAATAGAAAGATGTTTTGTCAAGAATGAAACAACTGCACAGAGGGGGACATGTCATCATTGTAATCTTGTCATGAATCATTCAATACAGCCACAGGACAATCTCAGTCCGTTTTATAGTCGGTAAACGTTTTTTTTGCCATCCTGAAATCTCAGATTTAGGACATGCCATCTCAGAGGAAGGGCTCCAACTGAAAGATGATCTGATCTAAACCATCTCTGACTTACCACAGACCACCAAAAAGGAAGATCTACAAGCTGTTCTAGGAATGGCTGAATTTTATGTCAGGTTCAGTCCCAATTTTGCTAGCCACTCTTCTGCCATTCATGCCTTACTCAAAAAAAGGTTCCAATTTATCTGGAATGATGATGGTCAAAAATAATTTACAGATTTAAAATCGAGCCTATATTCAGCACAATCTTTGAAGAGCTTTCTTCCAGGTTTGTGCTGTTGGGTTGTGACAGATGCTAGAGAGAAAGGGCTAGGCACTTTTTTGAAGCACAGTCGGACTGGTAAAGAAGTCACTATAACGTTTGCTTCTAGGCAATTGAAAGGAGCTGAAGGATGATATTTCACCATAGAGAAAGACGCCATGCCTGTTTATTGGGCTATAAAAAAAATTAAGGTATTTTTGTGGGGAGGGAAGTATGTTGTTCAATCTGATTACTGGCCTCTTCAGGGTTTTTTTTTTAATAAAAAGGGGTTGAACTGTTTTTATCTAGAATCTGGAAGTGGCTAGTGGCTCTAAATACTTGCCTGACGTTGAAAATAAAGCTGCAGATTGCTTATTGAGATTAGTTGTGGATTCTCAAGAATAAGAAGTAGATGATGCTATTTGGTGGAAGGAAGAGAATTACAAAGTTTGTACCTTTACCAATGGTTGTGTGACTGAGAATGGATAGTTAGTTGGGATGGAGAAGGATGCTGCATTGAAGCAGGCAAGTGAAGCTGTGATCATAGACAAGAAGAAGAGTGTTGGAATGTGGCAGGATTTTAAAAATATTTGGATGAGTTGTTTGTCAATAACGACCTCTTACTGAAGGGAGGAAGACTGGTTCCACCTCTAAGGGTAGGAGATCCCTCAGTGTGCCTTGCCCATGAGGGTCATCAAGGGATAAGCCAAACTAAAGAAAGATTAAGATGTACTTATTGGCAGCTTGGAAAGGATCTCCAAGTTGAGTGGTTAGCTAAAGATTGTTCAGAATGTAGCTCATGTAACAAAACTCAGAAATCAAGGATAACTCCCATGATATGCCACGAGGTACCCACAGAAGTATGGGATGAAATAGCTCTAGATATTATAGGACCCCTGAGTGTGGGTAGACCTAAGTATTTTCTGGTATTAATGGATATACTCTTTAGATAGCTCAAATTGAGTATTGTTAACAAACTCACCACTTTGTCAGTTATAAAGTTCCTGACAGGGGTGTTCTCTGGTGATAGAAGTCCCAAGCACTTACTCACTAACAATGGGGTACAGTTGACCTTCAAAGAGATGGAAAGATGTTTAGGTGAAAGGGGAGTCAAACATATGAAATGCACTCTGTAACACCCTGAAGCAATGGGATGGTGGAGCAGTTTAATGGGTCTTTGAAAGAAACCATGCATATTGCCAAGTATAGAGGGATCAATTGGGTGGAAATGGTGAAGAGCACAGTAGAGGAGTACCTGTTCACCCGCCCATACCACCACAAAAATGAGTTCCCTGTGTATTATTTAGGAAGCCTTGTACTAATGTGTATCCTCCGTAGATCAGCACTTATTGCAAGAAGTCTTTTAACATTGAAGATCTGGTAAGAAGAGAGAAATCTAGAGAGTTTCAACTATAAGAAAAAAAAGGAAAGAATGGTATGAACTGAGCAAGGAAGTTAAATCTTTTACGGTCAAATTTGAGATATTGTGCAAGTCAGATAACCAAAGAACCCGATTTCTCACATTTTAGCAAACATTATTTGGTGATTAAAGTTTTTCGGAATGCTGCTAAGATGGACGAATTTGGACCTTTAATAGAATTGGTGTCAATAATTAAGGCGTGGGTACAATATTGTTTCATGATTATCTTTGTATGTATTCATTTTACAATGTTATATTTGTAAATTATTTAGCCCAGTTCAAATGTATATTATATTATCATAATCCATTCTGATTATTTAAATAATTCTGTATTTTTTGTATGTTGTGAACGGATGTGAGGTCATGTATTAGTAAAAGAATGGTGTAGACATACATCATTTTTATGTAATTATCTTTGAGGTATCTATTTATCTATAGAATATATTTTAAATAGAACAAACATTTGAATACAATAATTACTCAATAATTAATATTGTCATTTTTATAATAATACTCGTTCATTTTGAGTTATTTCTGTATATGCTCTCAGGTTTGTGGTGACATATCATATATGATGCAAAGGGAAAACTGCCTAAGATTTTTCTAAACTTGTACATTCTTGTTTGCCATTTGGGGAGGGGATATGTTGCATTGTCACCCATGTTTTATCATTGGTTTGTCCTGTAGCCAAGCTATGAAGAGAGTTGCTGGGCTGACTCGTCTGGTTTGCTGTGGCTGGAGATTCTCCACTTCAATAAAGAAGTTACTTATCTTACTCAAGTGTCCAGGCCTCCTTTCTCTGCAAGGATATTACAACAGGAGCTGTGAGAGGGTTCACAAAAAGTTCAAAGGCGTGTTATCAAGCTGCACGAGACAGGAGGAAACCTGTAGGTGGGGAACGGCCTTGATCTTCTCATAGAAAAAAGAGGCCAGATTATCACTACCAATTCTGGGGGGGTAGGGGGGTTTGAGGGGGGGGGGGTCATTTTGACCCATGAAAGACTATTGAGATTAGGGACTGCTGGAAGAGAGCCATAGAGGAGTTGGGGGCTAAGAAATTGGATTTGAAATAAAATACATCTGAGTAGCTGTAAGAGACAATGTTTAATGAACAAGTTGACATTTTGTTGTGCTTTCAAAGTCTGATATGTGTGTGTACATATGTTTGTGTTTTGCTAAATGCAAAGTTGTATATTTTTTACATGCAAAGGTGGCAGGGTTGCAGACCTGTTTCCCTTTCACTGACGGTATTGCAAACAAAACAGGTGATGGACCGAATGTGGATCAATGTCACACATTCACCCCAGTCAAAAGATCTGGGCCCAAATCCATCGTTTTTTTGCACTCCACACCACCCTAAGTTAGACAATGGCGATATGCAAATCAGCTCTGACCCTGTGCCCCATGGGAACAGTCCAGTCCGAACTACAAAAGCCATGTCCTTCCCAGAACGGAATCAAGCATCCGAGGACCGGACCGGTTTCGAGGTAACACCTCTCATCAGCCCGGCTAGCTTGACTCCAGTTTCACTGACCCCAACCATATCCAGCCTCTCCTACTCTCTAAACAATAATGCTTTGCAGTTTATCAGATCATTGTTGATGTTTTCCATAGCACTTAATAGAACATTGTGGCCATTTCAAAATAGGAGAAAGGACAGTGATGAGAATGGAGACCTTAAGTACAGTTTGGTGAAGGGGGAGCACTACCATAACTCTATGATTCTTCAGTCTCACTAAACATGCCATTTCTTCCGCTCTATTTACAGATGGTGGGACGGCTGTATTTACACTGGTGGTGCCTCTGTTGGCTTTGCTAGTGTAAACCTTTGACCTAGCGACCTATTTGTTAGGGTCTGACAAGTCAAAATGATGGATGTCTCACCCTATTGAGGGGGTGGAACAGCATCACTAATTTTCGTCGCCCAAGGCACGAAGCATAAAGGCAAAGAAAATGTAGAATGGCAGCGACATACAGATTGAAAGATCCCTGCACTCCTGATTTGAGAGTTTATTTTCTCAATACAAAGAAATTTGCAGAGTAAGTGATTTGAATACGGTACCCACTCAGCAAGCCTGCAGTGCACTGATGAGGATGCGGCTGCCGGGGCTGCCTCCACAGCACAGAGGTCCAAGCCAGGCATGTGGGGATCTCTAAATAGGGTGAAATTTCCTCTGCATGAGTAGTGGAGGCCAAGGGCTAATTGCTCTTGGCAGATCTACTGACTGTCCACCAGGTTCGAAATGTCTCCCCAAACATGGTTTACCAGGTTAATGAAGGCAGGGAATTTGACATGTTGGGCAAGTCTGGTGGTCTTTGTGTATCATCAATATGTATGCATTATCTGAGTGATCTTTTTAGCTATCCTCTCTGATATAACAGAATAAGTGCACAGATAGAGATGTTGACTGAATTAAAATGAATATAATAGATGGGCATCCTCACTTTCCCCATACATACACATCCCATGGACATCACTTCTTCCCAGGAACTCTGAGACAAGTTCAGCTCCTACTTCCATCTGAAGATCAAGCTGCTCTACGACAATTTCAGCGAACAGACACCGAACCCTACCACCCTCTTCCCCACCGCTGCCGATAAGCCACACATCATGACCTGGGATCCCACACAGTAGAACAGATCACCGAGGCCACGAATATAACCCTCTGAGGAGCCCACACGGACCCCGTCCCACCCCACATTTTCCATAGGGCCGACATCGCACCCGAAATAGGACGGACCATCAACACCTCCTTCAGATCCGGCATCTTCCCAGATGACTGGAAGCGGGTGGAGGTTAAACCCCTCCTCAAGAAACCAGCGGCAGACACCCCGGACCTGAAAAACTACTGGCCCATCTCTCTTCTACCCTTTGTTGCCAAAGTCACTGAAAGACTCGTAAACACCCAGCTGACCGCCTTCATCCAAGATAACTCCATCCTAGACACCTCCCAGTCTGGATTCCACAGCAACCACAGCACCGAGACCACACTCCTCGCCGCTACAGTCGACATCCGCATGCTACTTGACCAGGGACACACCACAGCCCTCATCTTCCGAGACCTCTCCGTAGCTTTCCACACCGTTTCACATTGCACGCTCACAGCCAGGCTCCACGACGCAAGGATTCAAGGAACTACCCTCGACTGGATCCAATCCTTTCTCTTAGGCAGAACCTAGAGTATCAGATTCCCTCCCTTCCTCTCCAAACCGACCGATATCAACTACAGCGTACCCCAAGGAACTTTGCTCATCCCCACGCTCTTCAACATCTATATGGCCCCCCTCGCCGCCATCGTCAGACAGCATGGGTTCAGCATTGTATCCTATGCCAACGACACCCAGCTCATCCTCTTACTCATGAACAATCCCGAAGACACCAGACTCTGTTTCCGGGAAGGAATGAAGACCCAGCAGCCTGGATGAAGAACAGCTGTTTGAAGCTCAACTCAGAGAAGACTGAGGTCCTCGTTCTCGGCCCCTGCACCTCCGCCTGGGACAATACCTGGTGGCCCCCCACCCTGGGAGCCCGCCCACCCCTACAGACCACATACAAAACCTTGGCATCATCCTCGACTCCTCCCTCTCCATGAACCGCCAGATCAACGCCTTCTCCTCCACCAGCTACAACTGTTTGCGCGTTCTCCATAAGACCTTCAAATAGAACCCCACGACTGCAGAAGGACTGTCATCCATGCGCTCATAACCAGCAGACTGGACTACGGAAACGCCCTATACGCCGGAATCAACAGAACTCTACTACACAAACTCCAAACCATCCAGAACGCCGCAGCCAGACTCATCCTCGGGACACCGCGCCACGAACACATGACCCAGCACCTGAGACCTCCACTGGCTCCCCGTCGAGAGGAGAGTAACTTTAAAACTCTTCACCCACGCCTACAAATCCCTCCACAACATCGGACCCAAATACCTCAACGAGAGAGTATCCTTCCATGCACCCAGGAGGGATCTATGCTCAGCCGACCTCACCCTGGCAAAGGTCCCCCGCACCTGCAGAAACAGAAAAGGTGGGAGAGCCTTCTCCTACATTGCGGCCAAGACCTGGAACGATCTCCCAGTGAACAGCAGATGCTCCCTCACTCTGCACACTTTCAGGAAGGACCTCAAGATCTGGTTCTTTGACTGATCCGGAGATGCACCTCCTCTCCCCCACCCTCCCCCCCTCCCCAACCCCCCAGCACCTTGAGACCCTCACGGGTGATTAGGGCACTTTTTAATCTAGTTATAATATATAATTGCTGCTACCCGTGCGTGGCTATATTTAATGAATGACATAATTACCTACTCATAGATTACCCACATTAGAATGAAGCGTAATATGTGGAATCAGTATTTACCACACTGATTACTGCATATTTGGCAATTATGTTCACATTTTATCCTGATAGTTTTCCTTGGACTTTTTCTGGTGAAATCTGGTAGGAGAAAATGGCAAAATGTGGTAATGCACAACTCAGAATTCTGATCTGTATGCAAATATTCATTTGTACGTGGATCAGAATTAAAACATAACTTTGAATCAGGGTTAAAGTAAAGTCTGCACATTTATAGAAAGCAGGGATAGGTTATGTCAATAGAGATTTGCCTTGCACTATATTGCCATTATTAAGGCCTCACAATGCTGTAGAGTATGAGAATGTTGTATTGTATAGTGGTTCTATTTATACGTAAAGAGGCGCCAAAGCACATTTGTTGGGGAGTAGCAAATGCATGGAGAATGTCGTGATGTCATGCATCAGCAAAAGATTTACGCTGTTAATAAGTGCTGTTGTGATGCTTCTACATGAATTTGAAAATGTGTTAGAAAAAGGTAGCTTATGCATTAAACTATAATTGATGTACAGAAGTGTGTGAGTGCAGTCTGACCCATGTTTGAATTTGAATTTAAATTTGAATTTAAAATTATTTATAAAGCGCACGTTCACCAGCGGTTTCATGGCGCTGCAACTAACAGATATCTGGGCGGGGGTGGCCGAAGCTGAGTTAAAAAGGAAACAGAACTGCTAATGAACTAATTAAAGGATTTAGTAAACAAATGAGCTTTGAGCTGTTTCCGAAATTGCGGATAAAGAGTTAAGGCTCTAAGCTCAAGAGGCAGGGAGTTACAGAAGAGTGAAGTGTTTAGGGGTGTGGATATGACTGAAACTGCTGAAACTGTGTCATAAAGAAGTGTGTAGCTGCCCTTACTAATGCATATAGGACAAAAATGTGAGAATAGATGTGGCTGCACAAGGCAATACCTACCATCTATAGAGGGTTGTATGACAGAATATTGAGACCAACAATATCAAATGTCATGGGCATTCTGTCAAAAACATAATCTACAAAAATATTGAATTTACATACTATGTAAACTAAAAAAATATCATGGAACAGAATATCACTGAAAAAATGGGTCCAAGCCTTCTGCCTAATAACAGGATTCATAGGAAGTAAGGAGTCTAAAATAGAGCCGATCAGTTTGTCAACAGCGGCAACATTATAAGCTAGCGGACCACTTAGATCAGGAATATCATTCTGCTGATGGTAGGAAAAAAGCTGAATGAGTAATGTATGTTCTATTGTGAGAAGTTCTCAAGGATGAGGATTGAACCTTGGCGCAATGAGGATTAAAATCTGAGGAAACATATTCAATAGGACGATTTGAGAATAGCCTACAGTGCATCTACCAATGGGTATATACATTACATCTGAGATTTCACTGTAGTAAAGCCTTGGGTGTGAAGAGTTCATTCCATTATGTGACTCCATGTTTTTTCTTTAATGCAGCATATGATGTATCTATGACTATAAGTGGGCAGCAGAGATTTGAACATATAGTCCTGTAAGTGTGATGACTGTAAGACTGGTACAATCTAGAGAGTTATGTAAGAGTGGACATCTTAAGGCATGTTTTGTGCATGCAGGCATTTTGGTGACTGACCAGGGAATGGAGGATATCCTTCTGAGGCACCACAAGTAAAGGGAAATGAATACGTACTCACAGCATTACAAGCAAAGATTTGCGAAACCACTGGTGGCTAATATAAGGGTGGGGCTATTTGATGACCGATGGAGAGGGGAACGAAGCGCACTCTGATATTAGGTGAAATTGTGACGTCTTCTCCTATCTCTGTTTTCGTAATTCTGTCTTGCACCGCTTGCAGATCACGTCATGATTAGAATGTTGTATACCAAATCTTGGTCCCTTTTGCCTGACCTTAATAGTAAGAATGTGTATATTATATTCAGTGCAAATCCTTACTTTTGGTTGGAACGAAGATATCCAATTAAAGCCCTGAAGAAGGTGGTTGGAAACAAATACATGTGTGTAATCCCTAACGAGCGAGAGATAGTGGAATCAGTTGCACTCTCCCACTGTAAATACTCACACACATGAGCAACTGATTACTCAGAGATTCTTATGGGAAAACACCTGGCTCCCTTTTACATCAGGATGTCTGATGTTACCTCTGTTTAGTTCTTACCCTTGGTAGGGATCTATGCTCAGCCGACCTCACCCTGGCAAAGGTCCCCCGCACCCGCAGAAACAGAAAAGGTGGGAGAGCCTTCTCCTACATTGCGGCCAAGACCTGGAACGATCTCCCAGTGAACAGCAGATGCTCCCTCACTCTGCACACTTTCAGGAAGGACCTCAAGATCTGGTTCTTTGACTGATCCGGAGATGCACCTCCTCTCCCCCACCCTCCCCCCCTCCCCAACCCCCCAGCACCTTGAGACCCTCACGGGTGATTAGGGCACTTTTTAATCTAGTTATAATATATAATTGCTGCTACCCGTGCGTGGCTATATTTAATGAATGACATAATTACCTACTCATAGATTACCCACATTAGAATGAAGCGTAATATGTGGAATCAGTATTTACCACACTGATTACTGCATATTTGGCAATTATGTTCACATTTTATCCTGATAGTTTTCCTTGGACTTTTTCTGGTGAAATCTGGTAGGAGAAAATGGCAAAATGTGGTAATGCACAACTCAGAATTCTGATCTGTATGCAAATATTCATTTGTACGTGGATCAGAATTAAAACATAACTTTGAATCAGGGTTAAAGTAAAGTCTGCACATTTATAGAAAGCAGGGATAGGTTATGTCAATAGAGATTTGCCTTGCACTATATTGCCATTATTAAGGCCTCACAATGCTGTAGAGTATGAGAATGTTGTATTGTATAGTGGTTCTATTTATACGTAAAGAGGCGCCAAAGCACATTTGTTGGGGAGTAGCAAATGCATGGAGAATGTCGTGATGTCATGCATCAGCAAAAGATTTACGCTGTTAATAAGTGCTGTTGTGATGCTTCTACATGAATTTGAAAATGTGTTAGAAAAAGGTAGCTTATGCATTAAACTATAATTGATGTACAGAAGTGTGTGAGTGCAGTCTGACCCATGTTTGAATTTGAATTTAAATTTGAATTTAAAATTATTTATAAAGCGCACGTTCACCAGCGGTTTCATGGCGCTGCAACTAACAGATATCTGGGCGGGGGTGGCCGAAGCTGAGTTAAAAAGGAAACAGAACTGCTAATGAACTAATTAAAGGATTTAGTAAACAAATGAGCTTTGAGCTGTTTCCGAAATTGCGGATAAAGAGTTAAGGCTCTAAGCTCAAGAGGCAGGGAGTTACAGAAGAGTGAAGTGTTTAGGGGTGTGGATATGACTGAAACTGCTGAAACTGTGTCATAAAGAAGTGTGTAGCTGCCCTTACTAATGCATATAGGACAAAAATGTGAGAATAGATGTGGCTGCACAAGGCAATACCTACCATCTATAGAGGGTTGTATGACAGAATATTGAGACCAACAATATCAAATGTCATGGGCATTCTGTCAAAAACATAATCTACAAAAATATTGAATTTACATACTATGTAAACTAAAAAAATATCATGGAACAGAATATCACTGAAAAAATGGGTCCAAGCCTTCTGCCTAATAACAGGATTCATAGGAAGTAAGGAGTCTAAAATAGAGCCGATCAGTTTGTCAACAGCGGCAACATTATAAGCTAGCGGACCACTTAGATCAGGAATATCATTCTGCTGATGGTAGGAAAAAAGCTGAATGAGTAATGTATGTTCTATTGTGAGAAGTTCTCAAGGATGAGGATTGAACCTTGGCGCAATGAGGATTAAAATCTGAGGAAACATATTCAATAGGACGATTTGAGAATAGCCTACAGTGCATCTACCAATGGGTATATACATTACATCTGAGATTTCACTGTAGTAAAGCCTTGGGTGTGAAGAGTTCATTCCATTATGTGACTCCATGTTTTTTCTTTAATGCAGCATATGATGTATCTATGACTATAAGTGGGCAGCAGAGATTTGAACATATAGTCCTGTAAGTGTGATGACTGTAAGACTGGTACAATCTAGAGAGTTATGTAAGAGTGGACATCTTAAGGCATGTTTTGTGCATGCAGGCATTTTGGTGACTGACCAGGGAATGGAGGATATCCTTCTGAGGCACCACAAGTAAAGGGAAATGAATACGTACTCACAGCATTACAAGCAAAGATTTGCGAAACCACTGGTGGCTAATATAAGGGTGGGGCTATTTGATGACCGATGGAGAGGGGAACGAAGCGCACTCTGATATTAGGTGAAATTGTGACGTCTTCTCCTATCTCTGTTTTCGTAATTCTGTCTTGCACCGCTTGCAGATCACGTCATGATTAGAATGTTGTATACCAAATCTTGGTCCCTTTTGCCTGACCTTAATAGTAAGAATGTGTATATTATATTCAGTGCAAATCCTTACTTTTGGTTGGAACGAAGATATCCAATTAAAGCCCTGAAGAAGGTGGTTGGAAACAAATACATGTGTGTAATCCCTAACGAGCGAGAGATAGTGGAATCAGTTGCACTCTCCCACTGTAAATACTCACACACATGAGCAACTGATTACTCAGAGATTCTTATGGGAAAACACCTGGCTCCCTTTTACATCAGGATGTCTGATGTTACCTCTGTTTAGTTCTTACCCTTGGTAGAGTATCCAAAGATATTGGAGTAGATGCCTCACTCACTTATCGTAAAAACAACAGTTGAATTGAATTTGAATTTGAAAGGTTTTCTAAAGCGCTCGTACACCCAGCGGTTTCTTGGCGCTACCTGTCTACTGCTACTCGGGGGGTTGAAAGGATGGGGAGTCTGGCCTTTTTAAGATGGGAAGGATTGGGTGAAGAGGAAGGTCTTGAGGCCTTTGCGGAATAATGGGTACTGGGTGCAGGTTCTCAAGGAGGATGGAAGGGAGTTCCAAAAGGTTGGACCAGTGGTCGAGAACTTGGAGCCCCCCCACTTCTTCCGTTTGAAGCGGGGGACCACGAGGAGGTGGTGGGAAAGATGATGGAAAGAATGCAGAACAACGTCATACATAAACCCCAGTACAGAGATCTGGGCCTAAATCCATTGTATTTTTTGCTCACCACACCACCACAGTTCAGACATGGCCATATACAAATCAGCCTTGACCCTGTGCCTCATGGGAACAGTCCAGCCCGAACTGCCAAGCCATGTCTTCCCGGTACCGGAATCACGCATCCTAGGACCGGTTTCTGGCTATCAGCCATCTTCAGCCAGGATAGCTTGACTCCAGTGGTGTGGAGAGCACGGGACTCACGTCTGAGCATACCCGTCTCACTCGGAGTGACAAATGCAACAAGCATTTACAATGCAATGGTTTTGCCTTTGTTAAAGTTAGAGCGATTGGCATTGCTCTTGACATTATTTTTATTTATGTTTTTTTTTAACATAAATAAATGGCATTGTCATTTACAATGCCACTAGCTTTATCTCTTGCAAATGACACACACCAACACCCACAGAGAGCCCCCCAACACACACAAACCCCCCCCCCCACACACACACCCACACAGAGCCCCCCCACACACAGCCACACAAAGCCCCCCACACACACCCACACAGAGCCCCCCCACACACACACCCACACAGAGCCCCCCACACACTGCGAGCCCCACCCCACACACTGTGGGCTCGCTGCGAGCCCCCCCGCAGGCAACAGAGGCACGAAAACAGGGTCACAAGCAAGCAACAGGGTCACAAGCAAGCAACAGGGTCCCAAGCAAGCAACAGGGTCACAAGCAGGCAACAGGGGCAGACGGAGGCACAAGCAGGCAACAGGGGCACACAGAGGCACAAGCAGGCAACAAGGGCACACAGAGGCACAAGCAGGCAACAGGGGCACACAGAGGCACAAGCAGGCAACAGGGGCACACAGAGGCACAAGCAGGCAACAGGGGCACACAGAGGCACAAGCAGGCAACAGGGGCACACAGAGGCACAAGCAGGCAACAGGGGCACACAGAGGCACAAGCAGGCAACAGGGGCACACAGAGGCAGAAGCAGGCAACAGGGGCATACAGAGGCACAAGCAGGCAACAGGGGCACACAGAGGCACAAGCAGGCAACAGGGGCACACAGAGGCACAAGCAGGGGCACACAGAGGCACAAGCAGGCAACAGGGGCACACAGAGGCACAAGCAGGCAACAGGGGCACACAGAGGCACAAGCAGACAACAGGGGCACACAGAGGCACAAGCAGACAACAGGGGCACACAGAGGCACAAGCAGGGGCACACAGAGGCACAAGCAGGCAACAGGGGCACACAGAGGCACAAGCAGACAACAGGGGCACACAGAGGCACAAGCAGACAACAGGGGCACACAGAGGCACAAGCAGACAACAGGGGCACACAGAGGCACAAGCAGACAACAGGGGCACACAGAGGCACAAGCAGACAACAGGGGCACACAGAGGCACAAGCAGGGGCACACAGATTCATTCGTTGAACATAACCAAACATATGTACTTTTAACAACGCACGTTCACCTTGGTGCTGAACAACACCTCTTTTTTGTTACCCAACTCGTACTCGTGTATCGACCCCAGATGAATGATAGGCTGGGTGGACCCGCCGGGACTTAAACCTGTGACCATGATGTCGGACACAGGCCCCGGCAATGGAAGCAGTAGTCCACTGAGCCACCAGGCGCTGCCTCACAATGGGACGCCTGGAAACAGGTGGCAAGGAACGTATTCCGGTAATGCACCCACTGCGTAGTGTCCAGCTGTTTTCACACCCGCTGGACTCAAAGGCTTTTTGAAATGCTATAAATACGAGTTTTAAAACATCTTAACAGTGAAAAACATTTTTTAACCTAGTGACTAAAAATCCCACGCTATTTCGAGCAATCAGAATCGTTCAAGAGAGTACTTCAACTGCTTATGTTCATTCGTTCAGTAGCACAATAAATCACTTCTCTAGCTTTGATAATTCCGCAGTAAGGCATTCAAATGACCCAACTAACTACACAGGTGTGATAACCCCTTGCTCCACCTTGAACCTGCGGTGCCGTGACTAAGCCTATTTGCGTGGCCTGTGGAAGTGGTCCTCTATGCCGGGACTTTTAATTTCGGATGATTCCTGACCTTTCATCACACCATGACCAAGGGACATTTTCGAACTCTATATTCTTGAGTTAGAGCACCATTGCTACTAAGGTAGCCCGAGGGGCGGGATAGCCTCTCTGCTCGCTTTAGAAAGAATCTTAACATACATTTTGTACTCTCTTACCGGACCTTGCTCGGTACGCCATGTTCCTTTTGTGCCCTTTCCTTAGGATGCGTTGAGCTGGGTTTCTGTAAACACTACCTCGAAATGTGCTTGCAGGTTCCATTCCCCTATATATGCCGCCACCTCGGTATCTCGGTCCCATCTGTGGGTGCCGGGGATAAGAATGCGGTCCGCGGTATCCGCAGAAAAAACTTGTGGGCAGAGGGGAAGGCCCGTCTAGAGCCCTCCTGCGCCTGCTAGCTGCTCGTGTTCCTCCTATGTAATTTGATTTCTTATTCTTTATTTATACCAATAAGCTCCGCACGCGCTGCATGCAACACTAAGTTATTTATTATGCACGCGAAAAAGTGGCCAGGTCCACGGGTGCAGTTGGTAATAAAAAGGGGGAAGACCCGGTGTGGATCTCGGGTGATTGAAGCCACTCGGCAACACTACTAGCTACGCTCCCTTCCTGCCAAACGGAAATGCAGGCATCTGCTACTTTTTTTAAAAAAAATTTTTTATATAACTTGAGCGCTCTTACGCACAAAAAAAGGTTTGCTAGCACACGTACCTTGAACTTTTTTGGGAGATGCTGACGACGGCCGACGACGGCCTTGGAGCAGGAAGGCGGCCATGAGGAAACAAGCGGGAGGGGGCGGGAAAGGAGAGGCCGGGAGCTGACGAAAGGCGGCCATGAGGAAACAAGCGGGAGGGGGCGGGAAAGGAGAGGCCGGAGCAGGAAGGCGGGCATTAGAGAGAAGCGGGAGGGGGCGGGAAAGGGGGAGGAGAGAGCTGACGAAAGGCGGCCAGGGAGGAGAGAGCTGACGAAAGGCGGCCATGAGGAAACAAGCGGGAGAGGGCGGGAAAGGAAAGGCCGGAGCAGGAAGGCGGGCATTAGAGAGAAGCGGGAGGGGGCGGGAAAGGGGGAGGAGAGAGCTGACGAAAGGCGGCCAGGGAGGAGAGAGCTGACGAAAGGCGGCCATGAGGAAACAAGCGGGAGGGGGCGGGAAAGGAAAGGCCGGAGCAGGAAGGCGGGCATTAGAGAGAAGCGGGAGGGGGCGGGAAAGGGGGAGGAGAGAGCTGACGAAAGGCGGCCATGAGGAAAAACAAGGGAGGTGCCGGCAATGCCGGACCAGACACGGGGGCGTTCCCGGCGTCGCGTGACGTCGGCAAAAGCCAAAGAATCTCGGGAACGCCCCCGTGTCTGGTCCGGCATTGACGGACAGGCCCCTCGTCCAATGGCAAGGCTCCGTTTACGGAGCCAGCCAATCAATGACGAGGGCCGACCCAAAGCACACTACACTTCTCATCAGGTTTTCGCCTGCGCGAAAAAGCTGCGCAGAAAGCGCAGCTTTCGCCAGGCAAAACCTAAAAACAACAGTTGATGGACCGAATGCAGAACAATGTCATACATTCACCCCAGTACAGAGATCTGGGCTTAAATCCACCGTTTTTTTGCTCACCACAACACCCCAGTTCAGACATGGCCATATGCAAATCAGCCTTGACCCTGTGCCTCATGGGAACAGTCCAGCCCGAACTGCCAAGCCATGTCTTCCCTGGACCGGCATCAAGCATCCTAGGACCGGTTTCTGGCTATCAGCCGCCTTCAGCCAGGATAGCTTGACTCCAGTGGTGTGGAGAGCACGGGACTCACGTCTGAGCATACCCGTCTCACTCGGGGTGACAAAGACATGGCTTGGCAGTTCGGGCTGGACTGTTCCAATGAGGCACAGGGTCAAGACTGATTTGCATATGGCCATGTCTGAACTGGAGTGGCTTGGTGAGCAAAATAACGATGGATTAAACCCAGTTCTGTGACTGGGGGTGAATGTTTTGCCATTGTGCAACATTCCGTCCATCATCTTGTGTGTTTTGCTGTTCACCCTATGTGGGAAGGGTATGCCCAGACGTGGGTCCCTTGCTCACTAAGCCACTGGAGTCAAGCTATCCTGGCTGAAGACAGCTGATAGCCAGAAACCGGTCCTAGGATGCTTGATTCCGGTCCAGGAAAGACATGGCTTGGAAGTTCGGGCTGGACTGTTCCCATGAGGCACAGGGTCAAGACTGATTTGCATATGGCCATGTCTGAACTGGGGTGGCTTGGTGAGAAAAATAACAATGGATTAAACCCAGATCTGTGACTGGGGGTGAATGTTTTGCCATTGTGCAACATTCTGTCCATCATTGTGTGTGTTTTGCTGTTCACCCTATGTGGGAAGGGTATGCCCAGACGTGGGTCCCTTGCTCACTAAGCCACTGGAGTCAAGCTATCCTGGCTGAAGACGGCTGATAGCCAGAAACCGGTCCTAGGATGCTTGATTCCGGTCCAGGAAAGACATGGCTTGGCAGTTCGGGCTGGACTGTTCCCATGAGGCACAGAGTCAAGACTGATTTGCATATGGCCAGGTCTGAACTGGGTGGCTTGGTGAGCAAAATAACGATGGATTAAACCCAGATCTGTGACTGGGGTGAATGTTTTGCCATTGTGCAACATTCCGTCCATCATCTTGTGTGTTTCACTCACTTATCGTGACATGCTTCATCATCGGCGCCTATCCACACCCTGGCACTCTTGATATGAGCAGGAGCACCATATATTTTATAACATTGCCCTAGCCTGCTTTCTTGCTTTTACACAAGGCATGCAGCAACTTTGTCTGCAGCACTGTGTTGTGTGAAAACTTTGTAAATCTGCCCCTAAATTTATTTGCACATTTTGCAGCAGTCTATGATATTTTGTGCATAAAACAATTTTAACATAATGTCTTGCATATTCACAATGATTTCACACATATCACTGTTCCTGTGCACCAACAAGATTTCAGTTACGTGACTAGCTGGTTATACACATTTAGACATCTGCAGCAAACTCATTAACCATCTGAACTTTCATAACATAAAAGCAGGGCTTTAAGTGGGCTGGGTCTCACCGGTGCTGAGCACCAGCGGATTTGTAAAGGGGGTCTTGAAACGGGCTCTGTTTTGTTCCCTGGCACAGGCGGTCCTTTTTTTCCCAGACTGCAGAGACAGCAGGCACATCGATGAGCGCATGCTCACACTGCTCACTTGCGGACAAGTTACGGTATGGCGTCATGCCAGGTGAACGTTTAAGTGGAAGGGATATCCTGTATAGAGAGTCATTTTCTCTCTGGATTTCCCTTCTCTTTTTCAAACTCAGGAGCAGCAACATTGTCCTGGTGTCACCAGGACTTTAAGTGGAAGTTTTTTCAATATTATATACAAGCCATAATTGCTGCCTATTTATCTTACACAACTAACAGCCATTGACAAAGCCAATAGTCTTGACTTGTTGTAGGTATGATGTTGCTTGTTGGATCATATATCTGGATGCAATGGCAGAAACAGCAAAATACAAGTCGGGGGCACACTAGGCTAAGCACTGATTTTTAGCTTACGTGTTTTAAGCCACGCCCTTAATTGCATTGGCCACGCCCCTTTGAAAGACTCCCCCCCCACCCACAGTTTTTCGTCCTTCTTAAAGTCCTGCATAAAAGAAAGCACTTCCCAGCGATTTCTTTAATGTGCTTTTCATTTTCATTTAAGGTGTGTTATATTTCACATGTATTTTACCTGAAGGTGAGAGGGGAACATGAAAGCTGCTGAAAAATTTCTTTTTTAAGCCACCTCTGGCCATGCGCCCATTACACTCAGGAAGAGAGTTACTATGTTTTTTATGCACTTCACCCTCTTCATAACCTACGAAACAGAGACTGTCCGCGAGGCCCATCTCCAGCGCAGCCCAGCAGCGCCAGACAGCAGCTAAAAGAGAAGTGTGTATCCTGGAAGCTGCAACAGCCCGTGCCAAGGCACCCGACGGGGATTTGTGGGGCTGAAGCCTATTTATCCCAATGAGCGTTACCTGCCCGAGTTTTCTGCGGAACAGGTAAACTGTGCAGTCATCTCCCTTGGTTTCCTGGAGGAGGCGGGGCCACGCCTCAGGAGACAGTGGGCGTGTCTGGAGGACACTCCCCGGCCGGGGAGCGAGCGTTAGTCAGCAGCAGTCATAAGAGGCGCTCGGTCTGTGCTCATTTCATAGCTGACGGATTCTCCTTCAGCGCAGAGGTTCAGCAGCACTACGACCCTGCGCGCCACGGGACAGCATCGTTCCTGCTGCGACACATTCCAAGGTAGGCGCTTTTTTACTTTGCTTAAAGCAATGAAACTTGTTCCTCTGTTTTTTCCGTCTATTGCTTTATTTTGCTTCGATTTTAAAAGTGTCTCTCACGTTGAAGGATGAGTGCCGTGAGAGGGGAGATGTGATTGTGAGGCGCTACACAGAACTCATACATAGATCTCGTTGTCATTCATGTCTTAAAAAAGATTTCTATCAGATGAATGTCGATGGCGCGTTGCTTCTGAATGTGTGTGTCCCTACATGGCGCACACTGGATGTGACAGGTGTGGGCAAGTGGCCCCCACCCTTTCTATCGGTGGACTACGCCAGGAGCGCCGCCCTCGGAGGCAGGGGCAGCGGGGGAGGTGATAGCCCCGTGTCCCAAGGGCGCGAGCCTCGGCGCCCATGAATGCAGCGCTTACACCTGCAGCATCACAACAGGTGGGGACGGAGCGCTCGAGCATCACCCATCAGCATCATCCCTACTTTGAGTCCTTCCCTCCTCGGAGGAACCAACATCCCAGGGCAGAAGGGGCGCGCAACACTATCAATGAGTAGTTATGTTCTTTTTATAGCGCTTATGCCACACTGGGGGGTACTTCAAAACAAGAGGGCGCGGCAAGAGACGGGAGAACGGAGAGTGAAGTAAGTAAGAGAGGGGAAAAGGAGAGTAAAAACAGCAGACTTCGAAGCAGAGAGTAGACGATGGAGCTGGAGGTGGAAGAAGGGACCCAGAGAAGAAGGGGGCGAGCAAGAGTGTGAAGAGTGAGCAGAAAAGAGGGAAGAAGGCATCATGATAGAAGATGAGAGAGGAAAGTGGGCAGGGAAAGGAGGTGAGGGAGAGATAGAACGGAGGAGAGTATGGAAGTAAGAGAGGAGTGAAGAGGGCCTGAAAGAAAGTGAGAAAGAGATCGGGAAAGCGGTCATGAGGTGTAGACATTGATGAAATTGAAGTAAGTGAAGAAGTGCAAGAAAAGGGGAATGAGTAAAAAAGAGTGAGGAGGTTGCCTGCAAGGAAGTGGTAATATGAAGGAAATAATGAGAGGAGAGAGGAAAAGATAGAAGATTTTGCTATGTCACTTTGGTTGATTTATTATAGCTCGGTTAGCACCTTGATACCGCTTCATAGCGCTGGAGAACATTTTAAGAGCATATCCGTGTGATTCGGACACAGAGAAGGAAACCCGGAGGATGGAGAAGAGATCAGAGTTGACAGAGAAGAGAGTCGCGATTATGTGGCGATTTAGAAGCGACAGGGTGAATGACAGCGTCGTAGAGATGGTAGTGGGGGTTCTGTTGGCGAGTACAGTAAAAGGGAACCCCACAGCCACCCCTGACCCCTTTCTTCGTGGCTCTCGTACGCTCTGATACTGTGGGTAGGCGTTCGGAATAAAATGACATTTTTGCAGCCTATTCATGAACCCACGTCCATAACTGTAATGTTTTTGTCTCTTCCAGAAATCAACTGTAAAGACGGTCCAGGGGTCGGGCGAGCCAGCTGGTGGCGCGTGACAGGCACAGCTGTGAGACCCGAACACCCGGCATCTACTTGCACCAGCTCTCCGGGGATAGTGAGTGCACCCTTTCTTATCCTTTATCTATTTATGGGGTCCCTGGGGCCAGCTCAGAGGCAGTCAGTCTGTTACAGTCTATGGGCCGAGGACAGACACTCCAGTAAAGTTTACCGGGCGCTGAGCTTAGCCAGGAGAGCACGAGACTCACTTTGTGAGGCGCACGAGACTACACTAATTTTAGGAACTCATACTGGGGGAGGTCAGACGAACTGCCAAGAGTTCACTGGGGTTTGGGCACCTGGCAGTGTCTGTGCGGCTCCCCTCATTGAGAACAGGCGCACAGTACACCATGTACTGGAATATGCGAGTACCATGGGCTGTACGACAACGGATTGGGTACGTTTACAAAGAGACATTTGAACACACTCAGAGAAAAGTGGTTATTTGTCCCTCCCGCTTCATTTGTTACTGACCTCGAGCCCTTTCATGGAAGGAGAGTCATAGGGCCGTTATACAGGCACAGCCGCGAGCTCCTGGTCAAAAGGCGGAAATCCCTGAAAATAGCGCGATGGGATTTGGAGGGAACCCGCCAGTCTGAAGTTGGAGGGAAAGTGCCTGGGCATGTCGCCCGCCCTGCGAGAGAAGGTGACGGCGGAGCTGGTGACTCATGTCATGGGGTGATGTAATGACCAGGGCAGGGCTGCAATCACTCACCCGGGGAGTCCCACGCGTGCGAGCAGCGCACGCGCGCACGCACACACGGAAACTATTTCACTCCCGTTTCTTAGGGAGCAGGAAAACCCCATAGGAATTTTATGAAGGCACCGACCCGCCCAAAAAGAGCTGGAAACCCATTTTGTGTAGGGATTTCTGAGTTACCTTCTTTTCAGCGTGTGTCAGCTCTTCAGTGGGTGGCCATGTGAAGAGAGCCGATATCTTGTAACACCCTGAGTCAGTTGGCAAGTCTGCACTTTTGAAGAAGCCCCACGTCACAGGGGAGGCAATGCAAAAGATTGACAGGACATTATAAGCTGACTAGCTACAGTCTCAGAACATGGTTTGGAGCTTGTCTCGGGTCACGGGCTGGCAGTAATAGTACACGTACCTGCTTACTGCTGAGAGCAGTTTTATTTCCTTGTTCAACATGTAATCGAAACACCAAAGTTTTTGGGAATGAGAGCACTTTACATTTTGGCTGTGATTTCTGCTTACCGCGTTACACGAGTTATCATTCTGCTTGCAAGGCAGAGCTTTTTTGCTTTTTTGTGTACAAACTGCATACAGGATGGAAAGTGAGGACAGTGCCATGGTTCGTTTGTGGTTCATGATTGCATTCGACTCTAATGCAGGGTCAGAGTCACCACTGACTGGACTGGGTCTCTGGCCTTTCTTTCCTCCCTTCTTTCTGGAAACAAGCATTTGCAATGCAATATGTCAGCATTTGCGAGAGTTTAAGCTATTGGCATTGTAAATGACAATGCCTTTTGTTTACCTGGTTTGATCAGTAACACGTAAATAAAAGACATTTTTGTCATTTATAATACCAATAGCTCAAATTCTTGTAAATGCAGGACATATTTCACTTTAAATAAGCTGCAGCCATTGTCCCCGGCTGCTTGGAAAGTGAAAGCGGGCATGGCGCGCTGAATGTTTCAGGAAAGCATGTCGTGCCTGCATTAGGAGAAATTTATTAAAGAAAATGGTGCTTACAGACTAAATAAGACGTATCACGTAACTACAGAAGTAAAAGGGCCAGTCCTCATGGGAGTTTACAAATGAAAACAAGGCTGTACTAAGGAGGGACTAACACACCTATTAACAAATTAGAAGGCAGCATTTACAAAGGACAATGACACAAGTCAATGAAAAATATGGGCGGAGAGTGGGCGGAACTTCAAGTCCACTAGTGTTTGCATGACTTCAAACAAATTAGTTGTAAAGGGGCAGCTGAAATTCCAGGAGCCTAGTCCCGACAGCTCGACGACTTCGGAGGGCTGGAAGAGGTCCCCCGCTACACGGCGGAGGAGGGCACTGGACATCGAAGGCTGTCCTATGTAAAGCGCTTTGATAACCTAATCGGTTCAAGATCCTGAAATGTGCAACGTAACTGATTCTATGTAAACTGCTGTGATAACTTGTAACGGAACTGGTGCTATGTAAAGCGCTCTGATAACCTAATCGGTTCAAGTTCGCGCTATAGAAAACTCTAAAAATAAATAATAAATAAATATTCGAATACAGCATGCCTGGCCGAGCAGCGCATGCGCTGCCCAGGCTCATCCTAAAAATTGGGAGTCAAGGGGCTCTAAAAGAGGCATGGCAGCCTAAGAAGCTTGACTAAAGTGGAGGACCAACAATTGTGAAGTAGAATCATGTGCTTAATAACTTCATAGAATCTTACTCGGCTAAGAGTAACCAAAATAAGCAGGCAGCAAGATTTATTTAACAGTTTATAACAATACTATTATTCCGGGTCATCAGGAATAAAACACATGACAATATAAATTTTAAAGTAAACTGTACTTTGACTGCTTGCTAGGACTACCGGTGGAGAGACACACATGCTAAACGGAAACTTAGTTATTTAGTTGGAATTAAATATTGTCTGAGACCTTGGAACATCAACACAAAATTAAAGTATCTAGTACGGACACTGAGCAGTAACCATCTGTGCCACAGGACCTGGAGAAAGTGTCTTGGAAGTGACATTTGCATTAGTCCTTTTTTTGCAAACATTGGAAATGCTCGAGAGGCTTTAACCTCTTCGCTGCTGATGACGAGCTGAGCTCGTCATGTAACGCAGGTTTTTGAAAAACGCCGCACACAGCGGGAAAAGCCGCCGCAGCGATGCGGTTAATGGATCTGTTTGCCTTCTGACCCTTATCTGCGAACATTGGGAGTGCTTAGAAATCGGTTAGGTTCTGATAGTGAGTTTAATTAAAAACACCATGGCAGGATCCCCAACTGTTGGGTGAGCATGCCACTGGGGTGGGGTAGAGCGGGCTGGCAACAATGCCTAAACCCAACTATTGATGTGATCCTGTTGACTTGGCACGTAATCCTGGCTTTACTAAAATATTTTGGTGATAAATTGTGAGCAGACCCCAAAACACAGCCACATTTGCATGGTGGCCTCAAGCAAGCATTCCTGCAGTGCTACATAGGTTCTTCTACTTGGACTAATTGCTTGATCTTGGGTAGATCTTTTTCACCCTTTGCCTTTGTGTCAATTATTTCCCATTGTATGAGAACTGCAAGATAGGCTCCATGCAACAAATTAGCTGAGAACATATTCCCGGAACATATTTTACATTCAAACATGATTTTATCATACTTTAATGGGTGTAGTTTACTAGACGATTACCCAGCGCACTAATTTAATGAAATGCTGTAACACACTATTTAGACTCAAGTTCTATCTTTGCTGTTATGAATACAATTGGACTATATCCTGGTACAATTAGCAAGGTGGTCAACAGTACAGGATTTTAGGGTAGTTGATAGGATGGACAGTGACCATAATGCTCTCGAGCTAGATCTCGTCCACCCAGCACCCCAGGGCCTAGAGACCCATGAGGCAGGGAATTATCCCACACTCCTGATAAACAACAGCAGGAGAAAAATTAGGTGGGAGCATTTGGTCACAAACAAGGACAAACTCCCACTGCTTTATGCTGAGATTACCCCCATCCTGGAAACTGTCGGAGACCTTGATAGTGTGGCAAACAAAACAGATATTAGGAGTAAATTGTTTGATGCCCATAAAGAACTTATAAAAGTAGCGGCACCCCATTTAACACGCAAAGTGCAAAAACCAAAAGTGAGGCCCCGAGGCAAAACACAATGGTATAATATAGCCTGCAGGCGGGCCAAAACAGAACTCCTGGGAGTAGTCAAGGAGGGCAAAGGAGGGGAACGTCTCAAGCAATGCAGACAAGCCTACAAGAAGCTTCTCGCACAGGCCAGAATAGAATGGGAGGAAAACCAGTGGGAGGAGCTCACAAAGGCCCTAGCAGTGCAAGACCAACGCCTGTTCTGGAGAATGGTGAATGGGGGATCAGGGAGTCTACATTCGGCAGTGGTGCCCAATATAGCTCCTGGAGTGTGGCAGGCCCACTTCCAGTCGCTATATAGCGCTGAGTCCGGAGAACCCCCTGTGCCAACTGAACTAGGGAGTCAGGGCTTGCAGGCGGATCAGGTAACACTGAGTGAGGTTACAGCTGCTATTTCAGGCCTGGCTTCGGGGAAGGCCCCTGGCCTGGACGGGTTACCGGGAGATCTGTATAAAACAGGAGAAAACCGTATGGGCGCCTTACCTCGTAGCCCTTTTTAATGGTGTCCTCGGTGGGATGGAAATCCCCAGTACTTGGCTGGGGGCTGAGGTGGTCCCGATTTTCAAAAAAGGATCCCCCCTGCTCCCAGCCAACTACAGGCCGATTAGCCTGATAGATGTAGCACAGAAGCTGTTCGGCAGGGTTCTCCTGAACAGGCTTCAGGAATGGATTGAGGAGGTGGGCGCCCTCAGTCCATATCAGGCAGGCTTTAGGAAAGGGGTATCGACTGTGGACCAGGTCTTCAGATTGAACTTGATCTGCTGGAGGACAGTGAGGTTCGAGGGCGGTAGTCTGTACACGATTTTCGTGGACTTAAGAGCCGCCTTCGACCTCGTGCCCAGGGGGAAACTCTGGGTCATCTTAGCAGGACTGGGCGTTCCACCAGACATTTTATTGACCCTACAGAGGCTGCATCATAATAATTATGCCCAGGTGAGGTATGGGAGGTCGGGGGAGCTGACAGATAGATTTCCCGTGGGCAGAGGGGTAAGACAGGGTTGTGTGCTGGCGCCGACCCTGTTCTGCCTCTTCGTCAACGGGATATTCGCTCACCTAAATGCCACCGACTATACAGATGCCCCTAAACTGAATGGCAACAGTGTGCCCGCAATAATGTTTGCGGACGACACGCTGTTGGTATCCAAGACACCCATGGGCATTCAAAAGATACTTGATGCCTTTGTGGCCTTCTGCCAGGATAGAGGGCTCGAAATCAATGCCACAAAGACCAAATATATGGTGTTGAATCCAAGCCCTAAACAGCGCCCGAATCCCTTACTAGGAGCAATGAGACTGGAAAGAGTTGCCGCGTTCGAATATCTCGGCGTGACACTCAATGAAAACATGACCTGGGAGACCCACCAAACTAGGGCTAACCTTAAACTAGAGCAAATCACCGGGGGCATTACACGGATGATGACCGGTTCGACCTATCGCCCATTGGGGGCCCTAATCCAGATATATAAGGCACAGGCAAGGGGGGCGATCTTGTACGGGGCCGAATTGTGGGGCCATATTCCATGTCGGAATTTGTCTCGTACAGAAAACAGGTTTTTAAGACAAATTACCGCACTTCCCTCTAGCACCCCGCTCCTCCCTTTGAGGCTTGATTTAGGGCTACGGCCACTTGCCGACGAGGTAAGTCTAAGACCCATTGCCTTCTGGCGCAGGCTATGGAGCGGTGACGATCTCGCCGATTACAGGGCGGAACTGGTCGAACTACTAAAACACCCCAAGGCGCTCAGTATTCCCTGGGTCCAAAACATCCAGTCAGTTTGCACAGATTTGGGGCTCCCCGAGCTGTGGACCGAACCAGCTATCACAGCACCAAGAATCCCTAAGAGAGCACTTGCGAAGCTGTTCCACGAGCACAAAAGGGTTAGGGTTATAGCTACCCAGACAGAGGGGTCCCTTTCCTCCTTATTCCTGCAAACCAAGGATCTTTATACATTTGAGAAAGCTCTTGATCCTGTATACCCCATATTCACCAGAAAGTTATTCCTCCAGTGGAGGTACGGCACTCTGCCTTTGCGGTCCTTTACTAGTACCTGGGCGCAAATCCCTTCGACTAAGTTTTGTCCTCTTTGCGTTGACAAAGAGGAAAATGACTTGCACGTGATTTTTTTCTGCCCAGCATACAAGACAGCTAGAAAGTACTGGCTGCTGCCATTGATCAAGAATTTGGGTGGCAGGGAATATGCACCGATGTACAGGATTTTAAAAAGTGATGTTTCCGGCCCAACTGTTTTTGCACTTTCCAAATTCTTAACGAATGTCTGGCACACGCGCAGTCGTCTTATAAAAAATGCTGGGTAAATTGGAGAATCTCTTATTTTTAACAATCATCTGTAAAGTCTGATTTTTATTTGAATAGTATGTATTGATGTTTTATAACTGTGACAGATTCATGTGATTTTATGTATGTGTATCTTTTATGACCAAATGGTCGAAATAAAGATTAAATAAATAAATAAATAAATAAAGAATACAATAAAGATGTGTGAAAACATAGAACTCATAACACATCACAGTGGATTATAAAAATGAATTTCAAAGATTACTGAAGTCTCAAAGTTGTATTTGCTGATTGTGGTCAAAGGTGATTGAGGCACTCAGCCTGCTGTGTCCACAGAATTGAGGCTCACATGCTGCTCTCCCAGGGCCCAGGCACACCCCCCTTAGCTCACAGAGCCCAGGCACAGACCACTGCACTCAAATGGCCCATGTACATAATCAGGGCCGGACTGAGAACCAAAACCGGCCCTGGCAAAGTGCTTGGCCAGCCCCCTGGGGGTGCAACCGAGCTCTTTGCCAGGGCCGGTTTTCGGCCGATTTTGTAATAGGGCCTATTTTGTGCTGCAAAAACAGCCCTGTAACAAAAACGGCCGCAAAGGCCCAAAACCGGCCCCCACCCTTGCGGTGCACCGGGGGATTGCCCGGTGCACGCAACGGACAGTCCGGGCCTGTACACAATACTCTACTCAACAGCCCAGGCACACAGCATGCACTCAGAAGACCGAGGCACACTAATTATATAACAGTGCAATAGAATAGACACCATGTGCTCACTATATCAGATCACCTTAAGAAAAACTTTGATCTCTTTATGCTCCAAACCTTCTACCAACATCTAATGATTCAGGCACCAATAGAACTTGAATCCTCAATTGAGGAAAGTCCAGTCTCTCTGTGACTGTCAAACCTAGCATGCGACACAACTCCGCTCTCATGCTAAGCATACCACAAACAGCATAGCCCAATAGCCCCACCACCTGGAGTCTGGCTGCCCAAAACTTTGTCTGCCTCCCCTTACCTCCGGTCTTGAAGAGTTACAGAACCCAAACAGAAATAGAGGATCTGGGAAGCCTGCTACCGAAAGAATGGATGAGGGCGGGCAGCAAGAGTGTGTCAGTGTCAGTGACAGCGGTTTGTCATGAAGAATAGTGAGGGCCCCTGAAACATCCATGGACAAAGATTCATACACCACAAGCTATACACCGGTGACTTGTTTGCTGCCCCCCCCCTCCCCCCCCCCCCCCAGGTACAGCTAAAGAGAATCTCCTAACTACTTTAAAGGAGGGAGAGTCAGAAGACCAAACTAACGGCACCACAAACTGTCTTCACTTCTTGTCACAAAAGGAACGTACAGTGACATTATGTTGCAGCGTATCCATATGTGTCTACAGATGTACAGAAATGTTTTGGTCAGACATAGAGGCCTATGTTAGACCCTTTTTCAGTCAGTTTTTTGCTTGTCCAAGGCTTAGCCCGGGAAGGCACTAGCTTACTGAGAGCACTGCAAATATAGATAGATCGGACACACTTGGGCACATACACATGAACACAAAGGAGCACACACAAAAACACACAAAGACACACCCACATGCAGACAAACACTCAAGCGCAGACAAAAATACACTCAATAAAATACGGGCAAATTGACAGGCACACAAAACCACCCTCTCACATGCACATAAGCGCACACAAGCAAGGACAGTGCTGCCCATGAAGACACACACAGCTGTACATAAAACATGCAGCGATACACATATCACACAGAAAAGTACCCCGACATATGTGAATTAGGGAAAGATGGAGATTATCAAAACTCCCTTGGAGATCCTGAACATTGCACTTAGCATTCACAGGCTAGATAACCGCAGGCAGTCACACGCATGCAGCAAAGGAAACGCATACATGTATGCATTCAGCCACAAAGGTAAGCAAACACAGAAAGTCATGCACGCACAGTAAAACATATGCACAAAGAAGGATAGGCAGTCAAACGTGTGCACAAACATACTTACACATACAAGTAAGATCTCACACATTTGAATGATGAATGGGCAAAACCCATCAGACAGAAAAAAGATGCAAATGCAGAGATGAAGTAGTGTGGCTCACTGGTTAGAGGCGGCAGACCCGAGAGCAGAGGACGGCCCGGGACCAGGGTTCGATTCCCGGCGCGGCATGTTTCTGGACCAGGGTCAGTGGACTCGATAATTCTCTCGCCTCGGTGCCCACTCTGATCAGCGATCACACTCGGCAACTCTGGGCATTAGCTTGCCTCATCTTCACTAATGGCCCCACCAGACCGCCGGGGATGCCTGGTCTCACCCTGGAGATACCCATTAAGGGACCATCTCTCAGGGAAGCCAGGAAGGGTTTCGCAGCGGTCGAAGCGCCTTGGGACCCTCCGGGTAAGTAGTGCGCTATATAAATGCCTATACATACATGCCTATACATACAGATGAGCACATTCACTAATATATCTACACATATCCATGCATGAACGCATACACATATATACTCATTTGTAATGTTACAGGTCCATTGTTTCCGTTAATGGTGCTTACTCTTTCATTGACAAAGAATATTCTTATTCAATGTCGTTGAGTATGGTTGAATTATACTGCAGTGAAGGAAATGGTATTTTAGAGAATACTTTTCACTAGTCCTGTTGTTTTCTAGTTTTCTCCGTTTGATGCGTCATAGACTTCTTTTATTGTTTTTGTGCAATTGCCAGTGACTCTTTACTTCTCAAACAGCAGAACAGGTGCTCTTCACTAAGCCCATTGTCCATTTCTTTTTATCAGTCGCTTGTTGCAGACAGTGCGGTGGGTTTCTCTGAAAGAACCGTATCAAGTTTCCTTTCTGTCTTTCTGCTTGTCTGCATGTTTGCTGACTTTAACAAGGAGCACATCAAAATCTGGCTGTATTGAAATGTATACAATGGGAACTTCCATAATTACTGCAGAGTAAATTCTGGGATGTTACAGACTAATGTGCAACTTCCTTGGGTACAAAAGTCCCCTCTGGGCTCTGGGCCTACATAGTCCCTGCTGCGTTCCCACATCTGGAGCGCATCACTGCCAGCCTTAAAAGCAGTTGAAGGCTCAGTAAAGTGTGTGGCTGTGTTTTGTGATGACTATCTTTCTTTGATTTCAATGTCCTCTGCCCTCCTAAAATCCCTGCTCTATGAGCATAGCAGTACAATCACATTTCCAAACTTGACCTTTCTGTACAGCTTACTGAGTTCATTTTTCCTACCGCCACCATTAGAACAATGGTGGAAATATAGGGGGAGGGTGGGAGGAGAGGGGGTAATGTGGCGTTAAGGCCAGAGCTGCAAAACTTGGTGCAAGGGAACCAGGTAAGAGTCTTAAAAAAATATTAGGTGACTTTGTATAATGAAACTGGTGCTCATGTAAAGCATTCCAGTAGCTTTGGGTTGGCATCACGCTATATAAATCTGCAACAAAAAAAATACAATATGCTGACCACTTACTTTACAAATGTATTGATCGACCCTGCTTACTTGGCTAAACCAAGAATATTCCTTCTCTCTTTCCAGAGGGGTGTTATCGAGTTTGAACGTTTTGGGTTCTTTCTATCTTAAATCTTCCACATGGTTTTTGATATCTCACTGTTTACGCTCAGTTTATTGTCAGAGCAATATGAGTGTAATGCTTTGAGTGTCTCTGCAGGGTTTGTCATAATTTTTCTGTTCAACATGTAGTCAATGGCTTAAAGAAAAGGAGAACTTACCCGTGTGGAATGTTTTCAACCTTTGACGTTTTTGCTTTTTTGTTATTTGTTTTTAGGTGAAGTGAAAATGTTTAACTCAGTTCTTGTACAAAGGTATTATAGGTTTGTAAACAGCATGGACTCTTGGAGGTCCTTCCTCTCACCTTCATCTAGATTGTTAATGCCAAGGGCAGAGTTCAGGGTCTCCAGGCGGAGGGTGAAGAGGGGAGGGGCAGGGGTGCTCATCTTCCTCTTCCCTTATTTCACTCACCTTGCCTGTGGGGACTGCATTAGTATTGTCAGCCTCTCTAAGAGCCTGACATTATTGACTCTGCCGCAACACTTCCGCCTTTCAAATTCACCGGCCTGTAAAGCCTGATATGTGACTGGTTGCTTTCCTTATAGGCAAATACACACCTGAACATCGAAGCGTTGAGGAGTGGGGCCATTTGGAATTGGTGGTCTTGCAAGTGTGCCACCAGCCCTAATGTCACCATGTTTTAATTGCATGTTTTTCAAGCACTGGCAAATCTAATAAGTCTGGCTTGCATTTCGAGTTCTGACTGAAATATATATATATATACCATTTTCTTTACAGTAATAGAACGTTCTACAAAAAGCAACTATGAGACAAAGAATAAAGAATTTAACGTGTAATGAATTGGCACACTTCTCAGATGTGAAATAGTCCTTCATAAATTGCTATGCAAGCATTCAACAGGAGGTGATACATTAAACAGCCTCTTAAAGTGAGAGAAAGAGTTTAGGATCCGGTAAAGCTCGGCACACTACCTATATATTTTTAGGAACTGTAAATAATAGGTCAGGAACGACTGCGCAGTCAAAACAAACCTTAAATGCACCCCGCACTCAGAATGAAGGTAAAAGCTCGCATCTCTTGAGAGCTACGCCTAGAGAGTTAGGTGACAACGAGAGACACATTGGAACGCATTGAGGAGAAGAGATTTTTGCGAGCAAATGAGAAAATAAAATTAAAAACATGGTGACATTAGGTCGTATTGCCGGTTTTGTTTTCGCTTTCGCACTCTGAGAAAGTGTGACTATACTTCTTGTAAGTGCTTCGAGCTTTCTTTTCCAAAGAGAACCTGTTGTCATCTGCAGGGAAGTGATAGCAGCGTTTATAAATAGGGCCAGCCCCGCCTCTCTCGCGCGCACGCCCTTTCTAACAGTTTATTGGCAGGCGACGCGCGTGAGTCACGCCGCCGCCTGCATGCCCGAACACGAGAGACGGCGAGCTACATGTCAGGGCAAGTCCCGGCTCGCACGCCATAGAAACTGCACAAAACCACAAACGAAACACAGAGTCATGCGCACTATTCTTCAAACACCCAGCAGGGCCATTCAAATCTGCTACAAGTCGTTTATTTTTAAATCGGTTGATTTACATATGTTGCCAGCATTCCAAACATAGAAACCAAACGAGTTCATTCATCACTGCTGTATTGTGAATTGGCTGGACGCGGACTAGCCCTTTCCGTGTGAAATAGCACACGGAATACAATGTTGAAATTATCTTTGCCAAATACACAATTCTAACAACCAGTAGAGCATGTCTTCCCTTTCAACCACAAGGTGCCCCAGCTCCCTGGGCGTCCCGTTCCCACGAAGAGAGCTGGAAGCCAGCAGCTTCAATCAAAGGCGTGCTGGAAGCATTCTAAGCATCCCAGGTGCCCACACTGTGCTCGGAATTAATAGTTTGTTTGAACGGTCTTTTGCAGCATGAATCTGCTTAAATATTCTGCTGTGTTGTATAAGTATCTTCTTAGCGGGCGTCTACCATATTCAGGGGACCACATGCATTGATCTGATATGGGCCCGCTTCATCTTCAGATGGCTTTGCAGTGCCAACTGGGGAATGATTTCTACAGCAGAAATCTGGCATGGATCTCTGAATAGGGTGGACGGTTCTCTGCCCCACTGGTGACCCGACGGACCAGTGGACCATCCCCCAGGGGCTAAATGACCCCCTTTGCCTGTTTGCGGATGTTTATGTTCCGAGTTTGGGAATGTGATTACATCAGCAACAGTTTTACTACAGATTTAGCAAGTCCTCAGTGTCCTGATCAAGATCCAAAATATACCAAAAATCCTATTCTCCGAACCAGAGATCTGCCTAATTCTAAAGACACCCGCAGCTTGATTCATATGCACCCTTTAATAGAGACTCTACCAGAAAATAGCCGAATCGCCAACTGTGTCCCCAGCAGTGCTACCTTCCTATTAAGAGTTCCTTAGAGGGTGGATATGTCGCCTATGGAGGTTCCTTACTTAGGTTCACTATGAACTCGCCACATATGGTGGCAGATCAGCCACCCAGTATTGTTGGATGTTAAATTTGCATTTAATTTTCTCCTTTTTGCATCATGGCGATTGGTATCATTCATTCCGTTCCCCACAGTCGCATCCAAAATATAACCCTACTTTCATGCCTTGTGGCATGTCCTTTGTTTTGGTTTTCAATATGTGGTCACCCCTTGTAAGGAAGTCTACAAATCTAGGCTCTGACATGTAACCCCAATTTAGGGATACATTTTCAGTACCCACATTTGGGGGCAGAAATTGCCAAGCAGTGATGGGTATTGGTGTATGTGTAAGGAGCAGTTCTCTCTCCAGCGGCCAAAGCAGCCACACCCCTACTTGATGGGGCACTTTAAATATGGGCAATGCTTTACTGCCACTTTCGCATTTGACAACTCCAGATTAACCTGCAAGTGTCTAATCTTCCTTTCAAAAACATATTGAGCGTCCTTTGTCAATTAGAAACATTCCCTGTGCTCTTACGAGAGCCCTACATACAGAGCCCTGTCCTTTCTCCACACATAATCCAAACAATGCCTGGTGCCTGTTGACAAAACTTAACAATATTTGCTAATGTGATCTCTATTCTCTGCGGTACCTCCCCTATCCGGATGTGTCTTGCCTTCTACTGCCTTGTAAATTCAAAACATATTGAAATCCCGGTCTCAGTTTAGAAACAAATGTGATGTCTTCTACATTCAAAGCACATGTTAAGTCAAACCCTCCTTGCCTTTGCACACCATGGCAAATGCAAAATATACTTGGTCCGCAGTCACTACACAGTATCCCAGTCCCAAGTCGTTGATGTACCGCCCTACCAAACTCAAACATGCCTACAGTTTTACCACCTCACTGACAAATCAAACCATGTTGGTGCCTTGTTACTCACTCAAACAGCCCAAAGTGTTGCTAATGCCAATTATGGACTATCACAAAATCCTACTTTCCACTCACAAATAGCACACAGCTGGTTCTTTTCCAAAGACTTCAATCTTGCCCTTGTGATGTTCATTTATTGGTAATGGCTAAACGGGAGACCATGCTTCATGAGTGTTAATACATAGTATTATTGGCATCACATGTACACCACCTATGAGAATGCCCGGACCTTATGTTTGGTTGTCAACATCCCATCCCATCTCAAATTTAATCTAATACAAATGTAATTTACCCGCCTGCTCCAAATCCAAATTGTAAAATGGCTGATTTACATATGTCTGCCTGACAATTGCCCCCATGCAGACCGCCTCCTTTCACCCACCAGTGGTGAGTCCCTGTTCTTTTAAGCCAATCTCTAACTTTCTTTCAAAGAGTGGGTGAATAAAATGAAAACCCAGATGGCTGCAGAGGCTGGCCTAACCATTCTGGCATTCTGGTATTTTTCTAGTGGACTTCAGTTTAAGGGCTACTTTCAGAGCATAAGTATCTGCATTACCCATCCATACTTCCATGTCCCTATTGTAGCTGCAGCTTCCAGCAACGTAGACCTGCTTTGAACATTTTCCCCAGACGAATTTGTTTCCTAGTCCAACACTATATGCCTCTTATGAAGGAGCAGTATGTTCCTCCTGACTTAGGCCTTCCATCCCCCACTGCAAACTCTCACTCTCTCGCACATTTACGGATACACCGGCTTACGCATGTCACGCCAGGACTGCATCCTCACCTCATGGAAGGAAGGTTGTCCTCTATGCACCTGCCCATCTCATCACTTGACAACACAAGCATAGCATGACATCATCCCTGCCCTCAAGGAGATTCACTAGCTAGTTTATTTCTTCTGGAAAAGTTATTTCACATGCATTAGTTCTTCTGGCACAATACTTTCCATGACCATTATCTCACCTGGTACGGCACCTATGATGGGCAGGATATGGACGCTCCACTCCACGAATGAAAAAACACACCCGGGGCCTAGCATTGGTGAGCGCCATTATTTTTTCTGCCAAAGTTTTTTTTATCATCAACATGATTTCTTTTTGTGCAGTATTTGTAAGGACCATTATCTGTCCTGGCATATTATGTAATTAGTAGTAGTTTCATAACATAAAACCTATGATGAAGAAAATATAAGCGCTTGTATTCCTACAAGTCTTTTTTGTTTGATAAACGGACGTTATATTCTTCGTGGTGCTGTGCATGGGGACCTTTCACCAGTTCCAAAAGGTGCCACTTACTGCAGGGCCTTCTTGTAGTCCAGCTGTGCATTGATCAGCCTTTTGCAACCATATGGCAGTTGTCCTGAATGATTGCAGTGAATATTATTTCTTCTGATTCCAGGGTCACTATGGGCATTGTTCTCTTGGTGCAGTCTATGTGATGGGCATTACTTCCCATAATATATCACTTACTCTGTTCTTTATATCCTGCCCCAATACTTATGGTGAGCTCTGCTTCCTGTGCTCCAGCACTTACTAAGGGTATTACCATGGCTTTAGAGGTATTTTCCAAACAAATTTCTCTTGCGAGCATACATAGGAAATTTGCTTTACGTTATGCAGCATTAAAAAATATTAATTGAGGATGAACCCGTTCTTCTCAGACAGCCCCTCTGGATCACTTACTCCGGTGCTCTCGTTCAGAGGCTCGAGGACTGCTCACAATCACCACCCCTCTGATTCGGGGTGCTGTGGTCAGCTGCTGTTTTAACAAAAAGTAAGCGTCTACACTTGGTGCCTTTTCTGAACTGTAGATCTCAGGTCATGGGGCACCCTCCAACTCTAGTCTGGACTACTCCCGTGCTCTGTAAGCACGACTGTCCACCTCTGGGCGGGTCGCATCCAAGAATCATGCCATGCAGCGGTTCGATTACTCTGTGCGCGTACATCTGGGTCAGAACTCTTTCCCTGATGCTGACCCTTTCCACTAGTACTGCTCTTTGCTAGAGGACCAGGTGCCCACTTCTGAGCCCGAACATCACTGCAAGACTCCTGATCCTAACCCTGACCTTCACCGCTGGTCCTGGCTCCTGCTTTTGATCCTGGCTTTTACCATGCTCACTCAAGCCCATGTCCTGTGTGTGGACTTGACTTTAACTCTTGTTCAGCATTCTGTCAATCATCTGTTCTTTTTGCATTTGTCTCCCTATGTACAGCAGAACACATTACTTTAATTATTTAATATACAACAAATAACAGTAACAACAGAGCGCCCAGGCCATTGGTACTGGCATTTGGCTGGGGCAGTGGGGGGTGCAAGCCGCAGGGGCTCCTAACCAATACCTTGGGCCCTGGCACTAATATTTTTCAAAATTAAGCACTTCCCCCACCAGGCCCTGCCTTCTTCCAGTGACTTCTGGAAAAGTGATTCCAAGCTTTGAACCTCGGGCAGCTTTTACGCTTCCTCCAAAGCTTACAATGAAGACAGCGCTCCTCCGGGCTCACTGCTTTATTTGTAATTGGATTCGGATTCGGAGTGCTCGCTCCCCTTTGGATGACGCCCAGCTGTATCTCACGGTGCGTGGGGAGCGGGGCCTGTGCCAGCCGCTGGGAGAGGCCATGGGATGACTGAGCATTGGCAACAACCCAAGGCCATGCACCGACCTGGCAAACACGATGCCAATCCAGTCTTCTCTCCAGTAGCTTTTTTTTTTTTTTAGTTTTCATGTAATCCATCCCATTTGACAAAAAACCCACAAAACTATATAACCTGGTGGCCTAGGAATTAGTCACTATACACATGTAAACACTCCCTCCGTAGACTTGATTTATTAAGATAAAAATGATGTCCCACTTAAAACAACCTCTACTCCTTCAATGTAAGTTGATTCCCAACAGAATTACAGCCTGCGCCTCCCCTTTTCAGTGCATTCTTCAGGCTCTAGTGCTAACACAGTTTACGTGCACACGCCGTTAGAGCCTGCACGGGGAATCTCCCGAGTGCCTGTCACAGATTGCAGGGTTCTTTTTATGTGCTTAGCGCTCGTCTGCGATTGGTGTGGCGCTATGTAGCAGGAAGGCTGCCCAGGCCGCCAGCAAGGCGATGGCACATTACATCATCAAATCAGCACCTGTCAGAAGGACAATTTAACTGCCTCGGCTTGGCCCAGAGATTATAAAAACACCTTCGGTAATGGTCCCTCAGGCAGCAAGGACGATGGACGGAATGAGTCATGCGCTTTATAAATACACCTACTCAGTCTTTGACCCATACCTACCCATATCTAGTTTTTTTTATCGTCTTAATGCTGCTTGCCCTCTGACCAGGTAGTGTCTCCTTGAGTGACTTCACTGCTCCTATTAAAGCAATATATGGTTATTGAGCTTACCAAAGGTCAGGCACGCGCTTCCTTGTTGTACTTTGACTCATTACCCTTCAATTCTGGCGCCGGTAATCTCAAAGAAATAAATATATGCCCAGCTGTGGCTGCCAGGTACCAGCCTTGAACCCAAGGTCAGGGCGGGTCCCAAGTTTTATTTGTATGTGAAGAGCGCACTGTTCATCCCACAGACTTTCAGGCTACAGAATGGCACTTTCCATCCTGTTCTTGCACGACATTAAAGGCATGGAGTAGGTTCATTCTTGAAAATATGACGTCAATGTGGTGTTAAAGTACTGTTTCTTAAAACGGTATTTTTAGATCTCGCCTACCAGACAGCTTTGGCTTTCTGCTGGAGAACTGTTCCTTCCGATCTATTCCATATACTTGGAAGTGACTGTGGATCAACCCATTGCTCATGAAGGGATGGCTTTCTTGTCTCTACCACTCAGTGCTTAATTTTATCCGGTGGTTGCAGGTGTAGGGGGGAGGGGGGGGGCTTGGCACTTCTATTTTTTACTCATCAGACATCGGCCCAGAACAAGGGAAAGAAAAATATAAAAAGAGGAAAGGAGGAGGAGAAATAATGTGGTAAAACAGAGACAAAGGGAGAAAGCAGCGATGACATAGAATAAGCTGGACCGAGGCACAGGTGTAGAGTGTGTTTGGTGATATATTAAAGATGCAAGAGGTGGAGTCAAGACGTACAGCAGTGCAGACAACAGCATCTGAGCAAAAATGTAGGCCCAGCAGTTATTATGTTACAAATTAAGCACTGCGACCACTTCCCTGCTCCCGATTTGATTGCTTTCCTTCCAATTTTTCTGTCCTCATTCCGTCAAGGTGCATATCGATCTCACAGTGTTCTTATTGGATGATGTATGTGTGCCTCTGTTGGCATTATGCCTTGCCTTGGAGTGCAATTTTCTCCCTCTCTCCCACTGCCCCCTTCTCTCCACCACCCTGCAACCCCATTCTTGTCCTCAACCAGCAAGTCTTAACATAACGTGTATTTTTAAAGAGCACGTTCATCCAGAGGGGTAGCTTGACGCTGAATAACAGATGTTTATTGTTACCCAACTCAATAGTACACATGTTATCGACCTCAGATGGATGAAAGGCTGAGTGGACCTGCCAGGACTTGAACCTGTGACCACGAGGTCAAACACAGGCCCCTACAGTGGACGCATTAGTCTACTAAACCACCCAGACCCAATTTTAAAAGTCTTCCAACCCAAACCCCTTTGCTTGTTTCTGCCATCCTCTGCGTTACTGACAGGTAGCCATTTTAAAATTGCTTTTTGACCACTCCAAGACATCTGCATGCATGTGACGCGGACTGCTTCAAATGTTTTATTTTTATTTTAGGAAATCCCATTCAAAGATAGCCGCATCCTGGGTGGCCATCCTTGAACTGTATTCCGTAAAACATAACAAACTGTATTCAAAGATGGCTGCAATGGATGCATATGTGGTGACCATTTAATGCCTTATTTAATATCTAAAAAGAAATCTCAATTACAAGACAGTTGCTGCAGATGTGCACACATTCATGTACCTATCCAAGATACAAAATTTGATTTCAGGGCTGACACCTTTTCCAGTGCTTATTAAATGTTAAGTTCCAGACTGAATCATTTCCACACATGTCCAGGTCTTCATTAAAGTACTGCCCATCTCCATGTTTAATATTACTATTTCAAAAACTGACATTGATTTTTTAAATCAGGATCAGTTGCATTTTCTAAAAACGGAGTATTTGATGGCTGGTTGCCAATAACAGCCCACCCATAACCAATTGATTGTCATATTAGCCAGCTAGTATCGAATGATGCTGAATGCCTCATTGGTAAAGAACTATGGCCTGGCAAATCGCCTGCCGGGTAAAAAGCTACAACTATCCTTAACGTAGACACTGCAGGAAAAAATATAGGCTCAGGACCAGCAGTGGTGTTACAGTAACATACAGATGTTTGGTTTGGAAGTGAAAGAAATGTGGTGGATAGTACCTTAGGCCTTCTCTATCTTGAGTGATCTGCTAGATATTTGACAGTGCCTCAAGAGGCCCCCTTCCATCATCATGGTCCTAACCGCTGGGCCGGGCTCTAAAAACCACTTGAGTTGTGCTTGTTGTTTTCTATCGTGTGAACAAAAGCTAAAACACTGCCTTTGATAAACCTATGTCTCTTTCTTTCCAGTGGTAAACATGTGTTCCTCTGGTGGCAAATCCCTGGAGCGTGCCTGCAGCAGGAAGGTGTGCCGAAAACTCTTCGGAGAAGTCGACCATGAGCAGTTGAAAATTGATGCTGAGGAAATGATGTCTTCCTGCTTGGAGGAGGCGAAGCAGAAGTGGAACTTTGATTTCAAAAATGGAATCCCCTTGGAAGGGGACTTCAAGTGGAAGGTGGTGGATGCTACAGGGCTCCGTCAACTTCCTCTGACAGGAGACCTCAAGGGACAGAAGATGGGTGAACCATCATGCCATGAGCCACAGCCAGTTAGTGGCCAAGCTACGCATTCTTTTACACCTCACCTAGACCAAGGGGAAGAAGGCAGTGATGCAGCGTTGGCACCGAGTGAAGACAGCGTCAATGTAGCACAGACACCGACTCAAGTCGGTAGCGACGGCGCTCAGACAATGAGCTGTTCCTCGCACACACAGTCTTGCACCTTACCTGTTCCAGAGGAAGCTAGTGAGCCAGGCCAGACTCTGGAATCAGCAGAACATGCAGCAGCCTCCAAACCATGCCTCAAGCGAAAACAAACAACCCTGAAAGGTAAGCCTCTTTGCAGTGGCTAATGTCTTGAATTTTTAATTTTCATATGCATGCAGTTACATAGGGAGTTCAGTAATACTCTTTCCAACCCCCCTCCTAAGACAAGAGGTGCCATAAGAGAACACTTTAGAAAACATGAATCTGGTTTTCCTGAACTCACACATTTTAGCGAGCCCCACTGTGTCAGGATGTGGTAGACTACCTTTACCCACTTCATTACATCACTCGTATTCACGTTTCTTTTATTAGCTCACTCTTTTTTAGTATGGCCAAGTCCATAACTTTGAGAACCGCACTTTATTGAATAATGTTTACGTCCGTTTCTCGAAGCCTGGGGCAGTGTACAAACAATCCCTGTGCGGGGTTCACAGTTCCAGGGGTTTTAGAAACGAAAGTTGATGTACTCTGGGTTTCCATTATAATGGAGAAGGCCAGGACATACTGTAACGCTGCTGAGATCTGTAGCAGGCGCCACGCCACGCCTTTGGTGCTGGGCCCACGCTGCAGAGACACATTGCCTGGTCTGGAATGTGACCTGGACAGACCACCAGCCTGGGGAACCAGACTCCTTGCAGAGAGCTGGAACTGGAAGGTCCAGTGGGACTGGGACAGAGTCCCACACATGTAAGAAGGGCATCCATGTTTAAATGTGCAGGAAGACCTTTAGTTTATTTTAGACCAGACTGTATTTCCCCACTATTATTTCACATACATACCTCAGAGTGGACCAAATGGAAAAGATTTGATTTATTGCAACGGTGCAAAATATCCAGGAAGCACTCTCTTGCAAACTCTTTAAAGGGCTGTACCATAGTGCAGACCTTAAGGCGTGGATCTTCTGAATTGTGAATCATTTTCATGTAATGGGGGTGGGATGTATTTTTAGTGCTGCCTAGATCTAGCTTTCTTTGTCTGGCAGAGAGCATGTACTCACAAAAAAACAGGTATTGGCAAAGTTTGTAGGTGTCACTTTTGACAGGTGAGTGCTGATGTATTGGCTTTGCCGTTCTAACATGACCATCGACCATACTCTAACTGTAAAATGTTTAAATGCAAAACTGATTACCATGTATCATGACAGATGCACATGGCACATGGCATGATAATGTGTGCACATATGCAAGCTCTCAGCAGAGAGTTTTGGAATGGTTTAATTTCATATTGGCCGCCATGTGTTGTATGTGTGCACATGCATGCACATATGTTGCTATCCAGGCACAGAACACATGCATCTTGATGGGCTAGCAACCATTTTGGCTTTTTTTAAATTTTAACATTCTGACATGGCTGATGGCCATTTTAGAATGGCAAAACTCATCATTAACCCTAATGATTCACTAAGATTGAAATGCTTACCCCTAATTTTCTAATGCAATTCAGTGAACATACAGAATTTATCAGGCCCACCTTTTTAAAATGCTAATAATTACGGCACTATGAGGGTTGGAAAATCCAAATGGAGGTCACTTGAGAGTTATGAATCATGGCTGTATGAAGATGTAGATACTAGAATATCACAACAATAAACAGCAAATTTGTTAGACACAATGTGTAGTGTCAGCATCAAGTCATCAAGAAACAAAGGCCGCAGTTGCTTTGGCTGAACTGCGGCTACATCTTCTGTCCATCATCAGAACATGGATGTTCCTTCTATTGTAAATTTAGTCAAATAGGTGCTAGGCGTGAACACGAGTCAGCTTTGTATTCCAAAGTATGCTTCTGTATGTGTGTAGTAATTCTAAAGACATATTCTCTTTAGAACTGTCACTCTGCACTGATGTAGGGAAGCATGCTTGCACCCCTACTGTTTAAACTATTTTGTAACATCAGCCTCCTAAAAGCCATAGTAGTCTGTAACAGATGACTCGCAGCTGCTGTTGGAGTAGCAGGCACTGCACACCACGGGTATGCATGTAGATGGACAGATGAGCTAGAGAGATGAAAAGTGACCGCAGTGCACTCAGGATACTCACTGATGTTGTTGCATTTACTTCACACGTGTACCAGAAGCCACATTGTCCTTTTCTGGGATCCAAACCCCAAAGCATTTAATGGGCTGTCATGTGATGTCATCTTTGTGCTCATCATTGACTACCCTTATAGCAAGGACGGAGGGGGAAGCGGAGGGGGCTGTTGGTCAATGTGGCGTGCATTTGCTTCTGAAGCAACCACACCCATACCAAGTTGAAAACAAGCTTTGAAAAAGCCGGTTGGTCAGCTTTTAATATGTTTATGCATGCAAACACAGACATGATAAAATGCTTTTTGCAAGCGTTAACAAGCAAGATATATTGGCTGGTCAATGCTAATTTATTTCAGTATTTTGGAGCTCAACTGCCATTGTATGATGGTTGCCGCACAGTTTATATTTTTTTAATTCAAACACTTCGACTGAACACAATCGAAAGAGAGAGGTGCTATTGACTCCTCAGAACAGGTTCTGCCCATCCCACTCATGCCTTGTTGACTGGCTGATGCTTTTTCTTGGTAGATGAACTACCCACACATTCCACCTGCTCCTTTTGTCAAAAGAGCACAGTGATCTCTCTGCATCTTCTCTCAACAATGTCCAGCCGGCACCACTTCTCCGAACTGTAAAGCCTGGGGTGTCCTCAGAGTTGGAGTAGCCTTTGGGCAGCTTGAAAGGGGCCGTGTGGGCTGTCTTTTTGTCCCGTCAAGGTCAGTCCAACACTGACTGTCCTCTCTTGTGCCATACTCAGTTAAGAACTATGCGCAACAAGTACCCAACAGAGTAATCTGTTTAGGAGAGCAGAATGTTATTTGCATTGTAACTCGTCATGAAAATCTTTGTGGTCTCTCAGGAATCACACGGATGTCCTCCTTTGTATCACCCCCTGTATTGTAAGATCACATGGTTCATACATTTTATAAACATATTATAATACATGATAATAATGGACAGCAGGGCTCTCAGTGCGGTTCACGGTAAAATTGTTACAAACAGCTGATATGGGCAGAGACAAACTAAGAAGTGAGTCCCACTACATATGTCCTTGTAAGGAGTAGTCAGCAACTCATACTTGTTCTTCATTCACATGCGTTTTCTGTCCTGCATCACATTGTTACTATAGTGAAACATGTTCTTGGAATTTGTATGGTTGCTCCAACTTTACAGATATGAAAAGCGAACTCCCAGCGTTCACTTCGCAATAAAACAGAGTTGCTGACAGTATACCGGCCAGTGCATACACTTATTATAAGAAAGCGAACGTTTGAGGGCTTACACGTGGCATAATGAATGCAAGGTGCTCTCAGGTTGTGAATTATTCCTATGCAAAGTAGGAGTGTTTTAGTGAATGAGTCAAAGATGCGTCGGTCATTACTTTTGTGAATGCCTGAGCGTACTTAACGGAGCTAAGCTGTCTCTAGGCAATGAAAACATTTTTGAATTTTTGAATCTCAAGTTTACCTATCAACTGAAATCAGCCCTCCCTGCAGCTTCTCTAAAGCAAACATTCTGTTTGTTTTGTTGGCACAGTGAAATGATGTGCACGCGCGCACATCCTCACAGATATGCATAGAAGGGCATACCAACCGACACTAGCATGCAAAACCGTGCATTTGCATGGAGACACACTCATGCAGCTACGGGGCATACAAGCACACACATGCGGTGTCCTGCACATACTGCGGACACACGAACCCACCTCTGCACACACTGTGCAAGCACAAACGCGCAGACATGGACACAGATAGTTTTCCAGGGCACCCAGACACAATCATACCTAGGTACTCAGACGCAGTGGACGGGATGATTGAGAATACCTTCCCCCAGCTCTCTTCATTTTACCAAAACAGGGTTTTGCAACTTTTGAACAGGCCTTAGGGCTCTTGGGGGGACAGGACAGGTATTATGTGAACACTCACTTGAAGCGCCGCTGCGCAAAGAATTATCCTCTTGGAGAGAGAGTGTTAGGGTGTTACCAAGCCTAGAATGCGCCCTCTAAAAGGTCCCAAGAAAAGGAGTTTGCACTAGGCCCAGCCTGAGTGTATTAATAAATATATAGCATCTGGAATAACTGTAATCAATTCAAAGCTGGAGCTTTTTGTACATTTTGCAGCACCGTATTTTCTTCTGTGGCAGATTGTAATAAGTTTAATGCATTTTTAAACGAATGACTTACATGCTCTTAGTGTTTTCTGTAATAGGCTTGACCTCACAGCACTCTAAATATACAGCGCTATTCCCCAGTGCACCAACCAAGATTCAAATCGGTGACCCTCCAATTACACACAAAGATATCTGAGGTGATCGCATACACCAGCTGAGCTTTTCATCCTTGAAAAATGCATTTCACAGACTTATTTAGCTTTATGTTTCATTTGAGGTGTGCGCATGATAAGCAGACACCTGCAGGTGAGAGGCCAACAAAGTAGTTACTGAGTGTTTTGTTATTCTTAGCTACATCTCACCCACCCCAACCCTCACTGACCCCTCCCACACTATTTAGCATGACACTTTCCTTCACTTTTGTATGCACTTCGACCACTGCACAGACCTAACACCCACACACAGGGGTGTGTAAGACAGACCCTCATGCACATATTCAAGATAGACATGGTGATGTGCACAGACACATACAATGACGAACAGACATGCATGTGCACACGCATAAACACTCATACAGAGACACACTAGCAACACAGAAAGGTGCATGCACAGACAAACTAAAACACAGACATACGTAGGCGGATAAACACTTGCACGAGCATTCTCAAAGTTACACTTAGAAATGATAGTTAAATCACACTTTCTCCTCAGCACTGCCTGAAATAGATTCTTGTTTGCACTGTTCATTGCTCAATTTAAGAAACCAAACATTTTATAAATGGATTGCAACACTATTGTATTGGACTACAGAGTTATCAGATCATGTTAAAATGACCGTGTGTGCCCCTGAGTGATTAAAACAAACACCTTTTTTCTTTTCTACAGATTTTTACCAAGCAAAGCGCAGAAGTAGCCAGTCGTCCAGCAAGCAGAGTCCATAAGTGCATAGGAAAAAACTTCCCTTCAGAAGTACGCCCCTGCACTGCACAAAGACTTCCTTCTAACAGTACTTACCGTTCGTCACATATCTGTGGATATCTTCAAGGAGAGCTCGAGACTCAGCCTGGGTAGACATGAGCTCATCTGCCTGCAAAGTGGAGGAGTAGCAGAGTATGGCCTGTGGGAAACACGCCAACCGACCCGATGCCCTGCCGAAGACCCCTTCCCCACTAACAAAATGTAGAAACATTATGTCCCTCGCTGTTTCAGGACTTGCATGATTGCTGCCAGTTTGGTGAGTTGAACTTCTCTACACCAGGAATGACTGGTTTGTAACAACAAAAGCACCTTCTGCCCAGGGAAGGAGGGCGAAACTGGAGTTCCTGGTGCAGAACCCATGAGATTCGTCATCGAGGGACAGATGGTTCACTGACCACCTGCTCAAGCCATGCCCTTTGGCGCGAGTGGCTTCCCTGAACCTTCTTACCGGCAGCTGTGTTTGCTAATAGGCCGCACTTTTCTACTGTGCATGGGCATGTCTGCACAATAACAACACTACCCGCACGGTCAATGCCCCTTTGTATAAAACAACATTCCCTATCTCGTGCACAGGTGCACACTCAGACTAAGCACACCCACATAAGAACTATTTTATTCTTTTGCCAGGACCTGAAAACTTAAACAAACTCCAATTATTAAACCCAAAAAATGTGGTCCCATTTAACTCAATATGAAGCTGCTAGATCGTGGGTAATAACTATTTATGAAATTAGGGATGCCCACACTAGTACATATCGTAACCCATGTACAAAACTACAATCCGCATTTTGATTGATAAAATACGTTGTCACTGGAGTAACGTTTCTGGTAACCGGCATTATAGCAAAGTGAGCTGTTTTTTTAAATTCCCAAACTACCTTGATCTATTGCTCTTTTTCTTTTCTGGCACGTATGTGCTGAAATACATCAGTTGAAAAGCTCTGTTCTCAGATGTAGGCATGCAGGTCTTATGCTGAGATGGTATGTCAGACTGGCTCATGTGATTCTAGGTTAATGTTAGGGGCTGTCCAGAGGCAGGAACTGAAGGGCAGGCTTTAACTCAGAAGCGTGTTGCTGTATAATTAATATAAGAAGTTGTAGCAAAGCCAATATGTCTTGGTATAATGTGCTAATGCAGGCAGCCTTAGCAAATTAAAGCATGACACATACAATGAAGGTACAGAGGAGGCTATAATGGTAAAATAGCTCTTAGTATAGTTCAATGCAAACACTCCAGCGGCGGCTGAAGGATACACTCAAACAGCCAATAGCATTAGATGAGAGATGAATACAGCACTGTGCTTAGCTAAAACATAATTGAGATAATCCAAAGTCAATTGAAAGAGTGTGGTTAAAGAAAGCAAATTTTTGAAAGGGGTGGACCCAAACCCCATGCTATGTATATTGTTAGCAGTAGGTCTGTTTGACAGCTGCACCAGGCCTAACAAGTGAATGGGCAATGTTTCTCTTAATTGGTTCCACTGACATAAAAGATTTAGCACTGCGGTGATACAGCTATGAGCCACTGTGCCAAGTGGGACATGACATTGTGGCACAGCTGACTACTGGATCTAGCTCATTGGATCATTTGGGTATAGGGAGCTAGAAGCCACAAGTTACACGCTGAGTTTGTCACACTCCTAGGTAATTCTTGCCACACTCAGTACATATTAAGTGAAAATCGAATTGCAGCGCCTGATGGTCTGCAAGAATACTGTACACTGAAGTGTTGCTAAGTAAGCTGCTAGAAGGGAAGTCTGCGTGGCACTGGGTGAGAAGAAAAAGGCAAAACTATGCGACATCGCAACCAGGGCAAACTAGACCGGAGGGGAATTGGGTGCTTTCTTGGAAGCCTGGTTCTCATGCAAGGTTTACAGAGCTGGAAGATGAGCAGTTGCATGTTTAGATGGGATATTTGCAGAGACAACCCAAGTCATGCTCTGCCTCTGCCCTGATGGCTTCCAAAAATGTATTCTGTTTTCCCTGCAGGCCTACAATAGATTTTCAACAGGTACCTCTAAACAATAGAGCCGCTCTGGATAGCACATCGCTATGAGGTGGCCTGAGGCAGGAGGCCGACTTTCTGCCAGTCCTGGTTATTCAGCCAACACATCTAAGCACGCAGGGACTCAAAGAGCCATGATTATAATTGGAAAACTGCAACTACTTGTCCAAGCGTATATAGTGCTTTTGGCTGTAAAAATAGGGCTGGCTACAAGCCACGTTAATGATATGGGACAAGTCAACAGCTCTGTAGTATCCTCCTACATCTGTTCATCCATTTTTACTGCAGGAAAGTTGGGCTTCATGATTTCACTATCTCAACTACATTGAGGAACCTATCTTTGGCACAAATCATGAATGCCCTAGGATTGGGGGTTGATGTTTATTACATTCGGCAAAATCTAATGTAAAGGGATCAGAAATTAATGCTTGTGATAAATTGCACTTATTACGAATTGGCCCCCATTTCAAATAGGAAATGATATGTGGCATGTGGTATTTTTTGCATTAATTCAGATGCACCAATATTTACAGTTAATTTTCCCCTAGTAAATTTCATCAGGTTTGGCCTGTTATAATTTGCATGGGTAAAATTGTGGGGGTTCCTGGTAATTGCCATGAAACTCTTGAATCCGATAACTGCGCAAACATTCTTGCAGAAATAGGTGTTTACGCAGGTATCTGAGAAAACCGGTGTCTCATAATGAGAGCTTTTATGTCAAGCACTTACCTGTTCCTTAGTTAAACCCCATGCGCGAACCTCTAAACTTGCCGGCTGGCATGATCCTAAATTGGGGATGGGTGCACATATGTTTGTATGTTTTCCTTTGTGTGATTTGCAGTACAACTTTGGATGATACCTAGTTCTTGTTATTGTATCTAAATCTCGTTGGTTCTATCTGTTTTTGGAGGGATCTACCTTCCATACTGATTTTATGAAAATGTATTACTATTTAACTATTACTGTGTTACTATTGTTTCGTTTTTTAATGTGCAGTCTTAAATAATTTGAATTTGCATTTGATTATTTGTATATAGCTTAGTCTCGAATGTATACGACATATTCATATATTTATGTTAAATGATTATGTCTGCCCAAATTCACAGAAAGTACCTTTGTCTGGTATATATTCACCTCAGTCACGACAGCTAGTTTTCATTGGCAACCTGGTTTTCAGGCAAGGCAAGTACTGAGACTTGGGCAGGCATTTCTGCATACATTGCACTTCTTTGTTTTGTTTTCCTATGCATTTTAATATTTGTTGTAACTGTACGGGTATATTTAACTTAAAGGGCTGATTTTCCCTAATATAATTTAATATGTACCATTACTTTCTCTTTACTGAATTGAATTGTTGTTTCTTGTTTTAATTTATATAGAGCACACAAGTTGGGGATGCCTAAAAACCTTTTAATATTTTTCGCAGATGCAAGCTCAACAGATGGTATTTCTAGGGTGATATCAGGTTCCTTTAATGATATCTTCGGGTGTCCAACGTAGGCCTCGGAGTGCCAGATCCACCCTAGGTTTTAACTATAGCCACTGACATAAATATTAATACATTGGATTTAAATGGCCTTACATTGAACACAGTTTCTGAAAAGGCTTTTCCCAAACTCCACTGGGAAACTATAATCAGGACGGTAGATAGCCGGCCAAGAGATTTCACAGACTACAGTAGTTGTTATTACCAATGGTAAAAAGAACATCTTTTTCTTTGGGTAAAAAACCCCCAAGTTCAGAATTTGTTTTATATCTCAGGTGCTGCTCAACCTCACACAGAGAGCGCTGGGATCAAGCATAGAAAAGGGCATGCTTGATTACATTCACAAAGAAATTACCAGCACGGGTCAGTCACAGAGGAATGGCAAGAGTGTAAGTCTTAATCTTAAAAGTAAATTTCAAGCACTGATTTGTGCAAGTAGACAATGCTAATTTATATCATGTAAATAGACAGAGCAGGCCTCTTTCCATGTCGTTTTTTCCCTAAATTGCAGACATAATTGCGTAACTGTAAAAGTAAATGAACTCTAATATTTAATAGATATAGCGTAATAGATCTGAGGTCCGGGAATAGAAAATGCACGTAGTAGTTTACAGTTGTGATTAATACTTAGCAGTAGGCGAGATATGGCAATAGCGGACAAATCCAGTAGTGAAAAAGATAGATGATCCATTTACACAATAATGTAGTTGTCCAGATCTTCTCAAATTGCCAAATGCATTAGTGAGTGAGTTAAGGGAGTGAGAAATATAAAGTACAGTAAGGCAGGCTGGGTGGAAGAGTCTAACTGTTCATGAGGTCATGGCACATACTCTTTCTCCTCATGATCCCCTCAGCTAGCATTTCTAGGTTCAGAAGGTACTCTTTTATGTTCCAGGCATATTGAGTCCATTGGTGCATTGGTCTGCAGGATGCTTCTTGCACCAGATGCAGTACTTGCTCTTGGCTCATTGTGTCACTAGCAGTTTTCAGGCTCATTATTACTTCACAATACTCCAAACCATGAACATGGTGACTGATCATCCCGGATAGTAGTTGAGGTTAAACTTCAGGTTTAGCTTCTGTGGCGCGTTGGGGAAGTCCATAGTGATTGGACATTTACAAGTTGATTCCGGTAAATGTTCGCATGCGCCCGTAAACCTTTCATTACACTAGAGACCGCTAGCACTCCCAAAACACCCCACCTGTAACCTGCTTATGTGATTTTGTGTCTCACCAGCACATGTTTTTGTCCTCACTGGAGCAGTGTGAGACAGCACTGGCAGTTTCAGGCAGAGTCGAGGGCGACCATCCCTCCATCGAGCAGACAACCTGCTGTGTCAATAGATACGCTGGTGGCTTTTCATATAGGTCAATGTCAGAAAATATGTTTACATTTTGTTTTTCATTTTAATTTTTACACTCTTAATTTGCTCCTGCTATTACAGAAATCGTTTTTAAAAAAGGACTTTTGTGTGTGGCAGTGCCGAATGGGCTGCAAATACGTGGCTACTGTTTGTATGTTTCTTTAATTGAAGATAATTGAAGATGAAGTTCAGGTTGAACCCAGCGCCATCCCAAAGTGTAATGAGTGCAGAAATTCATAAATGTATAAAATATGTAATGGAAAACATATGTACCATACCATTTTTAGGCAGACGTGCCAATAAAAATGTCGAGAGGGTGGAGCGCTGCTGGTACAAATTGTGGTCTGATGTAAAAATGCTGCAGATGGAAACGAGCCTTCTGCTAACCCTGCAGAAATTGCACTTTCTGATGAGAACATGGAATTGCTACTCTTAGCACTAATTAACATTATTTGTATACAGGACAATTTTCAAAGTGTATTGTCTAAAAGATTCCTGTGACTCACATTATAGCTGCTCTATTTATGAAAGTTATGAACAATAACGAAATAAAAATTATTTCGAAAACTACTCTTATCACATGGTCTGCTTTTCTTCCTAGTATGATGTGAGTGTTGGTCTTAACTCTTGCGTGAAAGGTTCTCTTGAACAAAAGGTCTTAGGCATGGCTTGTTTTCCTTCTGTGTGATTTTGTTACTTATATGCAATGTAACTCACTTTTAATTGTGTAAACATGATGTATCATTTTTCATCTGGTTCACAATAATCTCATAGTTATATCTAAAATACAGCATATCACATGCTTTCAATTTTAGAATTCACAATTCAGATTTTGTAGTTCATTTAAAGCATGGAATTGACAATAGATTCTTTCAAGCAGCTATGCAATTCATTTCTTTTGAATAACTAATCGGATGTTCCATCCACACTTTTATATTGTCCTTTGCATTATACACATTTCAAAAATCTCTAAAGCTTTGCTTCTCCAAAAAGTAGACCGCCACATATGGGCAGGACTCCTGTTCCCATAACCGCTCACATTGCATACTACACAATCTTCTGCTTCCTTTTTTTGTTTGTACTATGCACATCATTGATGGAGTGAAATACGTTTGTGTTCTTTTTAAATAGTTTCTCTAACAATTAATACCTTCCCCACATCAGGCTCGGTAGAATATTCCACTTACTAGCGTTGATTTAATTTCTCTGTACCCCTTACTCTGCACTAATGTAAACAATGTGTTTGTAGTTTTATTTAGATGAGTTTGCTGAAATAAAATTAGATGGTTTGTATCTAATAATTTACCTTTACCTTTATTTTACTGCATGCAGCAAGAGCTCAACTAGGAACTAACAAGGAACTTTTGGCACCCCAGGGCATGATACCAGTTCTGCATTACATCGAACAAGCACAAAATACATTGGGCCTTATATTGAACGTCTTGCGCCACAGGTGCGTCACTTTTAAAATGGGAAAAAGTGACGTACCAGTGGCGCAAGGCCTTCATAAATGAGGCCCATTGTGTTTTGGAGCGGTTTGGTGGTTGGCAGAGGAGTCCCTCCCACAAGCAATTTTTGAAAAATGTGGCCAGTAGGTTTTTTTTCTTTCTTTTAAATAAATAAATAACAAGCAGCTTTAGTCCTCTGTAGCAAACTACCACCGTGGATTCATACGGCGGATCACTCCTTATTTGCAAACCATAGGATCAATCAATCAATCAATCATTTTGTAAAGCGCACTACATACCCCTGAGGGTCTCAAGGCACGTGGGGGGGGGCGCTACTGATCGAACAGACAGGTCTTGAGCATCCTCCTGAAGGTCAGCAGGTCTTGGGTCTGTTATAGGCTCAGTGGGAGGGTGTTCCATGTCTTGGTGGCAAGGTGGGAAAAGGATCTCCCGCGGGTGGTTATTCTTCGGATGCGCGGGACGGTGGCGAGTGAGAGGTTGGCGTAGCGTAGCTGGCGGTTGGAGATGTAGAAGGAGAGCCGTCTGTTGAGGTAGGCTGGGCCGGTCTTGTGGAGTGCCTTGTGTGGGTGGATGAGGAGCTTGAAGTATATCCTCTTGCTAATGGGGAGCCAGTGCAGGACCCTCAGGTTGGGGGTGAAGTGGCCGTGGCGTGGTACGTCGAGGATCAGTCGTGCCGAGGCGTTTTGGATGCGTTGTAGTCATTTGATGAGCTTGGTCAGGGCTCCTGTGTAGAGGGCGTTTCCGTAGTCAAGTCTACTGCTGACGAGGGCCTGGGTGACTGTCTTTCTTGTATATGTCGGTATCCATCTGTAGATCTTGCAGAGAATGCGGAGGGTGTTGAAGCAGGAGGAGGAGATAGCGTTGACCTGCTTGGTCATTGAGAGCATTGAGTCGAGGATGATTCCCAGGTTGCATGCGTGGTCGGTGGGTGTCGGGGCTGCTCCCAGTGCCGTCGGCCACACGGAGCCGTCCCAAGCTGAAGGGTTGGAGCCGAGGATGAGTACCTCCATCTTTTCCGAGTTCAGCTTCAGACAGCTGGTCTTCACCCAGTCGGCGACGGCCTTCATTCCTTCGTGGAGATTGGCTTTGGCGGTGATGGGGTCCTTGGTGACGAGAGGATCAGTTGAGTGTCGTCGGCGTAGGAGATTATGTTGAGGTCGTGCTGTCGGACGACGTGTGCGAGTGGGGCCATGTAAATGTTGAACAGTGTCGGGCTGAGGGAGGATCCCTGGGGTACGGCGCAGATGATCTCGGAGGCTTCGGACCAGAATGGGGGGAGGCATACACTCTGGGTTCTGCCCGAGAGGAAGGAGGTGGCCCATTCCAGAGCCTTGTCTCGGATCCCTGCGGCATGGAGATGTGAGCGTATAGTACGTTGGCAGACGGTGTCGAAGGCGGCGGAGAGGTCTAGGAGGATGAGTGCTGTGGTCTCACTGTTGTCCAGCAGGGTCCTGATGTCGTTGGTGGCAGCGATCAGTGCTGTAGTTGCTGTGGAACCCTGACTGGGAAGGGTCCAGGATTCTGTTTTCTTCCAGCTTTCGGGTAGCTGTCTGTTGACGATTTTCTCGATGACCTTGGCTGGGAAGGGGAGCAGAGAGATGGGCCGGAAGTTCTTGAGGTCTCTTGGGTGAGCCTTGTTTTTTTTTAAGTAGGGCATTGATCTCGGCGTGTTTCCAGCTCTCTGGGAAGGTCACAGTCTCAAGGGAGAGATTGATGATGTTGCGCAGGTGGAGTGCGATGGAGCTGCTTGCTTTGTTAAAGACGTGGTGAGGCAAGGGATCTGACGGAGAGCCGGAGTGAATTGTGCTCATGGTCTTGATGGAGTCATCGATGCTCACACTGGCCAAGGCTAGCAGGGGGTCGTGGTTGATGGTGTGCGGAGGGTCTGTTGTGTTGCTGTCTGTTGGGTCTGTCTGGGTGTTGAAGCTGTCGTGGATGTCTGCTATCTTGCGGTGGGAGAAGGTGGTGAGGGAGTCGCACAGAGCTTGTGACGGCCGGATGTCCTTGGTGGTGGAGCTGGGGTTGGAGAGTTCCTTCACAATGTTGAAGAGCTCCTTGCTATTCTGTGCATTGCTGTCGAGGTGGTCTTTGAACGAGGTTCTCTTGGCGGCCCTGAAGAGGTGGTGGTGGTGGTTGCGGATGGCGTCCTTGTGTGCTGCACGGTTGTCCGGAGTTTGTTCGCTGTGCCATTTCTTCTCTAGTTTCCGGCAGGCTTGCTTGGAGGCTAGTAGTTCTGGGGTGAACCAGCTGGCCCTCTTGCTGGTGTCTCTGTGGGGGGGGTTTCTTCAGCGGGGAGAGGGTGTTGGTGCAGTCTTTGATCCAGCGTCTGAGGCTGTGGGCAGCGTCGTCAGTGTTGGAGAGTTCGGTGGGTGGGCTGAGAGCGAGGTTTGCATGTAGTTGGTCTTCGGTGATTTTGCTCCAGCAGCGGCGGGGGATCTGTTGGGGGCAGTGGTGTGTGGTGGGTTTCTGGAAGGTGAAGTGGATGCAGCAGTGGTCAGTCCAGAGGAGTTCGGTGGTGTGGCTGATGCAGACGTGCGGGCTTGAGAAGACGAGGTACAGAGTGTGGCCGGCGTAGTTGGTGGGCATTGTGATGAGTTGCCTTAGTCTGAGGTTGGCGAGGTTATCGATCAGGGTTGTGGAGTTGTTGTCGTTGTTGTTCTCAAGGTGAAAGTTCAGGTCTCCCAGGAGGATGTAGTCGGTGGAGGTCAGGCCGTGCGTGCTGATGAAGTCAGCAATGGAGTCGCTGAACTGGGGGTCTGGGTCCGGGGGGTCGGTAGACGAGGGTGCCTTTGAGGGTGGAGTTGGGGTTTGTGTGGATCTGGAAGTGCATGTGTTCGGCGGTGCTGAGCGCATCAACGGTGCTAGTCGAGACCCTGATGCTGTTCTTGGGGACAATGGCGATTCCTCCGACTCCGTTGGTGCAGTCTCTGAGGGTGATCTTGTAGCCGTCTGGGATGGCCATGGCGATGTTGGGTGCGGAGGAGTCGTTCATCCAGGTCTCTGTCAGGAAGGCGACGTCCGGGGATGTTGTGTAGAGCAGGTCCCAGAGCTCGACGGCGCAGATGGGGTGTTCAGTAGTATGCATCACGGGTGGGTGCGGTCATTCTTGGCGGGTGGTTAGTCGGTTCTGAGGTTGGTGTAGCTGCAGTTCCGGCAGGTGAAGGGCCCGTGTGCATTTCCGGGCGGCTTTGAAGCAGGTGTGGATCCATCAGGGGTTGAGGGCGTGGAGAGTGCTGACATAGTAGCTGCGGCGGTCGTCGTGGCAGGATCGGGGGTCAGGGGTTCTGGCGCTGGGCGCGGTCCAGGCACGGACGGGCGCAATCGGGCTTGCCTTAGGCGCGCCTTCGTCATATATGGGTAGGTGGGAGGGAGGAGCAGCTGGGAGCGGGAGGCAGGGGAAGCGAATTGACAGTCAGACGGGCAGGGCCGCAGGGGTCACAGCTGCGGGGCGGTGAGGGTCGACGGAGGGAACAGAAGGAAAAAGGGCACAGAATAGGGCAAAAGGGCACAAAAATCAATAAAAAAACAAGTTGCACAGAAGGCAAAGGGGCACAAAAACGAAGGGGAAATGAGTGGCACAGGAGTCAAAGGACACAGAAATCAATAAAAAAAGAGTGGCACAGAAGGCAAAGGGGTACAAAAACAAAGGGGAAGCGAGTGGCACAGGAGGCGAAGGGCAAATAAGTCAGTGAAAAACGAGCACAGAAGGCAAAAAGGACACAGAAATACGGGGCAGCTGGGAAAAAGAAGGCAAAAACGGGCAGAGAGGCACGGGGCGGTGAGGGGAACAGAAGAGAAAAACCGGGCAGAGCGACACGGGGCAGCGAGGGGTACAGAAGGAAAACCGGGCAGAGACACAGGGCAGCGAGGGGTACAGAAGGAAAGAAAATGGGCAAGGACCACGTACAGGCAGAGGGTGAAGAGAGACAACATCAGTCACAGAACAACAAAGAAAATTCAGGCAATACAGTAAAAACAATACGGCGGAAGATGAACAAACTTACGGCCTACCATTGGCCACCAAGGCGCAGGTGGTAGCCTGCGGGTGGAGGAGGGCCTAGAACTTCCTCAGCAACGGCAGCTGGGGCAGGGACACACAGGCGGAGCTGTGCGGAGGGGGAGCGACCTACCAGGTGGGTGAAGGATCTTGAGATTATGCACTGCATTAATTTTCACTGTGATAATCTTTTAGTATTGTTCTAATAAGTTTTCTTACAGTTGGTTCAGAGAATTCGGAAAACACTTAAATATTTCGAGAGGCAAAAACAAAAGAGGAATTCAGGCTGCTGCAGTAAACAGAGTGACCAAGAATGGGTGCATGCTTGAATATGCTTTGAGGGCATGCACCGTGGGACCAGCAGAACACCTCCTATTCACTCCCTGACTCTTGAATGCCCATGAATACCTAGGGACACATTTACAAGCCCTCAGAGCCATCGAAGAGTCACTTTTTTTGACACTCCAGTGGTGCAGCGCCATTTTCCATATTTACAAGGAAGTTCCAAGCCACTTTGTGTGGCTTAACGCCACCTTGTAAATATCCAGTCCTTTGCGGCAAAGGGGCATGAAATGGGTGTTGCTGTGGACATTCCACTGCAACAGCCATGACTTTTTGACGCTGCCCCATATTTAAAAGGCTGAGGCAGCACCAAAAAATAACGCCATGGAATACCAGGCGTTAGAATGGTCAAAGAGGAGAAATCATTAATTTTTCCTTGTTTTTTGCTCTTTCTCTGTATGTTGCATTCTGCAGCACACATGGAAGGTGCAAATCGCCATTATTGATTGTTTATGTGCAGGAAGGTGTTCCTTCCTGCACATAAGCAATTGTCACTGCAGCACAGGCACCCTTGCCACTTGGTGGCAGGGTGCCTGAACTGCCGCTAGGCATCTTTTTTTGCGCCAGCGGAAACACACAGGTGTGCCGTATTCTTGCGAATGCTACACATATCTGTGTTTTGAAGATGTCGGGGTGTGGTGCTGCCAAATTTGACGCAGCTTCGTGCTCCGACATTTTCTAGTGAACATGCCCCCTAGATTCTAGGGCAGATTAGCTGCGCTAAATCTGCAAGCATTCTTGCAATAAATGTTGGGTCAGACATGCACTCCTTGTTCTAGACTTCTCGATGGCAGCGCCTGAATAAATCAACAAATTGGCACTAACCAAGCAGGTGGACTAACAACTTAATAAAGTTACTAGTCCTATCATGTCTACATTCAAACTGGCTTCCCTTGAAGCATGAGAAATTTCATATTTCAGGTGCATAATTTTTATTTGTGAAACTTATCCCAATAAGCCAAGGATGCTGGCTCCCTGGACTTCTGCACAAAGCTTTGTGTTGGAGCCCATAGGCAAGTGGTGGATGCGCAGAGCGCGGAGAGAGGCCAAGCACATGAAGCGCTGCCCACCGGTGGCAACTGTAAGAGATACACGAGGGTGCTGAAACATGGATCCAGAGGAGTTTCTCCCATGCCTGCGTGCATTGCCGCGCAGCCTGCCTGTTTAAATCCTTGTCACGCTTCAACTCCTTACTCAGTGCAGACAGGTGACTAGCGTGTGACCTCAAAGTCCTTTCTGGCCATGGCCAATGCACCCCGGCACTGCCTTTTTAATTCAAAAGCATGGGTGCGTTTTGGGGGAAGCAAAGAATGTCTGCAATGGTGCCTTCATGTTGGAATTGTAAGTTACATTTATGTAAGCCTCAGAAAACAAGCATTATGTGTGGCACTGGAAAAACGTAAGCGAATTGCACACTAACTAATGACACAGAGGTAAAACATGGAACACATAATCTGTAGTTTGTGATAGTCTGAAGTGAGGCACACGAGCTGGCATGGTGTGCTGTATGCCTAAGGAATGACCAGAGGTTGCAACGTTCTCAGGCACATGACATGAGCGTGAAGCATCTAGTATTATTGACTTGGCAAGCAAAGTGAGTATGAGGCAACCTCTACCTTCCTCTGCTGTTTGAAGACTTTGATAACATGAGGCGTCTCTGCCAGTGTACTCTCCATGACAGAAATTTCAGAATCAACCGTTTTTATTGTGTGGTAAAGCATCTGTATACACAGCCCATCTGCCTTCATCCAACGGCCAGCAGAGCGTATCTTCTTGATGACTACACAGCGTAGAGGTCTACAACCCTGAAGGCGACCCCGTGAAAGTAATTACCGGGCTATATCCACCAGACTGGCAGTTGCGTAAGTCCCACTTTTATAGGAGAAGGAAACAAACAAAAGTGACAAACACCCATCCCCTCCTCCCCCCACCCTACTCCGCATCAGCCTCTATCTCCACCTGCCACCCTTCGCACACTCCCAATGCATCACTACTCAGACATCCTTAGTGGCCCCCCATGGCTCTAAAGGAATGAGCTGAAGGATTTGTAGGTACTTCGGGCATGTGACCTCCCACAGATCTTTAGAAAGGAGCTGCAGGAAGGGACCCCATAGCTTCGCATATTCAGTACCTTTACCATCAATGCCCAGCGAAAGTCGTTCCATAGCCAGAAGATGCCATAGCCTTTGGATCCAGTCCCTCGGGTCAGGTGAGGCCGAAGAACCCCATTGCGCCAACAGGACCTGTCGTGCCGCTAGCAAAGCTAATGCAATCTGCCTACCCCTCAGCGAGCGCAAAGGAAAAGACTTAGGGTGGGGAAGTCCCAGTAGCGCGTGCTCAGGTGCCCGGGGAAATGTAATCCGAAAGGCATCGTCTAGGTCATCAAGAATTACCTTTCAATACCGCACTAACTTCGGGCAATACCACAGAAAATGCACCAAAGTACCCGAATGGCCACACCCCCGCCAGCAGAGGCCCTACTTCGTCCCATCCCAAGCCTTGATATGCGCTGGAGTATAATACCAATCGGCAGCCACTTTATAAGCAGACTCGGTACCCGCAGTGTTAGTGGCAGTGTGGTTAACGCGATAAAAAATGTGCTCCCATTCTTTATGTGTCAGAGGGTGCCCCAGCTCTGTCTTTCAGCGAACCTTCGCCTTCGTACGCTGTTTCTTGGAGTGCAACAGAATCATCGCATACAATTTAGAAATGAGCATGCGGTCATCCTTTTTTGCAAACAAACCCTTTTTCAAAAGCCGTCAAGGGTACGGGACATTAAGGCGAAGTTAGCGGGTTGGGTCACCCAGTGCACTAACTGCGATAATGAAAAGCGTCAGACTCTGGCAGATGGAAATAGTCCCTACACAATTGGGAGAAAGGGATCAGGCCCTCCAGGTCAAAGAGAGAGCCCACTCTCTTACAGCCTCCTCCTGCCATCGGTGGAAGACTGGGGACGCACCTCCCGGTGGGAAATCGGGATTATCGACAATGGGAGTCATAGGGGAAGGAAATGTAGTCCAACCCCTGCGCTGCGCTAATTGATCCCAGGCATTCAAAGTTGGTGAGGTCGCCGGGGAAGGGTAAAGTCCCTGTGCTTGCGCGGCGTACACAACTCATGCCTGATATTACAACCCGCCACCGTCTGGTCCATAAAGTTCCAGTGCTTGATGGATAAGGGCCTGTTTCACTCGTGATATACCGGAGACAGGATGCTTGATAGTAAGCCGCCAGTAAGGGAAAGCCCAACCCACCCGCAGCCTTGGTCGCAGTGATGAGGGACAATGCAAGCCTAGGCCGCTTGTTGCTCCACAAGTATTTATTAAGGAGGCCCTGCAGCTTCCGGAGAGTGCCCGGGGGGGGACTCACAGGGAGCATCTGGGAAAGGTAAAAGACACGCAGAAGTATGGTCATTTTTACCGCTGCCAGCCTCCCATACCAAGCCAAGTTAAGGCGGGACTAGTCTGATAGTGCTTTGGTGGTTTGAACCACCAGCAGCTTATAGTTGAGGGAGACCGTGTGAGTTATAGAAGAGGTCAGTCGAATGCCCAAGTATTGGATGTCTGCATCAGCCCAGTGAAAGGCGAAGTCCTGCTGCAAATCTTGAACCTCCGCACCGGGAATAGAGATGTTCAGAATTTGCTATTTTGAGAAATTCACTTTAAATCCTGTGACCCTTCCGAATTCAATGATCTCCGCAGACAGGCACCGTAGGGAGGAGTGAGGCTGGGTAGGCGCCAGAATGACATCATTGGCGTACAGGCTGATTTTGTGCGTGTCCGCTCCAAACTTAATCCCTGCAAAAGACATATTTGACCATATACGTTGGGCAAAAGGCTCCATATAGAGCGCAAACAGAAACGGGGATAAGGGACACCCCTGTCGCGTCCTTCTAGTGATGGGGAAAAGGCCCGACTTGCACCCGTTCACTCGCACCGCTGTCTTAGAGGCTGCGTAGAGGCACCGAATCCACCGCACAAATTGTCACCCATCCTAAAGGCCTTCAAAACTGCAAATAGGTAGTCCCAGTCCACCCGATCGAAGGCCTTCTTGGCATCGATGGAAAGAAAGAAGGCCTGAGCCCAAGACGGGTGGACCAGATCCATTAGGTGGAGGAGCTTCTTAGTTTTATCCCCCCTTGTCGCGTTGGAATAAAGCCTGCCTGATCCGGATCTATGATTCCGTCGAAGAGGCTGAGCCTCGCCGCTAAAATGCTCGCAAAAAATTCTGTATCGATGTTAAGAAGAGAAATCGGCCTATACGAGCAGCAGTCTTTAGGGTCCTTCCCTGGCTTAAGTATGACAGTGATTGCTGCCTCAGTCATGGAGGGAGTTACCTCTCCCGTCTCGAGAAAGGAGTTAAAGAGGCAGGTTAAAAGAGGAGCTAATCCACACAGTAGGTTTTTATAAAAGATGGCAGAAAAGCCTTCCTGCCCCGGGGATTTGGCCACCTTTAACCGAGCGATCGCAGAAATGACCTCCTCTATACGGATCGTGGTATCTAAGGCATCTGCCGACATCTTAAATAGAGGCGTAATATTGCAGGACACTAAATAGGTCGCTATTCCCTCTGAGTCCGCAGCTTCCCCCCTGTACAGACCCTGATAGAACTGCCAAAAGGATTCCACAATGAGGGCCTCAGTAGTGCGTTCAACTGCCTGAGGGTCTCTAATGGAGTGTATGGCCGGCACCTGAGCTCGCGCTCGCAGCCTATGCACCAGCATCCTCCCTTCCCTTATCCCCGCTCAGGTAGAATTTGTGTCGCAAGTGCAGGAGGGCGTGTTCTGCTCTATCTAAGTCGAGATGTTTAAGCATGCATCGCTTCGTCTCTAACTCTCTCCAGACTGTTGGGGCCCCAGTCCTCTTGTGTATTGCTTCCAGTGCACCCACATCCTTCTTCAACTCAGCGAGCTTTTCTTTACGTAGCCGCGCATATGACGCAGCAAGTGCAACAAACTCCCCCCTGCACTACTAACTTCAGTGCCTCCCACACCGACGCCAGCGCCGTACCGTCTTGGTCATTGTCTGCGAGATAGTGGGTGATAGTGTCTCGAATGCGTGCGACCACCGACTCGGAGTGGAGTAGGGAGTCACGGAGGAGCCATCCGCCATCCGGACAGCGGCAGTCGCTTGCCTCGAGAGGTGAGTACCACCGAGATGAGGGCGTGGTCTGATAGAGAGCACGCAGTGTTGTCCGCTGCTGACAAATGAGGCAAGAGAGAGGAGGTGGCCAACAAGTGGTCCAGCCGTGCATAAGTTTTATGCGCTGCAGAGTACGACACAGCCACATCTCCGGACACCTAAAAGACCTGCACTGGCTCCCGGTCAACAAGAGAATCACCTTCCGTCTCCTTACCCACGCACACAAAGCTCTTCACGACCAAGGCCCGAGCTACCTCAACATCCGCATCAACTTCTACGCTCCCAAACGACACCTCCGATCAGCCAGTCACGCCCTCGCCGCCGTCCCCCGCATCTGAAGAACGACAACAGGAGGAAGGTCCTTCTCCTACCTGGCCGCCAAGACCTGGAACTCCCTCCCGACCGACCTGCGCTTGCCCCAAGACCACCTCGCCTTCAGGAAGAAGCTCAAGACCTGGCTGTTCGGGTAGCAGCAGCACCCCCCCCCCCCCTAGCGCCTTGAGACCCTCCGGGTAAGTAGAGCGCTCTATAAATGCCTATGATTGATTGATTGATAATCACGCTCTAGGGGTGCTGGACGCGCCATATTTTTCTTTAATGCAATTTTATATAGCGCAAACTTTACCCGGAGGTGTCGGATCGCTTTACATCAGAACCAGTTGCAAAACATAAGCACCAAGGATTACATGCGTTACATAAAAGATACAAACAGAAAAAATTGCAAATGTACAAGATGTAAAGTCACACAAAGAAGAGACTAGTGATTAGAGTTATCTCACTGTCTCCCCCCCTGCGACATTGCTCCCAATTGGTAGGACCGCTGGTCAGACCTATTCATCCCTGGATCCATCACTATGTTCAAGTCTCCCCCCACTAGTATCGATGCATCAGGAGACGCCAAGACCTCCGAGAGGGCCACCCGCAGAAAGAGCTCTTGTCGTTCATTCAGGGCATATATTGATCCTACCGTTAGCTGCGTCTCCCCTCACTGGACGCGGACAGCAAGCAATCTCCCCTTAATGTCAGCCACCTGGGAAAGGAATTTGCAATGGGCGCAAGCACTAAAGAGAATCGCCACCCCATGCTTCTTAACCGGACCTGAGGACCAGAGTTGTAGAGGGAAGATCTACCGACCCCCTGGACCACGCACACAATTCAGCGAGGACATCGCCGACTTCGTCAGCCCACATGCCCTCCCCTCCGCTGACTACATCCTCCTGGGAGACCTCAACTTCCATCTGGAGAACAACAACGACCGCAACACCAGCACCCTGCTCGACAACCTCACCAACCTGGGACTCAAGCAACTGGTGTCCACCCCCACCCACCTCGCCGGACACACACTCGACGCTGTCTTCTCATCCAGCAAGGACATCAACTTCAGCCACACCACAGAGCTTCAATGGACGGACCACAGCTGCGTCCACTTCACCTTCAAGAAAACAACGACCCACCACCACCAGCAACAGACCGCCCGCAGAAGCTGGAACAAGATCACAGCAGACCAGCTCGCCACCTCCCTGAGCCAGCACCCTCCTGCCAGCTCAGCGAACCCCAGCCAGGCCGCCGACAACCTCACGAAGTGGATCAGCAACTGCGCGGACGAACTCGCCCCACTGAGGACCCCGCCCAGCAGACCCGGCAGCAAGAAAGCCCCATGGTTCACCGACGAACTCAAGAGCTCCAAGAAGAACTGCCGAGCCCTCGAGAAAGTCTGGAGAAGGGAACCGACACCGGACAACAGGACCTCCTTCAAACTTGCCACCCGGAAACACCACCGGCTGATCCGCGCCGCCAAGAAAACAGCATTCAAGGACCGGTTGGACAACAACGCACACAACTGCAAGGAACTCTTCAACATCGTCAAAGAGCTTTCCAACCCCAGCGCAGGAAACAACGACATCACCCCATCGCAAGACCTCTGCAACTCCCTGGCTTCATACTTCCACAACAAGATCGCGGACATACACAACAGCTTCAACAACCAACCAACGCACACCATGACCGAACAACCACCCCCCACCACCACCCTCCGCGCCTGGACCCCGATCAGCACCGAAGACACCATCCGCACGATGAACTCCATCCACTCCGGATCACCGACCGACCCCTGCCCTCACCACGTCTTCAACAAAGCCGACGCTGTCATCGCACCCCACCTGCGAGACATCATCAACACATCCCTCGACACCACCATCTTCCCCGAGAGCTGGAAACACGCCGAACTCAGCGCCCTACTCAAGAAACCAACAGCGGACCCCACCGACCTCAAGAATTACCGCCCCATCTCGCTCCTCCCGTTTCCAGCCAAAGTCATCGAGAAGACCGTCAACAAGCAGATGGCCGCTTTCCTCGAGACGAACGGATCCCTCGACCCCTCACAGTCCGGCTTCCGAGCCAACCACAGCACCGAGACCGCCCTCATCGCCGCCACCGACGACATCCGAGCCCTGATGGACAATGGAGAAACAGCGGCCCTCATCCTCCTAGACCTCTCCGCGGCATTCGACACGGTCTGCCACCGCACCCTAGTACGGCGCCTCAGCAACGTCGGAATCCAGGACAAGGCGCTGGAGTGGATCACCTCCTTCCTCGACGGGAGAACACAGAGAGTCCGCCTACCACCGTACAAGTCAGAGGCCACCGAAGTCATCTGCGGTGTCCCCCAAGGATCATCTCTGAGCCCCACCCTCTTCAACGTCTACATGAGCCCCCTCGCGGCCATCGTACGCAAACACAACCTCAGCATAATCTCCTACGCCGACGACACCCAGCTGATCCTCTCCCTGACCAACGACCCCGCCGCCGCCAGAGCCAACCTGCACGAAGGGATGAAAGAGGTAGCCGAGTGGATGACGACCAGCCGCCTGAAACTGAACTCGGACAAGACGGAGGTCCTCATCCTGGGCTCCTCTCCCTCCGCCTGGGACGACTCCTGGTGGCCTCCCGCCCTGGGCACCGCACCCAAACCGACAGACCATGCACGCAACCTGGGCTTCATCCTGGACTCCTCCCTCTCCATGACCAGGCAAGTCAACAACGTCTCCTCGGCATGCTTCAACATCCTACGCATGCTACGGAAGATCTTCTGGTGGATCCCCACCGAGACCAGGAAGACCGTCACCCAGGCCCTCGTCACCAGCCGACTGGACTACGGCAACGCCCTCTACGCCGGGACCACCGCCAAGCTCCAGAAGAGACTCCAGCGGATCCAGAACGCCTCAGCCAGACTCATCCTCGACATCCCACGAACCAGCCACATCTCCGGACATCTGCGAGACCTTCACTGGCTCCCCGTCAACAAAAGAATCACCTTCCGCCTCCTCACCCACGCACACAAAGCCCTACACGACCAAGGCCCGAGCTACCTCAACAGCCGAGTCAACTTCTACGCTCCCAAACGCCACCTCCGATCAGCCAACCACGCCCTCGCCGCCGTCCCCCGCATCCGAAGAGCGACTACAGGAGGAAGGTCCTTCTCCCACCTGGCCGCCAAGACCTGGAACTCCCTCCCTCCCGACCTGCGCCTGACCCAAGACCACCTCTCCTTCAGGAAGAAGCTGAAGACCTGGCTGTTCGAGCAGTAGCGGCTCCCCCCCCCCCCCCCAGCGCCTTGAGACCCCACGGGTATGTAGCGCGCCTTATAAGTGTCACTGATTGATTGATTGATTGATCTTTCATCCGCTTAGTATCCCTAGAGAGAAGGTGAGTTTCCTGTAACAGGCAGACATTGCCCTCCGCATTCTCCAGGAGGGAGAGGATGGCTGAGCGCTTAACAGGGCTATTTAAATCCCCAACCTTCAGGCTCACAATCTTTAGATCTCTACCCATAACACCCACCAGGAAGGGAAGAGCCCATGTGGAACCTAATGCCAATAGTGCTGAGTGAGCAAGAGAGCATTATCTGTGGGTGTGATTCTCGCCTGACTTCCTGGAGAACTGATGCGGAGACCCCAAAACAATCCCAGTTACCTAACAAAACCCCAGAACCCAAACCCCAACACAAAAATCCACAATGAGTAAAACTATGCAACAGTCGCATGTAGTGACTACAGTCTGTCGTGTATATCTATTCGGTAGGGGGACATGGCACCCTCCTGAAACTCCACATGCTCCTGATACAGGGCACGCCAACTCACAAGGACGATAACAATAGAACAAGGTCTCCCTCAAAATACTGCCCGCCTCCGGCACCACATATGAACCCCAACAGTGCCAGTCATATGGACCTCAGGGGGTCCCAGAGGTGTTGGTTACTAACACCACTGAGGTGACAGCAGCTTCCCTTTCCAGCAAGCTTGCCAAAGTGGCTGGTTTCGCCAGTGGAGGGGACTTCCCCACAGGTTGCCATTCAGTGGATCGTCTACACCGTCTGGCAGGTGATCTGGAGCTCCCGGGCCCAGGAGCAGGCTGCTCCAGCCCCAAAAGCTCGAAGGCAGCATCCAGGGAGCGAACCTGATGTAGCCTGACATTGTGCTTGAAGATAAGCCGAAACAGGTGGCCCCACGAGTAGGGGATGCCCTGCTCACGCAGATGATTAGTGATGGGTGTGAAATCCCTACATTTGAGAGTGGAGGCCGCCAAGTCCTGGAAAAGCGCAGGCTGGTGGCCCCGAAATTGCACGGGGTTGAGGTCACGAGCCTTCCGGAGGATCCTCTCCTTGATCTGGAAGTCGTGGACACATACCAGTATATCTGGTGGCGGGGCCCGAGCACCACGCGGCAATCGAACCCGGTGGACACGGCCCATTTGGATTTCTAGTTCCTGCCCTTCGCCAAGAATGTGTCGGAACAGCTCACCAACATATTCATGGAGGCTGTCTCCCTTCCACGGAACCGCCCGGTTTCAAATATTGTTCTGCTGGGATCGATTCTCCAGATCCTCGGCGTGGGCCTGAAGATAGAGGTTTTGCTCCGTGAGGCGGAGGACGTCCTGTTGGCCGCCAAGACCAGGAACTCCCTACCGACCGACCTGCGCCTGACCCAAGACCACCTCTCCTTCAGGAAGAAGCTCAAGACCTGGCTATTCGAGCAGTAGCAGCACTCCCCCCCCACCCCCCTAGCGCCTTGAGACCCTCCGGGTAAGTAGTGCGCTATATAAATGCCTGTGATTGATTGATTGATTGATTGATTGGAGCTGGTGGACTTCATCCGCAATGTCCAAGTCATGATCTTCCAGTGTCGCCACCCGCTCGCCAATGGCATCGACATCCCGCCGCATCTCACGCAAATCCGAGGAGAGCTGAGAGTGGAGCTCTAAGATGTCCTCCTATATGGCGGAAAATAAGTCAATCATGGACGCTTTGGTCGCCGGGAGATCATTGTCGTCAGGTTGCGTGGACTTGGCCTCTGACTGAGCGGCAGCTTGGCCTGATGCCTTCTGGAGCAGGTCCTTCGGGGATTTGTCCCTCTTAGGCCCGGAGGAAAACATTGTGCTGTGGGCAAAGGACTTCGCACAGCAACACTGGAAGGGGGTGTAGGGAAGATCCGCTCCCCAGGGACGCTATCGTAGCTCACTCACTCCGGGGCGCACACCATAGGGCCGACTGCAGCCCCTTACACCGCCTCAAAGCACGGCCCCCATGGTTGTCGGTATGAAGGAGGGGGCCTAAGTGCAGAAGTTGTAATTTAGAGAGGAGAAGGGGTCTCAGCTGAGGGCCCAGTCACTCCTTAAGAGTGGGGGGGGTGTGGCATCCCACCCTACGCCATCTACCACGCTCTGGCAAACACAGGCCCTCAAATTCCTCCTGGAGCTGCGGCCTCTCTCCGCACTCCCCCCTCAGCTCTCAATGCGGACAAGGCTCAGGTAGGCCCCAACGGCCCTCTCCCCTCAGTGAGCAAACGCGGGCCAGACCGCAAGGAGGAGACCCCGCCAGCCGGCACACGGGCCCAGGAATGCAGGGTGCTGAGGGATGAGGCGCCGCCCACCTACGTATGGACCGAGCTAGGGCCCCTCACCATTTGCAGGTCACACACAACCTTCGCCGCGAGGAAGGGCCACTTGCTGCCAACACACTTGAGAAGGCCTCCTCAGCTCACAACTCACAGGTCACACCAGCACGGTCCCCACCTGTAGGACCCCCGTGCTGACTCAGCGGGCCGCCACACCATCAGGCACAGGGGGGGCACAGATCACTCCTTTCACTAGCGCCGGTAACGAGGTCCCCTGCTACTCCACCCTCAGGTGCCTCCCTCCGTCCGCCGATTCGCGGGCCGACCTCCCGGTCTCGTGCTAACCGCCCCTCCACTCCTCACCTCCTCTCTTGCCGTCACCAGGGCCAGAGCACTGTCACCTCTCTGCACCGATGCGCGGAAGCTCACACCCCCCCCGCCGGGGATCTCAACCGCTGCCGCCGCACCAAGCCAAATGTCCGGATTAACTCCACCGCTCCAGGCCTCTCACTCGTCTAGGCCCCGCACTCTCCACGTGGGCAGGCCGCAGCGCAGTAAAATGGCAGCCGCGCTGTGGGCCTCAGCTCCGTTCGCTCTTCACCACTTACCTGCTCCACACGCCTCCGTGCAAGCAGGCAGGCGGGGCTCCACGCGGCAGGGGGCAGTCCCCACAACTCTCTTCCACCAGGCCCGCCGGGCCTCAGCAACGTCGGGCCGGATCGCCTGGGACAGCCAACAAGCACACCACAGCGGGAAAAGAGACACACCGCCGGCATCAGGACTGCACACAAAGGCAGGAGATCCCCATGGATGGCATGGATGGGCACCAGGTAGGGCGATATACAAAGCAGATGCTCAGGCGGCGCCGGAGGGACAGGAAAGCACATCCTACTCCGCTGCCATCTTGGCCACGCCCCCCATGACAGCAATTTCAAATTGGATTGCCAACAACATTTGTCAAGATCCTGATTGCGTAGCAAAACAGAAAGAAGTAGTAGTCTTCTGTTTTTTTCTGTAAATCTGTGTCAGGTAAGGGTGGGAGGAATGTTCCATTCCGCCTGTCGAATTGGTGGAATTCTGGCTGCTCCACATTATTCTTTCATGTGGAGTTCTGGCCAAATTCCGCCAGTCGCCGAGTGGCGGAATTTTTCTTCTGCGAGATTCCAGAATATTCGAGCTGGTAGGCGTGAGCTAGATTTGTCATCCCCTAGCATGATTTTCTAACATGGGCGGTTGCTGGCGTTCATTAGCGGCCAGGAGTACACCATACGAGCAGATTTGCTGCAGCTCGAGTAGATTTCTACTCAAGCGGCAGAAAATCAACTTTTATAGCTGAGTGCACTTGTGCAACGCATGGTGCCGTTGCCCTGATTTTCAGTATCGCTCACGCTACCAGCGCCAAATTGCAGCATGAGGAGCACGAGCTGCATATTTTCCTCCTGTTGGTGAAATTTCACAAAGTTTTCTGTAACTCTGTGGAATTATGCAAAGTGAAACTGCGAGTTCCATTCACCCCTAATGTCAGGCTAGTTTTGCTAAAACACAGAAGTACTGGCGAGCACTGACTGCTGAATGTCTGACAAAATATCGAAATCAAAAATATCGAAATACAAAAATATCGGAACAAAAATATCGAAGTCAAAAATATAGGAATCCTATCCCTAACAAGGTAAGTACAAAAATATCGAAAAAATAATATCGTAGTACAAAAATATCGAAATAAAAAATATCGTTTTTTTAAATGTATTAATGTAAAAATAATTATAAAATAAATATAATGTTACACATATTAAATAAAAATATTAAAACATAATTAAAAAATTAAAACTAATACATATACATTTAAATAAATTAAAAACTTGATAATTTAATGTAATTTTATATTTTTTTATTTCATGTAATTGATTTAATTTAAATTTATTTTATTTTTACCCTGTACGACTGTACCCCAAAAACCCAAAACTGACACTGAACCCTAAAAATACCCCTTTACCCAAAAACCCAAAACTGACCCTGAACCCTAAAAATATCCCTGTACCCCAAAAACCCAAAACTGACCCTAAACCCTAAAAATACCCCTTTACCCAAAAACTGAAAACTGACCCTGAACCCTAAAAATACCCATTTACCCAAAAACTGAAAACTGACCCTGAACCCTAAAAATACCCCTTTACCCATGAACTAAAAACTGACACTGAACCCTAAAAATACCCCTGTACCCATGAACTGAAAACTGACCCTGAACCCTAAAAATACCCCTTTACCCAAAAACTGAAAACTGACCCTGAACCCTAAAAATACCCCTGTACCCATGAACTGAAAACTGACCCTGAACCCTAAAAATACCCCTGTACCCAAAATTAATTAATATTATTTAATTACCAATTAATTATTAATTAACAATAACAATAAAGTAAATATATTAGCACATTTGCTGTCATTAATTTAATTTAATAATTAATGTTATTTTGCACAATTAATTAATTAAGAATAACAATAATTTATATATCAAAAAATTACTATAATTAATGTAATTAAATAATTAATAATAATTAATTACCAACTAATTAATAATTATAAATATGTAAAAAATTATAATAATTAATTAACTAATTAATAGAAATTAATTACCAATTAATTATTAATTAAAATATGTACAAACATATATCAATTAATTAATTATTATTAAATTACTTCCCACCCTATTCCCCTATAAACCCATAACCCGCTACAGAACATATTTATCAATTAATAAATTAATTAAAAATAATTAAAAATTAATTCTCAATTTATTAATTAATAATTACTACTAATTAATAATTAATTTAACATAATTAAATTACTTCCCACCCTATTCCCCTATAAACCCACAACCCGCTACAGTAGTAAAAGACAATATTTAATAAAATAACATTAAAAATAAATAATAAAACATAATAAATACAATATAATATACACTAAATTTATTTAAAAATTGATATTAGTAACATCAAAGTTATTAATTTCGATATTATTAACATCGATATTTACAACTTCGATATTACTGATATCATACCAATATCGATATTTAGACTGTCGATATTACTTACCTTCGATATTTTTGTATTTCGATATTTAAACTTCGATATTTTTGCATATCGATATTTAAAAATCGATATTTTGTCTGTGTACCCTGACTGCTATTTCTATACCCCCACATTTTATGCAGTGGAGTCTGGTGAACTTTGGAAGTGGCGGGCATAAATGCCTGCCTTACATAGGGTTGAGGAAGCAAAGCTTTTTAACATAAGTACCTACATGGAATTGGGCCGAATACAGAAGCATACGTTTTTAAAAATCTAGGCCAAATGTTTAATTTTACAGCACAAGTTTCAAATAAACTAGCTAAACATGCAGATGTTCTAACATACCAGTGATAAAATCTTGCAGTACTTTTTCGTAGTGTACCAGAAAACCCTTCGTACTCTGGGTCACCATTCTCAAAAAAACTTTAAAAAATGGGTCAAAGCAATGGAATATTACCATCATCTCTCAAATCAGCTGAAGTGCTACATGTATTACAAATGCATTTATTTAGATTTATAAAGTACACACCTATCCACAAAGCAAGAAAATGCTGTTTATGCAGTTTCCCATAGCCTAATATTTTTCAAAAAGTATATGATGATGAAGCGACTTGTAACGCACACAGCTACTCCGAGGAATTTCTCAGCACCAAGCACAGATCAAAGGTGAAAGCAAATCTGGTTATTTTAATCCTGGTCATAAAGACAGGTTTACAGCTTTTTTTAAAACATTGTCATATTGCATGAGGCGGAGCTCAAAAGGGAGCTTATTCCAAGCTGTTGATCCAAGACGGATGAGAGACCTACCGCTAGCACATTGAATTCTGGGTGTCTCTGCTGAAGGTTTGTAAGCCAACTTCAGGTTTCTTGATGAAACATAGAAACTAAACCTAGTTCTGAGGTAGACTATACCTGTCTGATACAGGGATCTATGAACTAGCACCAGAGCCTTAAACAGGATTATTTTCCTGATAGGAAGCCAGTGAAGAGCACATAGATGAGGGGACATGGGCGTTCTAACTGGCAAATTCGAAAGAAAGCCGCAATTTAGACCACCTGAAGCTTCTCCAGCAGACCAAAGAAGGGGACATTGCCATAGTGCAACCTTGAGGTTATCAAGACTTGGATAACTGTCTTTTTTGCATTGAGGGACAAATAGTGAAGGAACTTTTTAACAGATCTCAGTACACTAAAGCAAGTGCCCACCACAGACTTAATTTGTGGCCTGAAAGACAGGCAATCATAAAATTTGAACCCTAAGTTCTTGACTATGCCTCCCTGAGGTCCTAGAGTGGGGGCATTTTCTGGCCAGAAAGTCTGTCAGGTTTATTGAGAAGCATTGACAAAAACAAAATCTCTGCATATTCAGCATTGAACTTAAATGTATGTATGGCCATCCAGTGAAAGACTACTGTCAGACAGGTTTTAATCAGCTGCCCTGGAAACGGTTGTGTGACAGAGACATGCATGGCTGAACCACACATGCCTCTACAACGCAGCACAAACAACAAATGAATCTGAACAGTGCATTCCTTTACCAACCAATTTTGTGGTACAGGTAAAGGATGTATGGTAAAGATCACACCCCAGCCCCTCCTCCCTAAGCCCTAAAACCCTGGGCCCTGCCCTATAAACAACCGGACCACCGGAGCCTTAAAAACGACCCCACCCCATAAACATAAAAGTACCCCGACACACCCCTGCCCCGAGCCCTATAAACAACGCAACCTCCCTGAGCTCTTAAAACTATCCCATCACAAAAACTTAAAACTACCCCTACCCCCCTGCCATGAGTCCTAAAACCCAGACCCCTGCCCTATAGACAACCCAACCCCATGAACCCTAAAAATGACTCCACCCCTAAAAATTCCCCTCACATCCCCAAACAGGGCCCCAGCCCCTCTCACCTGCCTGAGCTTTCTGTCTCAATGTTTCCTGTTCCTATTCTAGGCCATCCACTTGGATCCATGCCTTTAATGCAATTGAGCAAGTCTGACCTGCGAACAAGCCTGACCCACCACAGAAGAGTTATCAACACCCGTCCATCCTTCTTTCCATCCATCTTGTCATCGATGCTTTTAGCAGCTGTGGTACGTGCAGGCCGGAGCGGTGGGGCTGGGTTGGCGGGGATTCGACAGATGACCACAAGGGAAAATTAAACAAATACTTAGTATTTCCTCGTCGTCTGTCGACGTCCCCCTCCCCACCTGGCCCCACCGCTATTACCTGCATGGGCCATGGCTGGCTTTTACCCTTCCATCCACCCATAATTTCAAATTCCATGGATCTCTTGTTTTGCTATTCTATCCGTCAATCCTTTCACCCATCCATTAAATGTAGCCACCCATCATCAACCATCCTTTCTTTTGTTCATCTGTTCACAAATCTATCCTTTAACGATTCTATTCATCCTTTCATTTATCCATTCTTCTTTCATCCTTCATCCACCCTTCTACTCTTCCGTTCATCCATGCTTTCACCCATTCACACATTCATCTATGCATCCATATACCCATCACATCACCCATCCTTCCTTTTACCCATCTATCCATCCTTTATTTCACCTATCCATCTGTTCACTCTTAGATCGTCTCACCCTTCCATCCAACTATTATTTCATGCAAACATCCAACATTTCACTATTCTCTCATTCCATTGGTTCACCCGTCCTTCCACCTTTCCATACAGCCATCGATCCTGACACCCTTACCATGATCCTTTCTCCCTTCCATCCAACCATCCTTTTGTTCTTCCTTCTTTTCGCCTCCCTTCCTTCTTTTCCCCCTTTCTTCTTTTCATTGAGGTTTCCTTCATTTTACCCTTTCTTTCTTTCCTTTATTCTTCCTTTTATCGTTCCTTCCTTTCACCGTTCCTTACTACCTTGCTTCTCTCCATTCACCACGTACCCATTTTTCCCTCTCCAAGTTGTTCTTTTTTCCCTTTCTTTTTTCCGAAGCTGTCTTTCGTTCTTTTTCGCATTTTTATAAGCCCTCCTTCCCAGTCTCCTTTGCTACGCCCTCCCTACCCCTACCCTGTAATGAGTCTCACTTACAATGTCATGTATCAGCTTTCATTTGATGATCTGCAGGAAGAAGAAGCGCATCCATAACTAGTTATCCTTTTCGAAACCCAGCTTACCAGCCCGTAGTGCCCAGGGCAACCCCGCCCTCCACCTCGGCTGCTAAAGCAGGGGCTCAGCCGCCATTGGACCCGGTCTCAGACTAGACTCATCATTCCAGCTTCTCTTTGCCACTCCATTGCAATTAGATGCCAACCGGGTGACTCCTACTCCGAAGGGATCCACCTGGCCAAACTGCTAGGCCTCAACCCCCCTGTAAAGTTCAACAAGCAATCCCAGGTGTGTTTTTGTCTCTGTAGATGACACGAGCGAGGGACTGAAAGGGCCGGTAGGCCCAGCGAGCAAGGTACTTACCTCTGGACACACCTCGTCCACATAAAGAGACTGAACAAATAGCAAACGTGATTGTGAAGCTGCTCAGAATTCACCCTGTTCAACCTTGGTTGGCTGGCTGCCCATCTTTTACAGCCTTCTCTTTCATTTCCTTTGAGCTGTATGGATTGTTTTCGAAACTGTTCATGGTTTGCCCGCGGCTTCTGTGTGCTTGTTCGTCACACTCAAGGAATGAGAGAACACTCTTTGTACCTTCCACAATTCTTAGAATGTTGGGATGTTTGTTTGATGAGAAGCTTAATGAACATGGAAACATTTTTACTAAACGAGGTATTTGGTACTCTTAACATAGAGTTACTTACGGAAAGATCATAAAAAAGCTGGGTAAGTATTAGTGTACACACCAGGTACGCATTTAAAGGTCATGTTTTCCATAAAAAAAGAAAATAAGTGCAATTGAAACCTGAACCCCATTCACAAACATACTTTCTTTTAATTGCGTGTGTACAAATTCACATTTGTGCCAGCGCAATTCAAAAGCAAACATTACTCAGAAATGTATTGATTTATTTAGGGGTGTTTGTATTGCACTACAAATCACTGGAAGTATCCTCAGAGTGCCATTTGGTACTGTACTGTGATAAGAAATAAATAGGATGTTAATATTGATAAGCAGATAAAATGTAGCAAATTCTCTGGGATGAAGATGTGAAAGGTCAAGAGTGTCTTCCAGTCTAAATGACAGCAGCCAGCACTGACAAGTGATGGTGGCAGGCTGGAGGATAGTTATAAGGCTTGCAGAAAATGATGAGTTTTCAAAAGTTTCCTAATTTTAAGAAAGCCGTTTTCCAGTCTTAAATTCAAAAGGAGGGTATTTCAGAGGAAAGATCCAAAGGAATGAGGGGGACTGCCCCCAGACTTCTTGAGGCTCAGTAGGCGGATCAATACAGTGGAGGGATTTTTTTTTACAGTGGATGCAAAATGGTCAATGTGTTTCAGGTCAAAAAGGAGGTGGGCTGCATGGTGTTGAGTCTTTGGAGTTTGGCAACAGATATGTTGGGGAGACTTATGTGCAGGCTGTTGCAATAGCCAAGGCATGTTTAGATTTACTTTACTACTTAGTACTCAATTGTCAAAGCAAACATTTGACCCATAAATCCATAATCTTCAGATCTGCACAACCACTAATTCATCTTTAAAGCTTGTTCAGGTTCACATTTACAAATCTCAAGTGTCTGGCCAGATTTGCACCATTACTTAAAAGACTCGGCTGCGTGAGTACATTTGCATCATCACTCATTAATCCTGCTGCATGTTCAGATTTGCACCATATGCTGAGATTTTCACCATCCCTATTTATCTTCAGTACACACCCATACTTACCCCATCACTCAATAGTATTGCCACATTCCATTTGCAAACATATCAACAGAAAAAAACACATTTACTATTAGCCCAATAATCCATATGCATATGTAAATAGATAGGGGCAGATTTACAAGTACCTTGTGCCTCTTTTATGCCGCAATTGCATTACTTTTGAGACGCAGCGGTGGCGCAAAAGATGCGCCATGGTGCGGGGTATTTACAACGTGACGCGTCTCCCAGAAGCGTTACATTTAAAGCCCTGCGCCAGCAGGAGGCGTTCCATCACAGAGGGGGGCGTTCCGGCGCAGGAACGCCTACAAAAGTGGCTGAGTGAAATCTACAAGATTTCACTCAGTCACTTTTGGGCCCATGCTGCGTCAAAACCCTGCGCCTGCTTGAAGCAGGTGTAAGGATTGACGCAGCATTGTGGAGATAGGGTCCTCCAAAGCATTGCTGGTGCTGCGTGGCGCTGGCAACGCAACTCCAGCAATGCGCCGCTTTTACAGCACAGATGCGTGACTTTGGCGGAGCTGCGGCGCACAATAACTGGTGCATCCCTGCTGATATGCAGAAATGCGCCAGTTATTGTAAATCTGCCCCTCAGTATTTATGCAGATGGCACCACATCCATTTTGGTCTTTCCGCAACAGTGATGTATTTATCTGCTCTTTCTCTTTATACTGCCAGTGGCACAAGGATGCGGCACAGGTATTACGAGATGTCCCGATGAAGTGAGAAAAAAGGGTGTAATATTTCAGGTGATTTAGTCATCTAAAAGAATGCAGTACCTCATCAATCCCAAAGGTCCTTCTGAAGTCCGCAGAAAGCTGCATTCCCATAATCAGTTGCCAGATAGCTTTTCAAATTATAATTATAATAAGGACTAACTAGCTTTGCCACAGGGGCCGTGGAATGCTGTGTGACCATACACCAAAGCAGAGAATAATCAGAGAAGACCCAGTAATCCATGCAGCAGCATGCACCAGGCCTAGATGCCGTTTAATGAGCCAAAGGACATCAAAAGGGCAAGAAAGTCAATTGGTGACAAAAGCAGCAGCTATGCACCATATTATTTTCTTTATTTCACACTGTCTACTGCTGAACAAAACACCCCATAAAGTAGAAAGAAGAAAGGATGAGGAAGACCAATAAAGACTGCCACTTAAGCAGAAATTGCTCAAACTTTAAAAGGCCCAGACTCCACTTACCCCTGCTAGGATAAAAGAATGCAAACTCTGAGCAAGGTTGCAGGGTCCAAACCATTGGCACCCCCACTGAATCCCTATCTAAATTTGTGGACCACTTTTTAAGACCTCACATCCCAAAAATTAAATCATATGTAAAAGACACCTGTCATATGATAAATATAGTAGAAAACCTAGACATTACACCAGGGAGAGATATACTAGTCACTCTAGACATCGAATCCCTTTACAGCAATATCCCCATAGATGAGGCCATTATAGCAACCGATTGGTTTATAGATAAGCATCAAATCAGAAGTCCTAAGAAGTTCTTAATAGATTGTCTGTACATCGTTCTTACAGAGAATGTCTTTGAATTTGGAAATTACATCTATCGTCAACTTAGAGGTGTTAGTATGGGAGCGTCAGTGGCTCCGTCCATAGCTAACATATACATGTCCCGCTTCGAGGAGCAGTTCATTGATAATGAGGTTGCACTCTTTTTTGAGTCGATTTCCCATTGGTCCAGATACATAGACAACATCTTTTTTATCTGGACCAATGGGAAAGACACCCTGCTTGAGTTCCTGGAATGGATTAACTTGACTGACAGCAATTTGAAATTTACTGCCCACTACAACGAAAATCAGGTCGAGTTTCTAGATCTACTAATTAGAGTGAAGAATAGTAAATTGGAAGTGGATCTATTTGTTAAAACTACAGCACGAAACACCTTACTACATTTTAGTAGTTTCCACCCCAAATGTCAAAGGGAAGCTATTCCTTTCTCTCAATTTCTCAGAGTCCGCAGAAACTGCTCCAACTTATCTGACTTTGATAGGCAAGCTGCCATTATGCGCAAAAAGTTCTTAGATCGTGGATATCCACACAGACTGATAAGAAATTCCTACAAACGAGCACGATTTTTCGATCGAGACGCTCTATTAACCCCTAAAGATAAACAGGTTAATGAACAACTCGTGTGTGTGACCACTCATTCAACTATGAATGAACGCGTAAGACAGATCATTAATGCCAATTGGCATATTCTGAACTGCAATCCATCCTTCACATCTGCCTTACCCAAGCCCCTATTTGCCCATAGGAGAAATAGGAATCTTAAAGACAAGATTGTTCACTCTAAATTTACCACTAAAACACTAAACAATAACCAGATGCAGAGATCTTTACTCACCAACCTCCCGGTTCGAGGAACGGTCCCTTGCTCCTCATGCAAATCTTGCAAAAATATTCTTAGTGGAGACACCTTTACTCACAATGGCTTCCACACCAAAGCCACTGACTTATGGAACTGCAAGACTAGTAACGTGATATATTTCATCAGCTGCCCATGTGGCCTAGGCTATGTTGGCGAAACCTGTAGGTCCGTTCAAACGCGACTTACAGAACATAGATCAGCCATCAACACGAAAAAATTGCAAGCACCCTTAGTAAAGCATTTCCTGGATTTAGATCACAAACCGGAAGATTTGTATTGGCGCATCTTAGAAAAAAATTAAAACCCCTGACAGCAGAGGTGGATGCGCCATTCGTAAAAAAAGAGAAGTCTACTGGATTTTTGTTCTGGACACGCACAAAAGGGGACTTAATAGTGAAATCCCCTGGGAAAATGCGATTTTATAAATTTTCTTTATTAGATAGTACTTTTCTTTTTAGCCTAGTCTGATGAAATATACAGATTGTACTTTTAGTGTAGATTTTTTCTTGATCTTTCAGCTTAAATATGACCCAATAATTAACCAGTTTGTATTTATTTATTTTATTATTATTTTTCCACATCAGGGTTTCTCCCCCCCCCCATCTTGGCCTACTACCACTGTTACCACCGGAACAGTGTTATGTAGTACATCTCTAATATCGTGTGATTTTTCTATTTTGAGCCCCGCTTTCATTGTTACCATCTTAAAAGCGGCTAAAATTATGGGCATATCTTGTCTGCCACATACTATCTTCAACATCAATAGACTGCAGAGTATTTAGTTCGTATTCCACATCGACCCGGGGAGACTTTCTAGTTGATGTTATCGGCTTAAGCCTCCATTCTTGAGGCTTTCCCTTTAATTGGAAGAACTCCCCTCCCAATGCGTGACCGAAGACATCCGGTTCATTCAAATTTAAGGAAAGGCTCGCATTCATGCCGAGTTCTCTTCCTATCCCAGCGGCTGCGGGACGCCAGCAGAGATCTTTTCCGCGGCCCTCGCAGGTTGATGCACACGCCGGCGACCTTTTTATCCACGGTAAGAACTCTCATACGAACCGTTTCCCGCACTATCCTCTGCTTACCCCCCCACAATTCGTAATATTTATTAGCACTTAAAACCCCTCCTTTTCCCTCTCTATATTTCCTTTCTCTGTAGAAACAAGGTCTAAATCATAGCTGTGTTTTCGCCACCCAGTACGGACAATATTAGAGAGGCACTCCAGTTTTTCCGTGACATTACCTCCTTCCAACAGCTGTGGGTCACCAGCAGATTTTCTTAGCGGGACCCATAGGTTGATGTAGACGTCCATATCCTGACATCTACGGTAAGACCGCTTTCGCCAATACATTTGGTTACTGTCAGCGCATACGCTATTTAAATTATTTAGGCCATTTAATTAATTATAGCATCCTCACTTTTTGTATTTTAGTAATTCAATTTGATCCGATACTTCACTTCATTTATTGCTGATCTTATCGTGGCACTTTTCATCTTCCAACGGCCGTGTGTTATTAAGCAGATGTATTCAGCGGTTCCCACAGGTTGAAGTAGATGGATACATTCTTATATCCATGGTAAGATCGACGCCGCAGATCTATCTTGCCATAATTAGCGGGCTGTTTATTTAGAAAACTTAGACCAGCAAAGTAACCATAGCCTCATCATTTCTTGTATTTTAGAAATTCAATCTGAATTAAAGGCTGCGATACTTTATTTCACCAACTGCTACGGGAAGCTGGATAATATCGTTGATACTGCTCCCATAGGTTGATGCAACCGCCTATGTTTTTAGAATAACGGTAAGATACGGGCACATTTGGCATCTGAAGTCCGATTGGCCACATTTAAATGGTTAGCCAAAATCTATTTACTGTGAAATATAATAACTGCTCCCATGCTTCTTTCCTTATTACAGACGCATTGCGCGTTTCATACATAACCAACGAGTTGCATCGCTCTTTTGCAGCCGTTTGAGAAATCCATTGCATACACCACCAGAGTCTTTAGGTAAGGATAATTCAGAACAATCTAGTATAGTTCAGAACACCTTTATTACTTTTCTGAGCCTGGTTATTATGTATTAAATTGGAGATGTGGGACCTTTTATTTAACCATGCATTCAAGTAAGGTCAATAAAGTGAAGGGCTTCAGTTATTGCTCTCACGGATTCCATCCCTTCTTTAGATCTAATTCAAATTTAGACTATAACACACACCTATAATTCTCATCATTAAATGGATTATTAAAATACAGTGCACTACAATTATAGACCAATGATTTGAAAATATTTATGGTATATAGAATAGTATTTTCCAGGAATTTTTCCCATCTCATCAACGATTTACTTATATGTTCGTTGACTTCATAAGTGAGACCCACTTACTTGGATGGACATTGAATCTCTAAGTGAGACCCATAAACAGCACTCTGGCCAACTATGGAGGCCGTTTTCAGACGCCCTAATCCCTATAGGTGACTGACCAGAATTATAGTTTTCTACACACATGTCGGTATCATCATTTGGAGTGGATTGTAAGAACCTCAATTCCCATCTTGTTGTAATCCTTGTTGCGACTCTAGGGCACTTCGCCCTTTAACCACTGCTCAAATATTAAACCATTAGTTTGTACCTTGTGTAGATGTATGTTTTAGCTACACGAGTAGGGATTATTATTATGAAAGCACAAATTGAGAACAGCTTGATATTTCTCTCACTGTTAAATTTAAACTTAGGAATGTAACCATTTGTTTTTTAATTTTGTTTTTAAACCTGTTTTTCAGCTTTTTTTGTGGCTCCTGATGAAGGCGTTTCCTACAACGCCGAAACGCGCGTCGACCTACATTGTTTGCCACCGCTATTTTTTTATGAAATTCTACTAATAATTGTGATTCACTGTCCAATTTTGTCTGTTGTTTTAACTTTAAAATTGCTTTTTGTAATTGTGATATATGTATATGATTATTGTGTTATTAAGTTACCTATAGAATTGTTTGTGCCTTATGAATCATTTCTATTCAATGTTTTTAATATGAATGAGTTCAGATTTACAATAAATGTATTTCCACTTTTTAACTATTTGAATTGTGTGCTTTCCATACATTTTCCCTTACTCCTTGTGTGTTGACACCAGGTCTTTTCTTTCGCATTGATTATTTCCCTGTATTACAGATTAATTTTTGAAACAGGGGGTCCTTGATTGTTACATTGGGCATCCCTGCTGATATGCAGGGATGTGCCAGTTATTGTAAATCTGCCCCTCAGTATTTATGCAGATGGCACCACATCCATTTTGGTCTTTCCCCAACAGTGATGTATTTATCTGCTCTTTCTCTTTATACTGCCAGTGGCACAAGGATGCGGCACAGGTATTACGAGATGTCCCGATGAAGTGAGAAAAAAGGGTGTAATATTTCAGGTGATTTAGTCATCTAAAAGAATGCAGTACCTCATCAATCCCAAAGGTCCTTCTGAAGTCCGCAGAAAGCTGCATTCCCATAATCAGTTGCCAGATAGCTTTTCAAATTATAATTATAATAAGGACTAACTAGCTTTGCCACAGGGGCCGTGGAATGCTGTGTGACCATACACCAAAGCAGGGAATAATCAGAGAAGACCCAGTAATCCATGCAGCAGCATGCACCAGGCCTAGATGCCGTTTAATGAGCCAAAGGACATCAAAAGGGCAAGAAAGTCAATTGGTGACAAAAGCAGCAGCTATGCACCATATTATTTTCTTTATTTCACACTGTCTACTGCTGAACAAAACACCCCATAAAGTAGAAAGAAGAAAGGATGAGGAAGACCAATAAAGACTGCCACTTAAGCAGAAATTGCTCAAACTTTAAAAGGCCCAGACTAAACTTACTCCTGCTAGGATAAAAGAATGCAAACTCTGAGCAAGGTTGCAGGGTCCAAACCCCTCTCAGGTTCTCAAAGGCTCTCAAAGTCGGGCTTGTCCTAGTTGGGTCATAGTGCAGACTCCAGCTAGGAGGCACCCTACACATGAAAGGGTAAGTGGTGAATTGCTTAATAGGTTGCTTCCCTGGCAGCGCAAGAGCAAATTGGCCATCCCAGCACTCTACTTTCCTCACCCCTCCATGTGCGCCCAGTACTTTTAGTGGATCCCAGAGAACTATGTTCTTTCTAGTTTACACAATTGGGCATCGTCTTAACCCTCACAAGTTCCTCCCGAACAAATTCCACTTTCATTATTAGTTATGAATGACATTTCAGGGTACTACCAATCAAAGGGGGACCCCTGCAGACAATAGTTAGGCAGGTGTGGCAGGGGAAAATGAGTAAAGACAACACTAGCAAAAAATATGCGCCTAAAGGTAAGAATACAAATGGCCCAAACAAAGGGTCCCAAAAGGGTCCCAAACAAAGGGTCCCAAAACACTGACTGCAGCTGACCCAACCATATTTTGAAGCCATATAGCCACAAGTTTAATTATCAAAAATAGTTTTTCTTTTTATTCTTATTATATCAAAACATAATTAACAAAGTAATACAATACATAAATAAATACAACGCAGGCATACACTGGTGTTGAATAGTGTCTTACACATCCCTTCTATCACACTAACATTCGCTCATACTCACATACATTCATTCAACAAGACCACACAGTGTCCAGAGGACATCACACGTCAATCAAAACAACTCCTCGTGCAACATCCCAATAGCAAATAGGGACGAGATCCAAAACCACGAATGAGTTTAAACGCCTACATGTGTTTCGGTGTACATCCCAGGACCGGGCCACACCTTTATAAGGGCAAAGATGGATGGGTGGTGGGGGGGGACACAAACACACCTAAAATTACAGAAAAACATGACATCAGCTTTTAAATCAATATAATTATATAAACAAAATATACACGGTTCTAGGCATACATAGGTCAGCTCCAGAAAGGAACACAATAAATGTATTAATGATAGACAAGGCAAATCTAATGCCAGAATAGTGTGCACAGGAAAGAACTAGAAACTAGTTAGAGAGCTAAGAAAAAACAGTGAAAAGGACAGATACACCCAAGTTTGTGAGCTTAGTTCATACTGACAATGTGATTCATGATACCTCATGCATCCAGCTATATTGCAGATTGACATATAGTGCAAAACACTATAGCATGCGCCAAATTTAAGGAGTATAGGATGTAACATACTTCCAAGCTGTCTGCTGGGCGTGATTTTCAATAAGGGGCTCTTTAAAAAAATCAGAAATGTGATCTGACGTTCCAATGATACAGAATCTGTGAAAGAGATCAATCATTCAGGCTCAATTGCAAAATAAAAACAAACCCAGGTTGTGCTTCAGCAAGGAATAAAGAGTGGGCAACAAACCTACCCGCAACCTGTGGCATCACATAAGAGTCAGCAAAGGGTCAACTCCGGGGACCCAATGGGCTTCAAATAATCCCAAAGCACAAAAGCATGAAGATCAATAAATATCGCAGGAGCTGCCTTAGGCCATTCTAGAAAATAAAGACAAAAAAGGGTAGGAAGTAAGTCAAAAGGTCCTGGACTGATTACCAAGAACACAGGGCGACTGCTAGCTATGGATTGAGCACAAAGACCTACCCGTATTTTCAGCGTTACAAAAGTCCTCGAAAGAGAGGAGGGTCCAGGGGCCACTGATGTCCTGTGTCCTTAATAAAGGACTCCAATTTACTGACTTTAGGTTTCAAGAAACGGTCAATATATTTGGAGAGCGGCTCCGTGGCCGATCCAATAGTCGACACAATTGGCCTCAGGGGGGTCCTGAGGCCAATTATTGCATAGACATCTATGATATAGCTGCAGCACATATGTACAAGTAGCACTTTACCCCAGTGCTGACTCCTCTTTTCCCAACTCAGGGGGGGTCCACCATGTTTTTGTGGGTTTTTGGGACCCCGTAGATAATAGGCATTCGTGTGTGTGTCTAGGCGTCAGGAATTCTGCTTCCTTGGGGCATATAAATCCAACATCTACAGCACTCTCAACCATGGATAAATTACGCTGCTTGAGGCCCGGCTCGTAAATTTGCATTAGGTAAGTCTTTAGGTCTATTTGAAGGTATATTCCTATCGCTCGCTGGGAGGTTTGGATTCATTTGTCCCCTTTATTGATCTTGGGGTAAAGTGCTACTTGTACATATGTGCTGCAGCTATATCATAGATGTCTATGCAATAATTGGCCTCAGGACCCCCCCTGAGGCCAATTGTGTCCACTATTGGATCGGCCACGGAGCCGCTCTCCAAATATATTGATCGTTTCTTGAAACCTAAAGTCAGTAAATTGGAGTCCTTTATTAAGGACACAGGACACCAGTGGCCCCTGGACCCTCCTCTCTTTCGAGGACTTTTGTAACGCTGAAAATACGGGTAGGTCTTTGTGCTCAATCCATAGCTAGCAGTCGCCCTGTGTTCTTGGTAATCAGTCCAGGACCTTTTGACTTACTTCCTACCCTTTTTTGTCTTTATTTTCTAGAATGGCCTAAGCCAACTCCTGCGATATTTATTGATCTTCATGCTTTTGTGCTTTGGGATTATTTGAAGCCCATTGGGCCCCCGGAGTTGACCCTTTTCTGACTCTTATGTGATGCCACAGTTGCGGGTAGGTTTGTTGCCCACTCTTTATTCCTTGCTGAAGGACAACCTGGGTTTGTTTTTATTTTGCGATTGAGCCTGAATGATTGATCTCTTTCACAGATTCTGTATCATTGGAACGTCAGATCACATTTCTGATTTTTTAAGAGAGAACCTTATTGAAAATCCGCCCAACAGACAGCTTGGAAGTATGTTACATCCTATACTCTTTAAATTTGGCGCATGCTATAGTGTTTTGCACTATATGTCAATCTGCAACATAGCTGGATGCATGAGGTATCATGAATCACATTGTCAGTATGAACTAAGCTCACAAACTTGGGTGTATCTGTCTTTTTCACTATTTTTTCTTAGCTCTCTAACTAGTTTCTAGTTCATATACGGTGCACACTATCCTGGCATTAGATTTGTCTTGTCTATCATTAATACATTTATTGTGTTCCTTTCTGGAGCGGACCTATGTATGCCTAGTACCGTGTATATTTTGTTTATATAATTATTTTGATATAAAAGCTGATGTCATGTTTTTCTGTAATTTTAGGTGTGTTTGTGTCCCCCCCCCACAACCCACCCATCTTCGCCCTGATGAAGGTGTGGCCCGGTCCTGGGCTGTGCACCGAAACACACGTATGCGTTTGAACTCATTTGTGGTTTTGGATCTCGTCCCTATTTGCCATTGGGATGTTGCACGAGGAGTTGTTTAGGCCAACATCATGGGGCAATTCCACCACTTTGATTGATGTGTGATGTCCTGTAGACACTTGTATTGTATTGTATATGGTACTTATATAGCACATGCTGTCACCCTACGGGTATCCTGGCGCTTTAGATTTTACACCATCATCCTCAGATGGAAGGATGTGAGCACGGGGAAACCCTAGCAGGTCGGGAAGAGCCAGGTTTTCAGGCTACCTCTGAAACTCATGAGGGACTCACTCCGTCTGTTACTCAAAGGAAGCTCATTCCACAGGCGTGCCGCAACCACCCGAAAAGCCCTGCCCCCCAGCCTGGTCCGCTTTAATCTTGGGACTTCCAGAAGACCAGCACCAGACGAACGGAGCTGTCTCTGTGGCCGGTACCAGGAGAAGCAACCCTGCAGGGGGACTGGGCCCAGGTCATGTGTCGCTTTAAATACCATGCATAGAGACTTAAATAATACCCTCTCTTTGACCGGCAACCAGTGCAGATCCCGTAAAGCTTGGGACGATGAGGCACTGCGATTCCTCTTTAGAGCCAACTTGGCTGCTTCCGACTGTACTCTTCACAGCCTGCCGATGATAAACTGAGGGTCCCCCAGATACAGAGAGTTACAATAGTCCAGCCTGCTCAGCACAATGCTTCTCACCACCAACGACCTCTTATCATCTGGAAGAATAGGGAGGAGTCGACGCAGCATTCCGCAAGAGACTGAAGCACAGGCCGGCTATCCTAATGGCCTGTGACTCCATTTGTAAGTTTTTGTAGAGCAGGACCCCTAAATTTCTTAATGTATCAGACGAGGGCACTGGCTATTCCTCCGGAGTAAGCCTGAACTCCCTCGGTAGGTGCTGAGTTAGCCCTGCTGGGGCGCAGTACAGCACCTCTGTTTTCTCTCCGTTGAACTGTAGGGAGTTCTTCCGGACCAGCAGAAATGGGTCTATAACTCTCCAACTCGGTGGGGTCCAGTGAGGGTTATTTTAACACTGGTGTCACCCCCACCTGTTTCCAGCCATCCGGGACCGAACCCATCTCGTGGGACTGATTACAGATGCGCTGCAGCCATGGGAGGGTTGGAAGACCATATGTCTTCCAGATTTTTACCGGCATGGGGTCTTCTGGTGAGCCCGAGGATACACTATGTACCAAGCTGTTAAAAGTACACTCATTAAGGCCTGGAAACCTTTCCAAAGTGGCTAACTGGCAAGCATTTGCTGTGTGGTCTTGTTGAATGAATGTATGTGAGTATGAGTGAATGTTAGTGTGATAGAAAGGATGTGTGGGACACTATTTAACACCAGTGTGTGCCTGCGTTGCATTTAGTTATGTATTGTATACATTTGTTTAATATGTTTTGATAAATATGGTTGGGTCAGCTCCAGTCAGTGATATATAATATTGGGACCCTTTGTTTGGGCCATTTGTATTCTTACCTTTAGGCGGGTGTTTTTTGCTAGTGTTGACATTTCAGGGTAAAAAGGAGACAATTTAGTGAAAGGAGACTTGCCCTGTGTAGAACTGTGACTTTTCCTGTTCTTTCTGTGCTCTCGCTTTCCCCTTGCTGTTCAGCCTGAGTCTGTGTGGAATGTTGATGAGGTCATAGAATGTGGGGTGCTTGATGTGAGTCAGTTGGTGTCAGCAGGCTGAGCGGCTAGGAGGCTGCTCCAGGTGGGGCTACTCTACTATCTTACTTCCATCTTATTTACCATCCTATTACCATCTTTCTACATTTACAATTGAAACGTATTAAAGGAACTACTTGGATTCTACAACTTGTCTGCATATGGATTTTCATACTACAACACCCTGCTTCCATTATTTTGGCTAGGACAGCAGCATGCACCAGTTTGGTAGCTCTCAATTCACTCAATCTTAGTCCAGCTCTTCTCTGACTTGTGGAAAACGCGTTTTATGGATGCCTCCACAAGTTAACATCGCTTCCAAACTCCTTTGTCTGGTTCTTCTCTCTCCACCCCTTCCTCACCAATTAATCCTGCTCTCACCACTGGACAGAGGCCTTTGAACTGAAGCAATAGTAGTCAGTATTTTTCTTTTCCAGTCTGGGCAACTCATAATTCAACTCTTCTGAATGCTGGCTCCAGTCAACAGAGTGTATTGATTGAGTCTACTAGCTACTACAGTTTTGGGTCTGCTCTGGGAGTGCAGAGTTTTTGCCAGCCTTGTTCACTCAAGAAGCTTTGCCTTTTTTACATGCACATTGCATGGAATATGTATACTACCCCTTACTACTATAAGGTTGGTTATTATTTCTTAGGCCCGCCTTGCTGATTCCTGGGTGCATGATTTCAGTATACCGACCCTTTCAATTGTGGGGACATGACCCACAATCTGCTTTTCTCAGCATTAGAAGACACAAGTACGCTGAGCCCTGCCAGCCAGGAAAAAGAAACTACCCCTACCATATTAAGGTTTGTTGCAATGTCTCAGGCTCGCTGTGCAGATTTCTGAGTGCATAGTCACATACTGCTGATCCTTCTCTTTGCAGGGATATAACCACAATCTGCCTTTATCAGAATATTAAGCAAGGGCTGCATTATTTTTGTTCGCCTGGTAATGGTATGTGTGACTTTATTAAAAACTCATCATACTGAATGGTATCCAATCTTGTGGCTTTCCTTCTTAAAACATGTACAACAGCAGAAGTATTCTGCTCTCCTGGAAATACTCAATTGTGCTGCCCTGGTAAAAACAAGGTCTGGCACTTGATCCATAAGTCATCACTTAATTGCATTTCTGGATTCAGATGGTAACTTATTTTCTAAGTTATTGCTTTGAAAACCTCTGTTGTTGGTATCAGATATGAAATTACTTAAACCAGTTTCAGTGTGAAATGTTCAACACTTGATAATGTAATGGCTGTAAATCTGTTAGCACGGAGAGAAAATGGGAGTGAGCTGTTTGTTCGTTATCATTGACTACTCCCTAACTTTTGATGAAGTTGATAGGAATCATCTTTGAGGGAAATTGCACTCATGGTGCAGTGAACGGATTTTGCTTCACTTTTTGATCGAACTTCACTATGCAACTAAGATGCAAGTAAAACTATTAAAAGGTAGAAACCTTATACCAAGAATACATAGATCAAATTGTCTTAAACAAGGGTGCAATCTGCCTTTCTTGTTTCTTCCCTGTGTGTAACAGACCTTCCGGATTTTCTAGATCACCTCGATGGTTAAGCCCCGAAGCTCAGTACTGAAAGGGTTAGCTACCTAGTACACCCCAATGACCTGATTATTTTATCCATGACTTAAATAGGCTTACTGTTAGACCTTGCCCTTTTTGCAGGTTTATCCCCAAAATGTTTGCCTTTTGCTTCCTATTGTTCTGACCCTGTTTTGTTGGTTATAATACTCTGGGTACTTTACCACTGCTGTTCAGTGCTAAAGTGCATATGCTCTCTGTGTAAATTGTGATTATGATGGGTTATCCATAATTAGCATATTTGATTTACTGGCAAGTCCCTAGTAAACTACACTGTGTGTGCCCAAGGCCTGTAAATCAAATGCTACTAGTGGGCTTGCAGCACTGGTTGTGCCACCCACATGACTAGCCCTCTAAATGTGTCTCAGACCTGCCACTGGAGTGTCATGGCGCACAGTTTTAAACTGCCATGTTGACCTGGCAAGTGCATCCACTTGACAGGCTATAATCTTCCCTTTTCTTACATGTAAGACACCCCTTAGGTAGGCCCAAAGTACCCACATGGGCAGGGTCTAGTATATGTGAAAGATAGGACATGTGCGATGTGTTTTACATCTTTTTTTACTATTGAAATGTTTTCTGTCCCTTAGGTTAACATGCGAGCTGCCTTGTAACATCTTACAAGTGTAACTTGCCATTGGGACAAGATAGAGAAATGGAGTTTAAGCTCTCTGAATTTGAAATTTAATAACAGACCTTTTAGTAAAGGTCGTTTCTAAATCGTGTGTTTTAAAATACCACTTTTAGAAAGTGGGTATTTTCTTGCTTTACCATTTTGTGTGCCTCTTCCTGTTTGTGTATTTACCGTCTGGGTTTGGAGTGACAGGAGCTGGGGATGTACATTCACTCTAGACACTAACAAGGTGGCGTTGAGGTGTTTCATGCCTTGCATGGGTGACTCATCACCAGGCTGAATAGACATAGTCTGCTTTTAGAATGATGGGCAGAGTTTTGCTAGCGCATGAATAAGCTATCACTTTGAGAATGTGCTTTTAATACATAAATCCTTTTTACTCGCTGACACCACAACTAATCAGACTGACCCGGGCATGAAAGCAGATGAGAGTGTGATGGGAAACACTAACATTACCATATTGAATGAGAGGTTTTGAAGCCCCTGATCCAGAACTATACTAATTACACCCAGGTCCATTTTGCTCACCAATGGGTCTGCCCCACTCCCTTCCTGCCGCAATTGTGCTTGAGCTGGCTGAAGCATTGCCTATACCGCTCTCATCCCTATTGGGCACATCACCCCCAGGACAAAGAGCATCCTCCGAGTCTAGCACCAGGAGATGCACTATAGATGCTTGGAATAGATTGGCAGAGAGTGCAGGGTGGATATTATAAATTCTCCTTAACTACCCCTTTATTTCTATCCATGACTACCAGCAACGCATGAAGCCAAAGCAATCTACCAGCTACAGAGTTTAGGAACACTTAACTGAGGAGGCATTTATAAAAACTGTAGCTTCCTCACACTTGCCAAATTCCAGGGAAACTCAAACAGCACTCTGCTTGCAATTTTTCTCTATCATCACCTTCAGAGATCTTGTAAGACAGCATTCCTAACTTCTGAACCCAACCCCTTCCCACCACTAGAGAAAATATTAGTGGCTAAGTCCACCAACCAGATAATTTCCACTTTATACTGCTTTAGGCAAAACAAAATACTGTTAAAAGAGTACCCCACTAAAACTGAATGGGGAATACTCTTGTAGAGGAAATTCTGCTGCACCAAAACTGGCCTAGTAGTCTCAAGCAGTCAACTATGAGAACCTACCGCACCTCCTAGCCCATGAAGGTTTGGTCTCTATGAAGACTCAAACTACGGAAAGTGTAGGTCCTGCACTTGAACAGGATGTGCGGTGCAGTCCTCTCATATTGTCATGAGGCACTAGTTGCCACATCCCCCATGACAGAATGTGAAATATGCACAGACCCTAAAATCGCGTTGTTGAGATGGATGGAGGATCTTTGCACCACACATTAAAAAAATTATAGCTCTTGTGCTGCTATTAGACAAGAAGGAGGTGGCTTGTTGTTGGGGTGGGAGAAGACTGCTGAAGTACAAGCAATGGTTGGACTCTCTTATATATTCTAAGGAACAGCTGGAGCTGCACACAGAATTAATGCAACAAATCTCTAAACCCAGAGATATCTGGGGGCTCCTAAAACATTACCTAATAACAACTCCAGATTGGCCTGCTTCTCCGCTGCCCCAGGACATTGCTACGTGATGGTTGGTGTCCTGCTACTCACAGAGGCACTAGGGGGTGTCCTGTGTTTCCCCCATTCCCCAACAAACTCTGAAACTCATCTCTGGGACATCAAATGACTACCCTCTTAATATTCCCTGAGATGGCCCTAAAACTCCAGAAAAGGGTAATCAAACCAAAGTTCCAATTACATAAAAATGCTCAACCTTACCTCGAAAGGGCCAGCCAGCATTCAGGCCACTCATTCAAACTGTATGAAAGCTGTGGCTGCACTGTTGGGACACTGCCAGAGCTATACCCACAAGGGCAGAGTGTACTTAAGATAGGTGAGAACATAGAGACTGATTAAAAAACTATAAAATACCCTCAATTAGTGAAAAATGAAAGTAAACTTATAATGTGTTGTGCAAACATAGTACTTGTAGAGAATTAAGTTCATCTAAGTTATCATCTGTCACAAATTTCCAGGTAGAGGATCTTAAATTGCTATATAGTCTTAAATGAATCTTGGAGACAACTACATGTACAGCAATGCTATGAAAATGTTGACAAAAGATTGTATGACTAAACTGTACTTTAGTATTTTGAGATGGTTGATAAAAGAAAATGAAAAGAGATAATCGTGTCAGAGTTCCAATTCTGTCAAAATGATCGTCCCGCAACACAAACTATCTTTTATCAACCCAAGCAGTAGCGGCCGGTGGTGGGAGTTCTGCAGGGTGGGGGAGAAGCAGGGTGGGGGGTAGTAAACTATAGAATACAGCCGAGCAGAGGTAAATAAACAAATAAATAAATAAAACGAATTTCATTGCTCGCGCTGCATTGCCAAATGCGATGCCACGCGCGCAACTAAATTAGTTTTATTTATTTTTTTGTTTACTTATCTCCATTAGGCCATATTCCATAGTTTACTACCCCCCACCCTGCTCCACCCCCGCCCGCCTCACCACCCAGCAGCACTCCCACCACCGGCCGCTACTCAACCCAAGGTACATAAAATGTTTCCAGAGCACCAGGAATACCAATGCTATCTTCCAAAGGTATTCTTCTAGAAAGCACTTCCCAATATATTGATCTGTTCTTGGCTCAATACATGAAAAATCTCACAACATATGTCAGAGATAGCATGGACTTTCTCAATAAGATTGAGGGATCCCATGGCAAGCTGACCTCTTAATGATACCTATAGATGTTAATTCACTGTATATCAGTAAATGAAATCAGGACGGCCTTATTGCTTATGAATATTTTCGACCAATATATTTTTGGAGCACCCAAAGATGTTAATGCAAATCTTACCATTTTGATGTGAACATAATATTTTTCTTTTTTGATGGAAATCTTTTCCTGCAGTGACCGGAAACTGTGCTGGCCACCTACTTCGCCATCAGTTCAGCAAATCTTTTTAAGGACTGTTGGGCGAAGCAGGTGTTATGTACCAATGACATGGATGAACATACAGGTTTAGATTTATTGCAGACCTCTTTTTAATATGAAAAGGTACACCAGAATCAACCAGGAAGTCTTTACAATCTATAAATAGAATCAATTTGAATCTGAGTTTCACCCGCACTATGTCACACTAGCATCACATACTTATATGTTTGTAGGTAAACCAAGGGAGATTGAGAATAAGACTACACAGGAAAGAGACTGCATAGAATAGCTTGTTACATGCAAGCTGTCATCATCCCAGGTTTCTGAAATGGAGTATCCAGTAAGGAGAACTCCTTAGGGGCAAGAGAAACAGTGACACTGAAGAAGCAAACGAAGAGGAAAGAATCTGGATATGCAAAAGATTGTAGAAAAGGTGATACCCACGTTAAGTTATCTTCAAAGCAGTCAATTGACTAAATGAAGTATAAAATGGAAACACTACTGGTACCCAGGAAAAAGGGAGTGGAAAAGATGGTAGCCCCAATTCCTTAATATTCATTACCTACAAATCAACACATGGTTCTGTAATACCTTAGGAAGGAATCAGAATATTGTGGGTATCACTGAAAGAGTCAGGACTAAAAGAATATTTGGGTAAATATTAAGGTACAGGAAAAACTGATGTCCAGTTTGTCAACTTGTTTGTGAATGGTGTAATCCACATTGGGCAGATAAACGCCACTGCCAAAGTAAGTGTGTTGCTTCTGGACCAGATGAAAGAAGATGCACTCGAGGATGAGACCCAGGTTTATCAAGATGGCTATTACATATGGTAGGGAGGCGTGCAAATGTCAAAGGAAAAAGCTTTTCATACAATCAGCCCCACCACCTCAAACAAAATCGAAATAGATTACATTTTTCATTTTTTTATCTGGCCTACTATTGGAGAAAATGGCATCTAGGAGTGCCACACAAATGCTTTGAATACAAAACGTTAATTCTTTAGTTGTTTCTAGAACTCTGTGGTGCAGCAGGAGTCGACCAATGAAGAGTTACCTGACTGACTGCTGCTGGTGTTGACAGTACTTGTTTCACACTGTATTTCATAAAGTTTTATTAACATGGATGAGGAAGATATTTTAGAACTCATGGACAATCTGTTCTGACTTTAGCTTTCTAGAGCACTAACCATCATTTCTATGTCAAAGAACAAGCACCTAACTTCATCATTTATGGTAGTATCCTTTGTAGTATATGCTTTTACTTTTATGGCTTTGATTCCATAATTATGGTGTTCAGGTGTGCCACACCTTTGTCTTAAATACAGAATTTTAAACCTCTAGTTGTTAAATGAAAACTGTGACGAAGCTGCAGTAGAACGCTGGGGGATTAACTGACAGGCTGCTGCTGTTGGAAATATGTTTTACTCAGAATAGCAGACTTTATTCTTACTTGGCTGATGAAAATAGTGTGACCTTATAGAAAATGTGGTAGTATTTTAGCTTCCTTAACCTCAATCAGAAAATTATGAGAGAAAACAGGTTTCTCTCAATTATGGTTCATTGACTCCCAGCAGAGGATCAGCGTTTTGCACATGTCAAAATCCCTTTAGAACATAACACTATTCCTAAAGTTAGTATGTCTCTACCAACAAATGATTTATAAAATCTATTATCACACTTTGGAGGTCATTACGATGTCAGAAAAATCAATACCGCCAGACGCCGCATCGGTCATGGGACCGACCTACACCCGGTCGGCGGTACTGATCGCCTCATTAGGATGAGACCGAACACTGTTCAGTAGCATTCCTAAATTTTACTATGGCAGCATGCATTCCGGAAGTAAACCGATCGTAATGCATGCTCCCAGAGTGAAATGTGAGGTGCTGTTCATCCCTGCACCCAGTGGCAGGCACCTGAAACCGGATGCTGTGCACCCAAAGGGGCCCTGCTGGGGGTCCCCAAAGAAGCTTTCCGATATGGTTTCCATGTCAGACAGGCTGGCATGGAAACCATGTCGGAAACTGTCATTGCGATCTCAAGGGCAGAAAGGACCGCCCTTGAGACTACAGACTGGATTCCGACTGGCAGACGGGCCCTTCGAGCCTGTCGAAAGCCAGCCAGAATGACTGTCCGGTTTCCTTTCCGACCGCCTCCATCGTAATGAGGCGGTCAGAAAGGAAACCGAACGGCCCATTACAATGCGGCTGTAAACCTCAATGGGCCGAATGTCTATCGGCCCCTGAGTGAATGTATGATGTTACAACGCATACATTCATAACGCATACCATTACAACAAAACTTTTACAATGCAGGATCCATTACAACGCATGCCATTACAACGCAGATGCTATTACAACGCATGCCATTACAACGTAAGTATGGGTAAGTATTTTTTTTTATTTTAATTAATGGGAATGTAATAGTAGTGTAAATGTTGGATAGTGTAGGGGTTAAAATTACTATTCTAACTCCAGGGGGTGTAATAGTAGGGTAAGTGTTGGATAGTGTAGGGGTTAAAATTAAATTAAATACTTACCCATACTTACGTTGTAATTGCATGCGTTGCAATAGCATCTGCGTTGTAATGGCATGCATTGTAATGGCATGCGTTGTAATGGATCCTGCGTTGTAAATGTTTCGTTGTAATGGTAGTGCGTTGTGAAAGTTGCGCTGTAATGGCTGTTTCCCCCCTGAGTATGTGGTCTGGTTTGTGATCCTCAAAAATATGCTTTCATTACAATACATTTCAAAAGGGACCTTGTCCCAGAGTCCCATAATGACTGCCACTAAATGTTTGACCTTATTGTGGCCAGCCAATCAAGGGGTGTGGTCCTTTTAGGACCCCGACATGTCATTGGGGGTTACCATGTACCGTTAACAAATAATGAAAAGGATGCTTTCTGAGTAAAGTTTTAACTTTCAGCCAAACTTGCTGTAATTCCATTCAGCTGATTTTTTCTATAACACAAAGCAAACATTCCTGTAGGCATTAAAATGGGATTTCAACTTTCCAAATAAAAGTTCAACCAACTCAGGTCCTTCCAGGAAGGTTTTGAGTGATCAGTCAAGCACAGCTAAGAAAATGTGGGTCCCAAAATGTTGTTTCCTTTGTTAATTTGTAAATTGTGAGAAGTGACACAGAAAATAACAGCTGAATGGAAATATTCCAAATCTGGTAAAAAGTTAGAACTTTACTCAGAAAGCATTCTTCTGGTTATTTGGTATACATATGTTCAGCCATTTTTGAGAAATTTGAATTTATGGAAGTGCTCGGGTGGTGATGAAGTTGCTAAAATCATGATGATAGCTGGATGGTTGGTATCCTGCGGGAGTCCAACAGTACAGTAAGCTTAAAAAGTAAGGGCCTCTGACTGGGTGAGGGAACTATTTCTCCGGCCAATCTTTCGAGTCTTGCAGGACCGTACTAGGCCCTCAGTACCAACCGATCTGATTGACTGGCCGCAACTTGAAGAAAAATGTTGCAGCAGCCATTACATGACACAGGGATTCAGTCCCCATGTCCTGAATTTGGAATTTTAAAAAACCTCAAAAGAGAGACAGAATGGTAAAAGTAAAAAATTTGTAAATATACATGCGGGTTGGTGGTCCATGTGCAAGATTGTGCACAGTGGGATGAGAGTGGGTTTATTGCCTGCAGGGAGTGGGCGTTTTGTGCAGGGCCTGATTGCAAGCTGTGCGCAATGGCTTGTTGGATGCTCACAGGGGGCTAAGTGCAAGGCCTGGGCAGAGTTCAGGCCATGTGGCCAACCCCTGCAGTGCATGCAATAAAAAAACTGAAATTCACTGAAAAAACCATAGGTCGTGCACAGCAGCGGTTGGGCACCCACGTGGGTTGGTCCCCCAGGCCCTGCGGCCAACTTCCGAATGCACATGACCAAAAGCTGTGCTTAGCAGGGGGGTTGGCTGAATATGATTACACAAATTAAACATTCATTGAAAAAGACAAAGGTTAAAGTTATATTATAATTAGTTAAGCTAATAAGATCTTACCTTATGTTAAAAACAAATCAAAAAATTAACTGAAAAAAAGGTTCAAGTGTTCTTATAATGAAGTATGGAAATAAGATCTGACATTTAAAAATACTCAGACGCTCACTGAAAAAACAAAGGTTAAAGTAATGTTATGGTTAGGTGTTGAAATAATATAAAAACTAAAGTTGAAAAACCATTGAAATTCAAAAGTTTCTAACTTAATTATGTTACGTTATTTATACTTATAGAGTGCACTGCTACCCAGGGGTGTCCTGACGCTAAGTACTGGTAGCCTGGGGAACATAGAGCTACTTAGTGAGAGAAGAACCATGTTTTTAATCCCTTGTGAAAGGAGATGAGATCAGAGCAGTTCTAAGATGGGACGGGAGTTCATTCCATGCTTTAGAGGCACAATGGATAAATCTTCTGCCTTCCCAATTAGTTTTCTTGAAGGTGGAGGTTTGAACTAGTTTAGACCCGGAGGAACGCAGGGTTCTACTTGGGACGTACCACGCAAATTTAGATTTAAGGAACTCCGGACCAATCCCATTAACCGTCTTAAAGACAACACAAAGTGCTTTAAAGCGTGATCTTAGTGGAACTGGAAGCCAGTGCAGATTCTTGAGTTTTCCTTTGACCGAACCTGGGTGTTCCCGTCAGCATTCTCGCTGCTGCGTTCTGGACCAATTGCAACCTGTTCATATGTTGTTTTTGAACATTGAGATAGAGACTGTTGCAATAGTCCAGCGCGACATTATGAGCGCAGTGACCACCGTCCTCAGGTTGCTTGCCGACAGGAAGAACTTGGGGGCATATTACCAAGCAATAGCGATAATTATCGCTATTGCTTGGAAAGCGGGAAAAAAATATCGCCGAGCATCGAGGATTTTTACCGCTGAGGTACCTTGATATTATCAAGGTTTATCTCAAAAGCGGTAAAAATCCTGCGAAATGCATGAATATCGCTGAAAAATCAGCGATATTCATGCATTATCGTGACAATGCTCTTAGCCATGTTATCCACCTTCCATTGGATAACATGGCTAAGAACTGCTTTTAGCAGGCGTTAGCTTTTGGAGATATTCGCTCTTATCGTGAATATTTCCAAAAGTTGTTAATAGGAGTTAGAGATGTTAGCGACTGTTTTCAGTCGCTAACATCTTGGCACGCCCACTTTGCATGTCATTAGCGATAATTATCGCTGACATGCAAAGTGGGCCCCTAAATGCCCGCTATCGCCTACAAGCTGTCGCTAACCGGTGTTAGCGACAGCTTGGTAATAGAAAAGGACCTGCAAGGGATTTTGTTATCTTTCTATTTATCAGCACTGATAGGATCTGTTATAAATAATCAGAATACCTAACACTGTTTTCAATCAGTGGCTGTGCTATGTTATTAGCTTTTAGTATAGGAGTCCCAAAGGATCAGTACAACTAGTGTTACCACACTAACACAGTAAATATAGTAAATAATGAATAAATGCAAAAAAACAGGGTTTTGTATTGTCTGAAGGTTATTATTTGTTTTCAAGACAAAGAAATATATATTTTTATACAACAGAGATAAACATTCACATAAAATAGGGTGCATACATAGATATTATTTAGATATTCAAGGTGTCGATTGTTTCCTCCTTTGATATATCTAAATCATAAGTCCAGACTGCTCATAAATAATGGTACATTGATTTCAACTCCAAATCAGAAGAAATTCAAAGATGACATATTAAATCAAAATGCAGAGTTGGACTAAATAGTCGACGTTTCGGTCTCTTTGGGAATTTTTCACAAGACCATCATCAGGACAAAATAATTCTATATACAGTAGATGACCCTTTTTTCTTAATTAGAGACACGTCACTTATATAGTCAAGGCGGAAGCAGCACTTTGAGTGTAGCGTTGATGCGAAGCAAAGAAATAAATCTTTTTGTGCCAAAGTTTACTCGTATTTTATAAGATTCAAATTTCGATCGTAAGCCCGCCAAAGTCCGGACGAATCAAGTTAAGGCTTGATTCGTCCGGACTTTGGCGGGCTTACGATCGAAATTTGAAAAATATACGAGTGTTCTGGAATTGATCAAATTTGGATATCCTGCCAGAAACTTTTGACAACACTCTTATAAAATACGAGTAAACTTTGGCACGAAAAGATTTATTTCTTTGCTTCGCATCAATGCTACACTCAAAGTGCTGCTGCCGCCTTGACTATATAAGTGACGTGTCTCTAATTAAGAAAAAAGGGTCATATACTGTATATAGAATTATTTTGTCCTGATGATGGTCTTGTGAAAAATTCCCAAAGAGACCGAAACGTCGACTATTTAGTCCAACTCTGCATTTTGATTTAATATGTCATCTTTGATTTTCTTCTGATTTGGAGTTAAAATCAATGTACCATTATTTATGAGCAGTCTGGACTTATGATTTAGATATATCCAAGGAGGAAACAATCGACACCTTGAATATCTAAATAATATCTATGTATGCACCCTATTTTATGTGAATGTTTATCTCTGTTGTATAAAAATATATATTTCTTTGTCTTGAAAACAAATAATAACCTTCAGACAATACAAAACCCTGTTTTTTTGCATTTATTCATTATTTACTATATTTACTGTGTTAGTGTGGTAACACTAGTTGTACTGATCCTTTGGGACTCCTATACTAAAAGCTAATAACATAGCACAGCCACTGATTGAAAACAGTGTTAGGTATTCTGATTATTTATAACAGATCCTATCAGTGCTGATAAATAGAAAGATAACAAAATCCCTTGCAGGTCCTTTTCTTATAACAAGTATTGCCCGAGCCCGCAAGGGTATATTGGGTTGCTCACCTACATATCTTGTCTAGCTTGGTAATAGGGCGATAAAATTATCGCCGCATTAGCGGGAAAAAGTCCCGCTAATGCGGCGATAATGCCCTTGGTAATATGCCCCTTGATTCTTTTGATTATTCTGTGGACCATAAAGCATGCTGAGGCCACCAGATTCACTTGGTCTCCCATGGTGAGTTTATTATCCACCATAATGCCTACATTCTTGGCTTTCCTTGAAGGCATTGGACAGGAGCCGAGATCCTCCGGCCACCAATAAGGTGTCCATACCCGTGGATTATTGCCAAATTTTAGCACCTCAGTTTTCGCTGAGTTGAGTTTTAAAGAGTTGGACGAAATCCAGGTTGAGATAGAACTCATACATTTGTGGAACTGATCCCCAGCCTCCCTTTCCACTCCCTCCATCAGCGGCAACACAATTTGTGTGTCGTCAGTGTAGGAGGTGAGCTGGAAACCAAATGACCTGATGATGCTGGCCAGGGGTGCCACATAGATAATAAAGAGCGTAGGGCTCAAAGCCGAGCCCTGTGCCACCCCACATGGAAGCAAGAAGGGTTCCGAGGTGGTACCGTCTAGGTCTACGGTCTGAGACCTGCCCGACAGAAACAACGTAGCAGTTTCCATGCTGAGCCCTTCACATCAATATCAGAGAGCCGGTTCAGCAGAACCTCATGATGAACCATATCAAAGGCCGCGGATAGGTCCAGTAGGATTAATATAGCATTACCTCCCCTATCCACGTCCTCTCTGATTTCCTCGGTTGATTTTATTAAAGCCAGTTCCGTGCTATGAAAAGCTCTGAACCAATATCGTGATGGGTCTAGAGAATTGTTAGAAGAAATAAAGTTGCTGAGTTGGCTGTTCATTTCTTTTTCCAATAGTTTGGTTGGAAATGGGAGCCTGGATATTGGACGATAATTATTCGTGTCCTTGGAGTCCAAAGATTGCTTTTTCAGTAGAGGAAGAAGCTTTTTTCCAACTTATAGGAAAAATTCCGGATAGGAAGACTCCATTAAGCAGAGGGGTAAGTGCTGTTCCGATAATGTCCGGAATTTACTTAATAAACCAAACTGGACAGGGGTCGCTAGGGACACCAGATTTTATTGTGTTCAGCAATTTGATCCAGTCTGATTTCTTGATCGGGGTGAAATGGTCCAGTAGTTCTGCCGGGGCACCTGATTTTCCTGCTTCCATTAGGTTCAGATCAGTCTGATTTCCATTGAACTGACGAATGAGTGAGGAAAATATTGTTTCTATTTTTGATTTTAAAAAAACGAGTTTTATTGCAGAATTCTGCATCACCCTGTATCTTGGGAATATTAGGATTCGATAATTGGGATTGGGAAATTGTTTTAAACAGTTCTTTTAAGTTTGTTTCAGCCATGGTTATTTGTAAGGAAAAATACTCTTTTTTAGCTTCCAGAAGTGCTTGTTTGTAGTTAGAAATACAAGTTTTATAGTTTTCCTTATCAGATTCAGCATAGTGTTTACGCCATTTCCACTTGGCATATTTACAGACCAATTTCTTGGCCCTGAGCTCCTCTGAAAATTCCAGGGAGCAGTGGGAAAGGCGCATTTGGGTATCCATTTTTTGTGGGGAACAAGCCAATCACAGGCGTCCGAACCCACTTAATGTAAATGGTCGTAGCCTCCTCCACATCCAATGGATGCTGGTACATTGAGTTTTCAAGGACATTTTCCAGCCTCTTCACATCCAAATTGCCCAAGATCTAGTTATAATCTCCTGAGTCTGTTTCCGACGAGAGGAGTGAGCCAAAGAGCTCTTTAGTTCGAACTTGATCTCGCAGTGATCATACCACGAGATCGGGAGGACTGAGATCTCATCTAGATCTTTATTATTGGAATATATACCATCTAAGGTATGACCCTTTTCATGTGTTGGAAGCCTCACCAGTTGTTCAAGGCCTCCTGCGCCCATAGTTTGGTCCAGCCTGGATGTGTCAGTATCATTGGTATTTTCAAGATAAAAATTGAAATCACCCAACATTGAGAAGGACTCTAAACACAGTCCTTCTTCCAGCAGCGAACCAAGGGAGCCCAGAAAACTACTTTTGGAACCCGGGGGTCGATATATTAACATCCCTTTAAAGGGTCTATGAGAGCTAGAGTAGATATTAAAGACTAGAGCCTCACACGCCAAATTGGAGGCCGGTACCAAATTCGGTGTGAGTGATTTATGATAGATAATAGCAAGCCCTCCCCCTTTCTTATTTGGCAGATCTAGTGTGTAGCCGTAGAAGCCAGGCGGTGTTGCCTTCACCATATCGGGGCCAGAGCTGCTATCAGTCCAAGTCTTGGTACTGAAGGCCAATTTTACATTGTTTTCTTCCAGTAAAATTGCACATTCCAAACTACTTCATGAGCGATCTGGCATTAAACATAATGCATTTCAGCGGGCCTCTGTTATCATGTACCAACGAGTTTTCCTGTGGTTGTTGATAGGTTCAATTGAGAATAGTTGGGATAGGTGTCTGACAGCAAATACACCGGGAACCCATTATATTCTCACTATAGTTATCCACAGACAACCTAGGACACTGATGTAGCCTGCCTCCAGGATTAAGTTTGTGTAAATCACTACTGGTATATTGCAAGCCGTTTGGCGTAAAACATCCAGGAGGGCGGGCCCTGCCCCCGCCCAGAGCACGGACGGGCGCAGACAGGCTTGCCTTTGGCGCGCCAGTGGCGCGCCCGCTGCGCGCACGACCCAGCATGCATGCTAAATAGTCTCCCTGAAAGAAACACTACACTGCTAACCGACGGTCCAGAAGTGAGTAGCACCCAGAAGAGGCCAGGATCGGGACTCTAGTGCAAAAAGTGGCAATGAGGAGATTAAAAAACACTAAACGGTATCCCCCAAGAATACAATTCCCAAGTTAAAACAGCGATTAAAATCAATGCCTCCAATTGTCATGAACGGGTTCACAAAGTGTTTTGTCTCACCTGGCGAGCATTAAACACAGCTTCGCCCAGGGAAACCAGCACTCAATTATAACGTGTGCCCCTGCCTTGCACTGCTTAGGACGTCACAAATGTAATCACTGTTAACATCTCAGATTCCATCATTAGTGTGTTCAGTACTGTTAGATGCATGAAGCAAAGAGCATGTTCTTTAGTCGTATATCTAGATCAATGGATTGCAGCTCTCTTTTATGACACTCTAAGTCATTACATTTTTATTTCACCCATAGATAGGAAGGTGAGAGCAGCATAAGGATGCCGTGGTAACCTTTGTGGTATTTCACTGCTGTCAGAAAATGAAGGTCCCATTTTGATACTTAAGTTTAAAGCGACTAACAATAAAATAGCTGAGTCTTGTACACTAATGGTTGCTCAGAACCCACACTCTTTGTGTGGGATGGGCCTAAACATCTCAGTATGCCAGCATTATGTGAACTACGCCATTTGTGTGTAGGTGATAAACTAATGGTAGTGATTTAGGCAAATTCAATTTAAAGAAAGATTAAATAAAAGAGATGACAAATCTGAAAGGGGCGTGGGCAGCATTTAAAATAATGCCATTTCCATGCATGTTTGCTAATATGCATCTTGTTATCAATTTCAAATTCATGAAGTGCAACAATGCTCACAAATTAATCTCTCACTGCTAATTGTGTTCGAATGATTACAATGGACAGCATTATAGGGGGGAAGCATCCTTCCAAGGCTGCATTAGTACTCACCAAATAGTCCCTGCCACCTGTTCCTGAAAACATGTCCCTCATGAACTCCAGTGGAGAGAATCCCTTGGAAGTGAAATATTATTCCTGCAAGGCAGCGCAGTGATTGGTCAGGGGATTCTGGGAGGCTGGGTGCTTCCTGTTCCTGCGTCGGAGGAGGACACGTGGCGGCTGGCGATTGGCAACGATAAGATAAGTTGATCTGAAGTTGGATTCACGTTTGAAGGGTTTCAAATTTTTCATGCAAGAGAGATGGTACCATGTTAACTTCGTTTTCTTGTTGATGTGTTTTTTGAAGGAGGTCTGTGTTAGGGGTGATTGTGAGTGATTTTTCTTCAGCCGTCAGGATGTGGCAAAGTTCTCTAGGTTCATGTCCAGTAGCTAAGATTAAATATACAATTCTTTGCAAAAGGAATTCAGATTTTGTTGGGTTGAGGTTTGAAAGGTACTGCGCATCCGGTTCTGGATTACCTTGAGGCGGCTTTAATTCACTGAGGGCACGATTCACATGAGGCTGTGCAGTCATGGCAGAGGCTCTGCATTCGTGTGGAGGCTCCACACTCGTAGTGTAATTTCCACACCAGTTTTTCATTGGGGCAATTCACTGCAAGTGCAAACACTTTGCCACAACTGAGGAGCCTCTACCACGACTGCAGAGGTTCTTTGTGATTTGGGCCCTGACTGCTCTACATTAAGCAGATTACGAGATAATATTCTGTGTTTTCTGCATATTGGTGAACATTGATGCCATTGTGGAGTGTGAATCCAAGGGGTTCCACATAGTGAATGAAGATGATGAGGAGCAGATATATCTTTGAGGCCCTTCACAAGAGATGGGGAAGTTCTGGTTCTCGAGGTTAACACATGGACAAGATAGTGGAAATTGGTGCTGTATGATGTGAACTATTGCATGACTGTGCAGAGACGTCTCTTTGTGTTTCCTGTGTGTGAATCAAAGCTTGCTGGCCAAGAAGCAGGGGTCATGTTTGTCATGGATGAGGAGGGCTTTGTCCGGACTATTTATCGGGTCGCAGCATATATGTACTGAATCCAGATTGGTGGATTTATCAAAAGTTTTTTTTGTTGATCTGATCCTTGGGTGGAAACTGCTTTCTCAATGATTCTCCTGATCAAAGGAAGGTGAGGAGGGAGAAGCAATTGACTAAATTATCGATGTCGTGGCTAGGAGTTTACAGTACTGGTATTATCAGCCCGACTCTTAGATTGTCCTAGAAGATCCCATAGTTCAGGGATGTCAGGACATCTCACTGAAGAGTGGTAAAAGATCTTCTTCAATGGACGTAGCCTTCAGGGAGTTGAGTTTGTCAGTGAGTTGAGCATCAGAGAGAAGCTCAAATGCGGTCAATTTGGAGGTACAGTAAAAAGTAGAACTGATGTCAGGTTTCTGTTGATGTAGGATCTGATTTTGTGTATCTTCCTAGTGATAACAGATTTAAGGACTTGCACTTTTCATTTGAGTGTGCGAGTAGTGGAGGTGGGAGTAGACAGTATTTTCAACCTTGAAGAGTTCTTTGCTTCTGTTAATCGTGTTCTTAGTGATAGTCTAGTACAAGAAGATTCTGGCTGTGGTGATGAGCCATCTCCATGTAGAGTGGAGTACTTAAATTAGGTGAGGTCGGCATTCGTTCCTCTCCATTTCCATTCTTGATTGCACATGGTGCGATGATCTTGCGGATTCTTAAGATAACCATGGTACAAAGTGCTTTGGTTTGGAGGATCATATATATATTCTCGGTGGTGTGTTGATCTCAGGGCTGTCTTGGTGACATTTGCCCTGGGCTGGTGGAAAGTTCAAGAGAATGATGCATTCTTCTTGGAAAGTTTCCATAGGGAATTTTGTGAGTGAGTGCTATGTTTCTTTTACACTTCTTGGTTGACCACAATGAAGAAGTGTAGAATTAAGAATGGAGAAAGGGATGGCAAAGTTGTCTATCCAATCCAGAGAATCAGTTGTTGCAATCAAAAGGGGTTGAGGCTGCCATTACAATGTTGCGGGCATTGTGTTAACAATGGATCAGTTCGATGACATGAGGCTTGATGTTCATATTATTAAGAATTGTATGAAAGGACTGTGAAGAGATTGTGCTTTTTGGAGGTACAGACGATAAGGCATGGGATTTCTTCAGGGAAGTTTGTCAATGATAAGACAGGCTACTCTTACATCTATGTGAAGTTGGTCCTAGTTTCTTCAGCAAGACAAGCCAAGTGTGTTATATTGCTATGCAAAGCGTCAGCATTTTTCTCCATTAGATGTGAGTATTTAATGCTAATCCCTACCTTATTTATATGACTTTTTATAGGTTTTCTTCATATATACTTTAAGCAAGCGTAAGCATGACAGGAATAGAAATTCAGAAAGCAGGTGCATATTTTTCTCTTGAGAATGAAAAAGAACAAATGTAAAGTTTGAGGCGCTGAGCTAGTCCTTTATGAATCCTAGAATGAGATGTCTGGACAAGTTTATGTAGTCTTTCTGATTAAGGAAAAATTCCAATACGCTGGTTTTGTGGTGAAATATCTTTATATGAGGGTGATTTAGGAATTCTGAGTTGGATTGGCAAGGGTAACAATGGGGCATGTACTTGGCCGGTCGTTAAACCTGCCCTCAGACCCTCCTCCCATTGTTTGTTGTGTATCTGAACAGTACAGCTAAGGCTGTGGGTCTTTTTAATACTGGTTGACCACTCTTGGTCTCCTGCATAATTGAGGTTACTGCGAGGTGTCCTCCACAAACTCCCATTGTTGTGGGTTTCCCTGTCTTTTGCTTGTATTCTTGCGATCGGCCTCCTGACATGGCTACTAACTGGGGCTTAGCATTTGAGAGTGCCGAGGTTCAAAACATTTTAGATGAAAACCCTAGTCTTCTAGACAGTATTCCAGCCCAAGTAACAAATAACGATGAGGGTTGGGCAAAAGTTCTGGTTCTTAAAAAATCACATTCCAGGACAACGGTCCATGGAATAGTCATGGCACAATACCTCCGAGACAACTGTGCACCGTCAGGCCTCATTGTCAACAATGCACCACGGTTGTTTCTTGACGATAAAGACTTTCTTAAAGACTGGTCAATGATAGCCTGGAGGTGCACAAGGGACTGGCTTGTCCTAATCATTAAAACCGCAAAAAGAGTAGCGGATAAAATATTGATTGAGATTCAGGTACTTGAAGGACAAATAAAAGCTACACTAAAAAGTGGATTGTTCAAAAAGGGACAGGATGACAGTGACAAAAATAACAAAGATTTCAAGGAATCTATTCTTTTCACCAAATTAGAAAAGTTCAAAAAAGATTTAGCGAAATTCTCTATGGAAAGAGTATATCCATAGACGAGCGACTCATACACAGCACCAACATTCAATCGAGGTGGCAAAAAGGGTGGCTCGACATATGGCACATCAAGCTCAGACGGAGCCTCCAGTGACTCAGACACCTCACAAAATGGGTCTGCTAATCAAACCTCCAGGGGCCGAGGAAACCGAAGAAATTGGAGGAATGGACATCAATCACAGAACTTCAATAACTTTCAACCATGGTGGCCGGCTAATCCCTGGATGTTTGGACCAAACTATCCTCCTCAAATGGGTCCTTTTGGTCCCCCCCAAATGCAACAAGGCCCTGGATCTTTTCCTTTTTTAGGGTTTGGCCCGAGACGAGGCAGGGGCAGGAGGAGGCAAGGAACCACGACATCACAGGTCCATTGGAACACGAACACCACACCACAGCCCACGATGGATCTTCGCAGCGGGAAGAAAGTCCCACAAGAAACTGCAGGGACAAGCAACCAGACAGCCTCGTGATGAACCTTAGCTCACATACTCTCTCTCCTGATGAAGAGCGCCTTTTAAATAAAGGCCTGGGTTTTGTGGCTACCCAGAAAGGGGACCCTTTTGTAGCTCAAGTTGAATTAGCTAAACTTTTTAGAAAAATAAGACTACACTATTTCTTTTCTAAACCAGGAAATATTGGGACATCTATTGAAGGCAAAAACACTGGACTGAAAAAGCCCTCTACATTCAATCCACCAAGCGCTGTTCTGCCTCCAAAGGTTTTGACCTTCGAAACAGCCGTGGAAAATGACATCACACGCCTCTACAAAACAGAGATTAGACCCTTCATGAATCTCTCGCGAGATGAACAGTTGGCTCTGCGTTCATTGTCATCTAACGACCGGATTATCATTAAGCCGGCCGATAAAGGCGGAGCTATTGTTATTCTGGATTCCGAGACATACAGGAATGAATGTCTTCGGCAGTTGAGTGATCGGAAATCATACCTCCCACTGAAAGAAGACCCTACAGAGAAAATACAAACCAAAATAAGTAACCTAGTAGAGGAAGCAACCACTGAGGGTTGGATTACGCCACAAGAAGGACAATACTTAATAACTAAATATCCTACGACCCCGTACTTCTACTTTCTTCCTAAAGTGCACAAACCCCAGAGGCCGCCACCTGGAAGGCCCATCATTTCAGGCATTGGCTCTGTTTTGGAACCTCTATCGACCTTCGTCGACTACTTTTTAAATCCCATGGTCAAGGCTATGCCTACGTTCTTGCAGGATACGAAAGATATCCTGAGACTCCTTCCAACAGTACAATTTAACATCGACACTGATATTCTTGTATCGTTTGACGTAGAGTCTTTGCATACATCGATTCCGCAAACTGAAACATTGGAAGTAGTAGGCGACTTGCTTGAACATAGCAACCATCAGTCCATCACTCCAATACGTTTCATTATGAATCTAGCGGAAATTGCCATGAAAGAAAACTACTTTCGCTTCGAGGACACTACTTACCTGCAAACATCTGGGACCAGTATGGGCAGTGTTTTCGCGCCGAGCCTGGCGAATCTTTACGTTCATAATTTTGAACAGCAAGAAGTCCTGACGCCCGCCAACCCCTATTTACCATCACTACATGTATGGAAACGGTACATTGACGATATTCTGGTGGTGTGGCGAGGTACGGAAGAAGATCTCGTGTCTTTTCATGGATGGTTGAATAGCAGGAATGCATACCTCAAATTCACCATTGAATACAGCCGAACGTCCTTGGCTTTCCTTGACCTGAGGATACATGCAACTCGAAACGGCATCGAATCAGAGCTTTATCGCAAGCCGATGGCCAGAAATGCACTGTTGAGATATGACAGTTGTCATCCACGGGCATTAAGGGACAACCTACCCTTTGGCCAGTTTCTCAGGGTACAGAGAAACTGTTCTAGTAAAGAGGCCTTTAAGATCCACTCAAAAAATCTGGAACTACAACTGAGTGAGAAAAACTATCCAAAGAAAATTATTCGTCAGTCCAAAAAGAGGGCATCTAACAATAACAGAGAGTCTCTACTGGAGATACACCCTCCCAAAGAAAAGACCAACCGCATCGCCTTTGTCAACACATTTAACAGTAGATCAAACCAAGTGCAAAGGATCATAAAGAAACATTGGTCGATTTTGAAAACTGGAGGTGATGACATCCCTTTACCAATCTTTGCCTTCAAAAGAGGACAAAATCTCAAGGATCAGTTAGTCCATACACGCCCACGGAACAAAGAATCAAGACAAGTGGGCACATTGTGGGACTTGCCCCCTGTTGTAGGTCATCATCCCTGTGGGGCGTGTACTGTATGTCCCCAGACTTGTAAATCCACCATGGTTGATATAGGGACAAACAGACCGTGAACACAAACTAGATTCACAAACTGTAACAGCAGTAACCTTATTTATCTGATAACTTGCCCGTGCCCACTCCGATACGTTGGCATGACAACTAGAAAAATAAGGACACGGATACAAGAACATAAGAGCACAGTACGATGCCGAAAACAGGCTACTCGCCTTACTGCACACTTTTTGGAGAAAGGGCATGGCCCTGACGATTTCTGTTGGACAGTCCTGGAACAACCACAGATTCCTGATTTTTGCACTGACATCAGCCGCTTTCTGTTCAAAATTGAACAGAAATGGGTTTATCGACTGAATCGTGATAAGGAGGGTCTCAATGAGCCGATACCCTGGATGTCCCTCTAAATCACCATCTCATACATCCATATCCTTAGTCTCTTTCAGCATAACACATACTAAGAATCATTCAATCTCATCCCTGCAACTTTGCTATTGCACACATTAAAAAATCAAATAGGCTTGGGATTTTCTAGATGTTCTAAATGTACCCTAGATCAATGAATGCTACTGACATACAGCAATGGTCTATTTCCTTTGCGTAATCATTTCTAAAATAATATTGTGCCTTCTTCTACAAAAATGAAATCTAAAGCGCTTTGATAAAGACTAGTTTATTGTCACGATTTAAAAAAAAAACGCAACACGATGCACCTCGAACTACATGTCCCAGCATGCCCTGTATCACGTGACCGCATCTGATCACGTGACTCTATCAAGCTGAAGGCGAACGTACAAACAGTTCTCCATTGCGATCACCGGTGCCCCCCCAGACAGTTCGGATGACTGCCAGGAGACACCGACGGTCAGGTAAGCTGGCTGCACAGCACCCGCACGCTAGCGCGCGCGCTGCATGCCTGACGAATTTTGTCAATTCCAACGCATAAGTCAAGCAGCGTAAGCCTCTGATGCAGTCTCAGATACCTTTAAACTTCGATCTAAAAACTTTACCAAACTAAGCCTGGCTCCATGTATTCGTGAACGTGTTAAGTGGACTGCTCTCCACATTACCGAACATTGGTGTCACAATTTACATCGAGTTTTAAACTGAGCCATTAGTCTGATTGCTGGGGTCCAGTTTAGGCGGGGTCACCTACAACGAATCCACGCACTATTTGATGGAGTAACTAAACCATCTTTGTTCTTCCTCCGTGTAAACCTTTTTTTAAAAATAACTCTTTTTAAAATAAATTACTTCTAGAGCGGTGCTCCTCATACCTGAGCCGCAGCCAGGTGGGGTGAAGCCTCTCAACCATCACATATGGGTGAGTGTCTATATTGGAATTCACTTCCTAGTATGTGTGAATGTGGCACCATCACACTGCGGTTTTTATTGACAAAAACCACGGGAATATGATACATTCATGTTCTTTTGTTTTCTTGTTTGTTTGTCTCTCTGTTTGGATCCAATACCGTGCGATACCATGCGGTAACAGTATACGGTTGAGTACACAACCTGGGACTCTCAGGTGATATTTTTTCATTACTATTCACTTAAAGCAGTAGTTTTACATAACAAGGTCCTGAAGAATGCATTTGAAAATTTGTTCTAATGATGCAGAAACATGTTGACCACCATCAAGTACGGTTATTATTTCAAACCCGCACTTGCACTTGCTTTTTAACCTTAGGGATTGGGAGATACTAATAAAATTCGTTTTTCTACCCGATTCACCTAATTTTATTAAAACCCCTCACTATTTCACTCTTATCACTATACACTGCTTTTTTCAGTAGCCACCTTAATTTCTGAATAATACATACTACCCACTTGTCACATCCATCGGTCACGGTAACATCAGACCGGCCGTTTTGTCTCCTGGGTAAGGAGAACCCAAATGATGAGAAAGAGAGCGGTACAGTGTGGCTTCTGATGGGAACAATTTTCTCCATATGCTCTTGAGCCTTGACTTGGCCTGCATAAACCAGCATGCACGGTGTTCTCACGGGTGTTATCTGCGTAGTATTGGTTTTGTGATCCATGTTGATTGACTTACTCTGTATGACTCCCAGGTACAATTTGTTGTTATAAGGGTAACAAACAGACAAGACGTGTTTCGCCCCCTTACACGGCCATCCGGCATAGTGCTTCTTCAGGGGGTTGTGAAAGTAAAAGAGCTCAAATCTTCTTTATGTGTCTAAAGATCCTAAATCAATCTATTAGTCTTTGGCAAAATTCCCACCGGTCAGTCTTCTGAATTTGTCAAATCTCACTTACCAGTGCCAAGCACGAGATTGAGGATAAATATCTCAGAGGCGAGAAAGCAGTAGAGGTTATAGACAGCATGGACAAACAATAGGTAGTAAATTAATCAAAATGGTGTAATCTATTATGGTGATTTCAAAGCAATTTTTACACTTTTTCAAGTTCTTGCTCGATTCAGGAAGTCAGTAGCTTAAAGTGATGGTGAAGTATCGGGTAAAGAACTTGAAAGACCTAGATGTGACTGGGTCGCTTAGAGTGCATGAAGTCTTGTGGATGATACTGACTCTTTGTTTTTGCTATCTATACGTTTAATGCTACATCCTACAGAGATGAGGATATCAGTGAAATGTGTGGAAGTGGGCGTGAACTGTACTTCTCAGCGTGCATCTTGGTTATGCCAGCTAGACTGGAGCCTGATTTGCATTGATGAGCATAAGTTGGAAGGTTGGCTCTGTTGGTGTTGTTTGGGAGCTTGTGAGTTCACTCCAAGCTGAAGACACTAGGACGGTGGGACATCTAAGGTGTTGCCAGAAGAAGGGAGGCGTAAGGTGCTGAATGATCCACTAGTATATCGGTGCTTATTGGATGGCTGGTTTGAAGCTCAAGAGTAGACTCATGGATGTTCCTGGGTGCTTTGCTCATGCTGTGCTCTGATTAGCAGGTTTTAAAGGCCTTATAAGCAAGAAAAGGGCCATTGAATAGGCCTTTTTGTCTGCCAACAGGCGCTCCTTATTTGATGTCTGGTCATAAATAATGCTTCCTGACGAGCTGTGAGTGGTTCTGGGGTGTCCTTTATTTTTTATGTATTTCTATTATTCGTTTATTTTTGGGTAACACACATATAACAATACAAATATCACTAACTTAATTTAGCGCATAAAGCATTAGCCAATACAATTTTAACGTGAAAGTAAGTCCCTTCTTATCATCATGTCATTTCATTATGAAATTAAGTGACCTCATTACGTCTTCTTGAACACCAGTTACATCAAATCTGCTAAAATGGTTAAGACACACATTCAGTAATACAGACACTGTAAAAGAACAGGATATCACCAAAATGTCTTATTTACGTGAGACTAGAGGTGTCGAAATCGTGAATTCTTTCTGGCCACCAAGGGACTCATTTATGAGGCCTTGCGTCACTTTTATGCCGCCGGTGCGTCACTTTTTTGTGACGCACCAGCAGCTTAAAAATGTGCCT